>NC_054758.1:16160000-16760000 GCF_018143015.1 Lytechinus variegatus | reverse complement strand
ATAAAACTTACACAAATATGGTTAATAGATCAATGTAATTTCAGGTAACTTTTTTTCAATCATTTTGTTAAAACCAGGGTGAGACACATGTATAGAAACGTTTCAATGTTTGTTTTTTTAATCTGCAAGAGCAGTGCGCATTTTAGCTTGCATGCAGCTTGAGTGCCGCGATGAGTGAATGTGCTACACATTTTGTTATGAAATGTTTTTTTTTTTTTGGGGGGGGAATACAGTTTATTTAATCACAGAATACAATTTTTCATTTTCAGGTTGGCAGGTCTGCTAATATTGAATGTTTTATCTTCTTTGTTGTATTCTAGGGCTTCCAATCCGAGACGGGGAGAGCTAGTTTCTTACACTCGTTCGTATCAGGGTGCATAGCTGCCACAACAGCCGCTGTCTCGGTCAACCCCGTTGATGGTAAGTCGATGCTTTGTCAACGTTTGCATAAAAACCGGGGGTGCATTTCATGAAAGTTGTCAGCACTGAATGAATTGTCGGCGCTGACAATGTCTGAAATCCTTGGGTTTTGAGTGGCTGAGAGGCATTAGCCTCTGACTGTTACTATGGTAACTGTCAGATTGAGAAAGGCACTGCGTCAGTGCTGACAACTTTCATGAAACAGCCCCCTGTCCACCAAGGCCATTCAAAAGGAACAGAAAAACTAGTCTCTGTATTTAAAGATGTTGTCACATTTCAAGACAGTTCATACAAGATTTACAACCTCCCATAACCATTTGCAATTATAATGCGTATAGATATATCTACTCCTATTTGAATAACATTCTATGCAGTGGCTCATTTTACAGATATATCATCGCCAGAGTCATGGACTTGTACATGTAGCTTGATCACACATCAAGTTGCACATTTCCCACTCCCTGGGGAGCACTGTGCAAACGCCATTTACTTTTTGCCTCTCATTGCACATGCAGGTTATAATCTTGGAAATTGTTATCTCCTTGGGAGAGTTTCATGAATGGACTTGTTGGATGTTTTATCTGACAGTAACCATAGTAACAGTGCTTCTCAGCCAATCAGAATCAAGGAAAGTTGACATAACTGACAGTTGGTCAGACATAATTGTTGATGAAATGCTGCCAAGGTCTCCTTTATCAAACCTCACGAATATTTTTGATAGTCTGAACTTATTTAATCATGGTGTTCTCTTGTTGATTCCTTCACAGTTATCAAGACCAGACTACAACTCTTAGAGCACGCCGAGGGCGAGGAAACCTACACCGGTGTCCGGGACTGCTTCACCAAGATCCTCAAGAACGAAGGACCTCAGGCATTTTTCAAAGGTGCCACCTGCCGAATCCTCGTCATCGCACCCCTCTTCGGCATCGCCCAGGCAGTCTACTACTTTGGCGTCGGCGAGTACGTCATCGACCGCTTCAACACACTGTCGTTCTGAGGAAGCGGCTAGGATGCTGTCATCGCCTCACCTTGCTTCATGATCATCTACGCTTGTGATTGTCTTCATGCTCTGTCGCACTGCCTCTCTGTCTGGTTTTCTTATCATATGGTGATGTATGTTGATCTTCAGAGAGCTGACTCGTCCAGCTATTGAAACCTCAGTCTTTGATGTTACACAGTATTAATATTATAAGGATACTATGGGAGTTTGGAACGTGATCTGTGGTTTAAATCCTAATTTTGCCATGTACATCAAACTTGTTTTGGTAATCGGAATAAAAGGGGTTAGGTGATTGTGAAGCTGTAGGTTAAAGGCGAGATGTCTGGTGCAATTTATTCTTTGTCATCGAAAATGGATGAGGTGACAAAGAGACATGAAATTTTTAAGTGTGTGATTCAAATCATCAGCTTTAAAACCGGTAGGCCATTAGCTGCGTGTCGTTTGTGACTTTCACCCTTTTCCATGTGATGATAATTAGAACCAGAAGGGCACAAGTCACAAATGACACACAGCCAATGCCCTCCTGGCTCTGAAAAGCTTTGTTGATTTTGATTAGAGTAGACTCCATCCCTTTAATGTGGGTTCTATGCAGAGTTGCATAGAAACACTTTCACAGTGATTCCGTTAGAAGTGCATTCTAAAGTTGGCTAACTTACACAGATCTAGGTATATGGGACTGAACATTCTCATTTCGTATGCGAAGTCTGTCGCTTCAATTGTACCAAGTCAAATGGAATGTTGGAAAGTGTACTTGTATTGTTAGTATAGAGTATCAAATTTCTTATCAAGTCAGGAATTGCTTTGAATCGGAGGATTTATCCTGATGTGAAGCAACGCCAATGGTTTTTCAAAAATTTCTCTTTTAACTTGCTTCCATTTCATTCCATGCTCTTGGATTACCGGGAAAATGGGCTATTAAACGGAAAATCATTTCCACCACAACATCAATTATCAGGATAGTTATGGGAGATATCAACTCTAAAAAATGCAATTTGCAGAATTTCTGTAGATTATCATTACAGAATTAATTGATTCTAGTACAACTCAGTATTGTATTGTACAATTTTTTTTATTTAATTAATCTATTTATTTCTATTTTGATCATATGTGTGATGAGTGCTTACATGACAACAGTATTTTGTGTTTTTATTTCACTCCTCATGCATGAAAAACAATCCGTGTATCAGTTCATAATGGGTTAAAAGGGGAATCTTGTGTGGAATTTTAAAAAGATTTTGACACATTTTATTTAATTTAATTTCGGCCCATAATTTCTTTACTTTTAAAAGTATTGTTTATTTCATGAATTCATCCGTCTTCAAACAAAGATGAATATATGTATCCAGTTATTGTAATGGAGTGTCTTTGCAATATGTAAGGTTTATAACGAAGACTGGTGAAAAGTCTTTCGTAAGTAGATCTTTTCCAGATATTTTATTAATATAAATGGGCTTCTGATGTGATTGGCCTAAACTTGTAGAAAACAGAAGTATGTCACCACGGCCATTCATTCCTATACTGAAATTGGTTGTTGTAGCCGTTTTGAGTAGCCTGAACGCCTGATGACAATGGTTAAGAAAAATAATGCTGATTCTGATGCTGCAAGGTATTGTTATATCGTATTCATGGCTGAAAATATTCCTGAAATGAAGCCTGAAATATTATCCAAGATCCCAAGCGAAAATTTCAGGCTCGGATTTTTGCGATGGTTATTTTCCTTGCATGGATATCAACATCATTTTGTGCTATGTCGGCAAAAGTATGGAAGTTAGTGTTTACCTGCGCTGCACAGTTAATGCCTATCTGCAATATTTTAATGGTGATTATTATTTGTATGATTTCTCTAAACTTATTTGGGTCCACTTCTAGGAGAAGTGGAAAAAAAAAGACAGGTTTGTAATAGCCGATATTTTTACCTCCTGTAAAATAAAAGAAATCATTGCTCGCAAGTCGCAACTAGTGCATAAACAGCAGAACATTGAAGGAATTTTGGCAACTGGAGGAGAACGAAAACGGAAAGGTTTCTGGGAGATTGATAGATGTATATTCACATAACATCAGGGAGCTTTCGAAAATGGTACGCAGAGAGGACTGTCGATCTGGCTAAAGTTTGATCTGCTCGTGCTCGGTCCTTCGAAAGCTTCCAATTTTGGCAGGAATAGAGCTGAGCTGCCAGCTAGCACTGATTTTCAGCATTTAGTACTGAAAAATGAGAGTACTGTTGGTTTCATGCAAAATACTGATTTCTAAAGTTTCAGTTTTATGTGTTATCCTATGGTATGGTATATCTTTGAAATACTGCTTTCCTCACTAAAAACTGATTTTCAGCTGTTAAAATACTGAAATGATCTGGTCAGGTTGGCAGCTCGGCTTATGCGAATGTTATCGATTGGTGTAGTATACAGTGAGTAGGTAGAAGGACTGTAAGATATGTCCTTTTATTTTTATTTTTCATCTGTTCCACCTCGACTCGACTGCCATCGCCTTTCCATTCATATAACCTTCACTCCGTCCATGCCATCATCATCATTCCCGGGGAGTGTTTCATGAAACAAAGAGTTATTGTTATAAGCTACTGAAATCCTAGCATCTGATTGACTAAGATTGCTCTTGAATGAAAAACTTTTCATGAAATGTTCCCCTTATATCCGTGTGGTCTGTTCAGATGCAGAAGGGCACTATTTAGGTTTCATATAGGCTCTTTCGTCTCTGAACAGATTGTATTGAGTCATGTTGAAGTGTGATTGTGTGTGTAAGACCTTTTAGTGATACTTTCACATGAACCACTCTTACAAAGATCGCAAGAAAAAATTGTCGAATATTTGTTTATGTGTATGACTCTTGTGTGAAATTTCAAATGAAAAACTTACAATGTTGCCAGAGAAATTAATCACATGTATATAGCTGTAGATGTTTCATGTATGATTAATATTCCTGGTGGGTGTTTCATAAAGCTGTTGGTAGGTTAAGAGCGACTTTACGAGCGACTGGTGGTCCTTTTTTGTGTTAAATGGTATATTCATTGGCGATGCTTAAGTGCGTGAGAAAGGATCACCAGTTGTTCTTAAAGTTGCTCTGAACTTACGAACAGCTTCGTGAAACAGCCCCCCTGACATGAAATGGCTTTCATTAACAATGTGTTGATAAGTTGTAACTGTTGCAGTATTATGGGCACAAATGATTGAAATCACTTGTAAACTGTGCATTCGTAATAATCACATGGTGCTCCACTGTGTACATTTTATTGAAAAAACATACTATGATCAATTCATGGTATGGTATCTTATGCATGTATTCACAATATATTATGAATATATTTGTGTCGCATAAAATGCAAATCATAAATGTTTTGATAGAAATGTGTATGGTTCCTGCCAATGTGCGAATACTTTGCATTGTTTTGTGTTAAAGCAGTTCATAATTTGCAATATTGCTATCCACCAACAAAAAGATGAAAAGCAACTATCATTAAAGAAATTGATACCCTAAAAAAAATTGGGATTTTGTGTTAACCCCCCCCCCAATTTTTCCTTTCATTTAAGCTGTTGATTTGATGTGAAATACACATCAAGATAAAAAAAATTAAAGGAAAAATATATACCCTCCCTCAATTCATATTTGAAGATGTCTTGAAATGGTAATCTTCATGGAATATTTGGCAAAGTTCTGATTTTGACCAAACAGATCTTCCACTTTTATTTATTGGTCCATTAGCTGAGCTCTGTATTTATAATATCCATTTGCTGATAAAAGGGGAGTTTTTCACAAAGTTATTTACATTTGATTTTCATTAACAATTGTTATAAGCTACTGAAATCCTCCCTTTTGATTGAACAACTTGTCTGTGAAAACTCAATGACAAGTTACTTCATGAAAAGCTCCAAAATAGTCAACTTATTTTATTTGGTCATTGGTTCTTTTAATGTTTCGCCAACTAAACATTATAGACTAGTGTTGTTAGAATAGAAAGGGTTAGAGAATGGAATATATTAGATTAGAAAGGGTAGATAACAGAATTTCTTGTATTAGGGTAGAAAATAGAATAGTTAAAATAAAGCAATAATGGGTTGATGGTTAATGTATGTATTATATGTAAATAAGATGTTATTATTTGAAGGGAAAAAAAAAGAAAACTATTATGTGTCTTGTGAAGTACAATGCATCCCATGTTATAAACAGTATTTCTACATCAATTCCCTTATGCAAGGGAGATGTGAAATATATACGTTCTATTTATAAGGGAAATCCCCTTTTCACCTTGCTTCCATTTCTCTCTCTCTCTCTTTCAGTCTCTTTCACTCTCTCTCTACCATTTTCATGTTTTATTTCGAAGGGAAATCCCCTTTTCACCTTGCTTCTATCTCTTTCTCTCTTTCACTCTCTATTTCTCTCTATCATTTTCATCTTTTCTGTTCTTCCTCTCATAACAGTTCACTTTTACATTTCATATTCTTAACTATATGTGCCATTCTGTAACTGCATAGCAGACCTTCTAAAAAGTACAATGGAATAATTTTCCTTTGAAGTTTGCTTCATAGTGTATACAGTACATTAACTATTAATACTGATCAAAAGAATAATGCTATTATTTTTCATGCATGTATTCACCAAAGATCGTATGATGTGTTACCACTTGCATGTGATATCGTTGTGTCTTAAAACGTTTTGATTTTTCGCCGATTGGTGCTAGGGTATGCGAATGTAATATTACCGCGTATCCGACAATACCAGGAATTATCTGTAAATATTTTTCTCTTTATTTTCAAGTCCGAAGGACTTTTGCTGCATATGCCAAGTTGATTATCCACAGCAATAAATGGGTAATGATTTGCATGTACAATGCATAAGTTTGTGTTTTGTAGCATTGGATCTACGTCCTTATGTTCTGTAAAGGAAAATACTTGTTATAGCAGATGAGACTACCGGTATTCTTTGACATAAGGACGTAAGAGTTGGAGGAAATAGAAATGTAAATTGCGTTCAAGTTCATATCTGAATAGTGTTGACATGTGTCTTTCTGGTCCTAACTGAGAAACCAAATACTTACACAACACAGATGAAAATGTATCAGTGTCATAAGGGCACATGTGTCATTAAGGCTGTAATCAGCACACCATCTTAGTGAAGACACATGAAATCATTTTTATTTTATAGATCAATATGGAATTCATAGAGTGTAACTCTCATTGCTTTTCTTACAGTTTTATTTTCATTTTAAATTGTTATTTTTTTCAGTGTTGCTTTAGCTTGCTCGTTGAAATATATATTTTTGATGTACGAAAACTATATTTTTGACATAGTATTATATACTCCCCATCCAAGCTTCTGGATGATTATCTTAAAGTTGATTTTAGCATCCCAAGATATCCAATCTATCAAGCAGAATAGCAAAATACACACCCATTCATTGTTATTGTCATATTTGATATTGCTTTAATGCTTTCTGACCCATGCAAATGGAATTTGAAATTCCATTAGCAATTGAAATAAATTACAACTTCTAGTACATTTGATGTCCACTAGACTGCCCAAACTGTCAAAAAGTTAACTTTTTTTAAAATACCAAAATAAGGCAAGAGATATTTATGCCATTTATAATGTAAGTGATGTCTATTTTATGTTTCATCTTGAAAAAGAAATATGTGAAGATGCTGCGAGATTAAGCTGTATATACGTGTAGCTGCTAATAACATAAGTACTGCTACCATTCACATTAAAATGTGATGCGATTCCCAACTGCTGTTAATTGTAACATCAGAAATTTTTGGAAGAAAAATATGGGAAGAAAAAATTTCCATGAGATATGCATGTAAATGTCACCCTCATTCTTGAAGTTTTCTTTTTTTGCTTTTGTTGCCTTGGCAAACTTTGCCACTTCTTAGAAATAGAGCATCGCCAAAAACAAAATAAATCACTATGAATAAATGAAAGATGCATTATATGATATTCTAATGATGTACAAGTTCTTCATAGTTTTCATGAAATGCCTTTTCTATGCTATAGTTTTTATCTTTGAGAAGTTTCTCTGCGGAATTTATTTTCTTGGCTAAAAGCCGAGTTTTCATTCAGAATAAGTTTTCTGCATGCTCAGCCATTCTACTGGATAAAATTCCCTCGCAGCTTATGAAATAAGTATTATAATGACTTCTTTGTACTCATATGTATTCGTTACGGTACATGTTAAATATATTCAGTATATTGTAAAAGTGATATATTGGTCATATTTCTTGTCATGGTTCGTATTTACCCCCCATTTTACAAAAGGAAGTAAAAGTTTCATATTCTATTTGAATTTATAAAAGAGTATTGGACATTACCTATGTTATCGGTCTCATGGTTAACATTATAAATTAAATTTATGATTTACTTTATTTTATGTATTTGGAGACAATATTTCGGAGAACAGTGCAGCTCCAAGTGAATAGACAGCAAAGCAAACATGTTCTATCTGAATATTTTTCATGACATGAAAATAGCATAAAACAGGATGAGCAGGTGCTCTTTAAAGAAAACCGATTCCCGAAGTTCAGGGAATATGTCACTTGAGCATACATGTTATACATTACAAGTGTTTGCTTTAGTGTGCTTATCCAATCAAAATGTTCTCTTTAATTCCATACTACTTCATAATATAATCACAAATCCCTGTATTTGGAAAGGAATATTAAAATGATAACAAAATTATTGTTATGAAGTGGTCAAAATTATATTATTTTGTCCAAAAATATATTTATGATATGAACATGAAATGTTACGTGATATTTAAATTGGATATTCAAGTAATGCATGGGTTTGTAAAAGTACTATATATTGACCCTTTTTTGTTTGTGGCTTGTTGAAAATGCAGCAATGACAAAAGAATGAACATGTTTGCATGTTTTATAGAAATAGAAGAACAGGAGGAGGTTGTGATGTAATTGGTATTTTTTGAGGAAAAAATGATATAATAAAAATCATTAAAATGATATTTTGTTTCACTTTCTTTTCTACAAGATTCAGCTTTTGTGTGAATCAAGGTTTACGAGATCAGGGGCTGTTGCAGAAAGAGTTGCGTTTAAACGCAAGTCAAAATATCAGGCGCAAATCCCGAATATGGATGCTTCATTGGCTGAAAATCAAGTTGTGCAATGTTTTTTTGAGTTGTGTTTGATCACAGTTCTTTCTGCAACTGGCCCCAGAATGAGTACAGGGGGATGGGGGCTTGGTTAGAAAAAAAATGAAAAGTTGAGATGAACAAAAGGAAAAAAAGCATGAGAGAGGGTGAGTGGTAGAGGGAAAGAGAGAGAGATAAAATAAAGGGGGGGGGGGAGATGAATAGAAAGAGGACAGAGAAAAGGAGTTGAATAGAGAGGGGGAAACAAAATTGGGGGGAGGTAGAAAGAAACTAAATGGGAGTAAGGAGAAAAAGCAAGGGGGGGGGCACTCCATGAACCAATGCACTCTTAAAATAGTTGGGCAAAAAATGCCTAACTTTTACCAACCCTGGACAACATACTGTCCACACAACTATTGGTTAAAATCTGTCCAAATTGGGTTTTAAAAGCTAATAATTGGTTAACATTTGCATGATTGGATAATAATTGCCCAGAATATATATTTTTTACCAACATACATTACCCAACACAGTGGACAGAATGTTGCCCAACATTTTAAGTGTATGATTGGCCAAAATTTGTCAGGTGCAGACCTTTGGTTCGACGTGGATAGTTGAAAAATTTGAATGGTTTGGGCCTTCTTGCATGAATGATGTACAAGGATGATGAAGATATTACAGGTGAAAAAAAAATTGAGGAAAATGTAGGAATTAAATTGAGAAAAGGAATGAACTGCAGAGCAGACAAAAGGAATTCCCAAATTAAACTGCTTATGCTACAGTCCAAAACTGGAGAAGCAAACACTGACTTTCATTCATAAACAAAATGCAGATCCTTATAAAGTCTTAAACTACTCAGAAAGAGCTTAACAGTTTTGTGAAAAATTGTTCATTTTTTACAAATTTTACACTTCATGAACCTATGTGATATGATGAAATACAAGAAAAAAGAAATCCAATGTATGTCAGTCGTGATTGGCAAAAATTTGTCAGGTGCAGGCCTTTGATTGGACATGGACATGTGAGAAACTTGAGTGTCTTCTTGCATGTAGACGTACAGGGATGATATCACAGGTGTGGAGAAAAAACAATTGAGAGAATACAAAAGGAAAATGTGGGAATTAACTCTTTGCACGCTGAATAACTTTTAGGGGAATAAAAATGACAAATTGTTTCCAAGTTATTTTCTTTGAACCAAGGGTTCCATTTTGAACCATTGATACTGATGATTATTATATACTAGATGATGTCTGAGAACTTTTGCCATTTTTTGGCTTTTCTAATAAGAATTTAGGGGAGAAAACTAATTATTACTATTGTTGAATTTAATTTGTATGAATGTGCAAATTTGCAACATCAGCGTGCAAAGGGTTACATTGAGAAAAAATGAACTGAGGAAGAGGAAGAAAGGAATTCATTCCAAAATTAGACAGAGGGCCGGAGAAAGAAAAAGAGGCAAGGGGACCAAAATGTATTTTATGAGAAAATGGGACACACGTTACATTGGGAACTGCATCCCATCCACATACAAAAAAGATATATAGTGCATCCCACAAAAAGAAACCCATTTTCAGAAATATATTTTCCAATTAATTAATGTCTTGACTATAAACTTGATACTCATGGCAAGAGTGGAATCTTATCTCTAATTAAAACCAACAATTTTGCAAATTGGTCACGCATGACAGATTACAGACGATAAATATTGAGGCATATTAGAAACGATTTGCGCAGAAACTCACTTGTGAATCCGAATCCGTTCTCATTTCAGGGATCAGTGAGAGAATCTTAACAAAGAATACACAAGAAATGCTAATGAGCCAATCGTTGAATAAGCACCGTCGTATCATGAACCAATCTTGTCCAATTTTTCTGCGAAACTCGGTTTCGACATTAAAATTCCAACTCGTCTTGCTCATTAATGCATGAAAAGTGTTTGTCTCATATTAAGCATCTGAATATTGAGAAATAATTGAATCATATGATTATGTATATGAAATATCATAATTCATTTGCCTTTGAAGTAAAAAGTCATGGGAATACTGGCTTCATTTTTTTCCGGATGCACTGTATATAGAGAGGGGAAGGGGGGGGGGGTACACTGGGGCTTCTGTTGAATTCACCCCCTAAAAACCATGGAGAACTAGTATAAAAGAACCCCTGAAATTCTCATAGGGTCCAAAGTTGAGCATAATACAATATAGAAAACTTTGACTGGTGAGGTGAAAAAGTGGCCCCAGATATTACAAATCATTAATTTTCCCCTGTGAATTGCAAGAGGGAAAAGGAGTGTTTTGAGATCTTTTCAAAGACAAACTGATAGTACATCTATATGAGGAAAAAAAAGGGAGTGGTACTTAAATTAACTATAAGAGACACACACTGATAATCATATAATACAAATCAGATAATATATATATATATATTTAATGAGGAATGTAACTTGTACCAATTTGAACACCATAATTTATCAATAACCTTTACAAGAAAAAATAATTGCATCCACAGAATAATTTTTTTGGCACAATCATGTACCATTGTCTATGTAAAATGCAATAATCAACCTCACACATCCAATATCCAGGAGATTACAGCTTTACCTATTATGTATAAAGTGTACATACTTTATGGTACAGTAACATAACCGGGGAAGAAAGCATTGACTCGCATTCATAAACAAAATGCAGATCCTAAAAAAGTCTGAAGCCACTCAGACAAAACATAATGCAGATTTGTAAAAAATAAATCATTTGTTTATTTTTCAAAAACCTTTGTTATGATGCTTTGTATTGTTATAATACTGTGATGAATTATCCTATCAAAGCATATACTACATTAATAATAATAACAGACAGTTCTTGTATAGCATATCACATTATGAATAACGTCTCTATGCACTTGCAAAGGACTTGGATATTATTACCCCAGCTGTAGCTTGGCAGCCGTAATTACTCAGATTACAGTGCACACGCATTTCATGGGATAAATTCCTGCCAGGTACCTGTTCACTTCACCTGGGTTGAGTGCAGCACAATGTGGATGAGTCACTTGAAGGAAACTACGCCATGGCTGGGATTTGAATCCACGACACTGTTTCAAAGTCCAGAGACTAATCCACTGGGCCACGACGCTCCACCTTGTATAATGAAGGCCATTATCTAGGCAGAGACTTCAGCTATAAATGTCTTTGCTGTCAACTAAATATAAAGTGACATGTCAGATGTGGTGGGACTACAAACAGATGCTGTGGAGTCATTAGAAAATATCTGAAGATAAACATGGTGATTGCTCCACGGGCAATCTGCAGTCTTTCCAAAATCAGACTTATTTCTTACATTTTATAAGGTAAATATTACAGTCACAATGCACTTACATGTAGCTCTTCTAAAGCTGTTGAATAACGTTACAACTCAAAATTTAGATTCTTATGTACGATGTTCAAATTTGTACAAAATTCACTATTTAAAACACAGAGTACTATTATTGCAATTTCTTATACATAATATAATTCTATTTAATACCGTACCTTGGATACCAATACTGACACAGTCAATATACACAATGTGATACAATGTTAACATTCTGGGCTTTACCATTTTTTTTTTTTGGGGGGGGGGGGTGCTTTCACAGAGATGACGACTAGAACACAACTATGGCAAGCCATCCACTGGTTTTTCATGATTCATTCACTTTCTACCTTCGCCATCAACTACCTACGACTTGAATTGATCAGGGTCTAAGAACAAGTGTGGAACATAAAGCTTGGGTTATTTATGAATGCTCCAATAATTATTGCATAGAGTTGGCATAGACTACGTTCAATACATGGTGTTATATTATTACCCTGGCTATAGCTGAACTGCCATGTAGGTGTCAAAGCATTAATAAAACCTTTAACGAGAAATCCATCTTAATTGAAACCGACTTTCCACATAGGGACAAAAGGTGTAATAATATGACAGTTGAAAGCCATCTGTCTTTATACAAGGACTTGCGATTGATCCGATCAATTGCAACTATGGAAAGCCAGCAAAGTCAACACATAAAATGCATGTTTCGTCAAAATTTTGTCTAGATATGAATGTATGTCCATAAATTCATTGATTTCTTGACAGTTTGGTGTGTTCTCCTTTGTTTACAAAGGGCATTTTGTACATTTCCTGTAGAAGAAATTATGACGCTGATGGATTTCCTTAGAGTTACGATTGATTGGATCAATCGTTACTCTTTGCAAGACCCTGGACTACATCATAAAGCTCAGTGAATGATATGGATGATATATTGTGATTGACTGCACATAATCATTAATGCAATCACTTGTGCAAAGCAACTGTCTGATCCATTGCTATGCTCTGCATTACGTGGCCTTGAACTGTTCGCTTTGCAAACTGACCCATATCCAAAACCAACTCATACATGAGACAAACTGAACATGTTAAAGTACTTGGTACTACTACTCAAAACATGACCAACATCAACATAACAGCCCAAATTCATAAGAGATGTCTGGACAATAGATGGGGTTCCAAGCCCTTCCTACATGTAGGTACTTCTAGAGTATCGAAATGAACGGTTCCATGACATTTGCTCCGGCGACAATTACTCTGATGGAAAATATACACGTTAAGCCAAACATATAAAACCCAACCTCCAAAAACTAAATAAACCCTAATCCTTATCTTTTCACTATTCTGAACCAAAAACTCTTATTACAAGCTTAACTCTAACCCTATGCCTTCTGAGATTATAAGACAGGAGCTAATGTCGCAGGAGTATGTCGTGCAACCAAACAAACATGAATACACATTTATTACCCATGGGTGCACTAGAAATATACATGGAACACATTCAGGGCAGACATGTTTAATACCCTAGTTGGAGTCTAAACCAGGATGGAATTTTGACCTCCTTTGTAAATCTGGGGGGTGTTTCACAAAGATTTAAGTACTTGCGCGCAGTATAAAAGGCATGACAGCATTGGTCAGATCATGCCAAGAGGACGCGCACTACTGCGTACTGATCAATAAAATTGCGCAACGCACGTCATGTACGCGTCGACATTTAAGTGCGACCTAAGTCATACTTAAATCTTTGTGAAACACCCCCCCTGGGCTAAGAAGTTTATGACATTAAACCTACTAACTACACTTACAGACAGACAAGAATAGATTATCGTATAATATAATTTCTGAACTGATAGCAATATAATATACTTGAAGGATGATTCGAAGATTTAATCTAAGAATTTTCTGTTGCTGTTTGCACCAAAGAGTTTGTTCCTTATCTCGGGGAGCATCTGTAATGATAACAAAAATAAATAGACATCATATAATACCTGAGCCAGAAATATCATAAATGATATAGGATTTATATAGCGTACATATCCACCTTGTTAGGTGCTCAAGATGCTCCTATATTAACCCAGCTAAGCTGGTCTACCAAGTCCGGTGCTCACAGCCTTTTTGAGGAATTACTTCCTGTCCGTACCCATTTACCTCACCTGGGTTGAGTGCAGCACAATGTGGCTAAATTTCTTGCTGAAGGTAAACATGCCATGGCTGGGAATCGAACCCACGTCCCACAGATTGAAAGACGAGAGTCTTAACCACTAGTCCACGATGCCCACACAAATACAAATATACAATTGCATATAGGAGTGTATTTAAAGGAGCAACTGAACCAGCATCCTTAATAGCCCCACCTCAAGTCCTCATATTTTGCCAGGTTCATGATCCATAATGCAACATTCTCAGCAGTGTAGTATTGTGATATAGGCCCACTTGAGGGTAACATTAATTCACTGCTCAATACATTCATATAACAATAATTATGTTATATACCTTTCTTTCCCAAAACAACGTAGATTACCTACACAAATTTCAAATAACATTTTTTATCGGTAACTGTAGTAAAGTCTTTTGGATGTTTGAAAATCTACAAAACTTGACCTTTTTTTGTTTTAAATATGGGGTCAACTTACCTGATTACTTGTAAGCGCTAGTCTCTTCTCAAGGGTGTTTTCAATTTTGATAGTACCGCTGGGTGTATATAGCTCTACACCACCACTCCTACACCACAAAGAGAGAGAAATGGTCAATGATTTGCAATTAAAGTGGAATCCAGGCTTGGTCATAACATGATGTATTAGAATGGAGAGAAGTAAATAAGACAGAATGGTGAAAGTTTGAAAGAAATCGAGCAAGCAATAAGAAAGTTGTTGCTGTTTTAAAATTGAGATCCCTAAGACTATGTAGATTTCAAATTGGCAACTGGGTAAGTCAATTATGACAAGGGGCAAAGACAACTTACCCATAGTCCATGTACTTAATTATCAGGGATTTGTGGTTTTCTAATAAGTACCTATTCCCCTGGGGAAGTAATCTAAATTTAACCCGGGTAGTATATTGTTTTATGTCCTTATGAAAGAAAAACATAATTTGAAGTAAAACTTTTGAATAAAATGACATTTTAGCCATTTCATGTATTGGAGTACATGGAAGAGTAGTCCTTGCCTTACATCAATATGACATCACATTTGCAGCCAATTTGAAATCTCCATGAATATAGTGATTGCCAATTTTTACAACTTTTAAAAATTCATAACTTTCTTATTGTTTGTCCGATATTGTTCAAACTTTCACCTATCAACTTGTCTGCTTTTTCTTCCTCTAGAAACAAGTTTTTATTTGGGTTGTTGGATTCCCTTTTATTTTATTGTGAGAGAATGTTGTTGGTCTGTTGCATTATTATCAGCCGTATGACAGTTTGTCCAACACTACAACTTCAGCATGTCCTAATCCTTCTCACAACTTAGTGCAAAATACTTTCTTTTAATTTTATGTAACATGGTGTCTTTCAGGTTATCCAAATTGAAATTTTACAAAACATGCAATAATTGATTGAAACTAAGTAAAAAAAATACCATGTACAGTTAAACCTGTATTATGGCCACCTGTCTATCGTGGCCACCTGCCTATAGTGAACACTAAAACTGATTCCCATGAAGGAAGGTTGTGTGTATAGGAACCTGTCTATAGCAGCCACCTGTCTATAAAGGCCACATTTTGTGTTTCCCTCGGATGGTCACCATCGACAGGTTTCACTGTAATTGCATATCTATAACTACAAGTACCATGGTAACAGGGCTTTGCAGCAAATCACTGACAAGGTTTCGATGGTAACTACAATAATAGTAATGTTACCAAAGTTGTAACTCCATGAAACAGGCCCTAGGGGTCCGTAACACAAAGATCAGCGATCAATCGCTAAAATCGATTGACCAATCAAGATCAATGTTTCATGCATATTTGGTTCACAGTGCCGACTAGGAACCAATCAGAAGTGTTCTTTCATATTTGCTATCCTGAGCTGTCAATGAAATCATCAGTGGGAAATTGAATTTGCAAGGCAATTCTAGAATTGACATTATTATTATTTTGCATCACCTGTACCTGGGAGGTGAAAAGCAAACTGGATCACTGTGAACCGCAGGTCTCTCCCCCGATATATCTGATTGGGGACTGCAGATGAACCACTACACCAGGGTTTCCCCCCTACTCTTATACAAATAGTGCAGTGGGTTCTTAACATGCAAAGGTGGTGGTGACTCTACTTTACATGGGGCCTCCATTTAACATCCTATCCCAGGGACTGAGCGTTTTCCCCTGTAACATAGACTGCATCTATGGAACAGGGAAGAGACATTTACACACAGCGCAGGTTTCAATCATCCACCCAGGACAGACTTGAACCCACAACCTTTGGTCGACAGGCAGACCCTTTACCGACAGAGCCAACTTCGCTCTCAAACTGAAATTGAAGCATGGACATACATAAAAATGTTGGATCGTACAAATTCATAGGAATATTACTTACAGTTCAGGGGACAAGAAGTTCTCTGGATCAATGACGACATTGCATTCTTTCTTACTGGCTTCTCTGTAAGCCTTTACTGCATCAGGCACACACTCCTAGAAAAAGAAAAAAGGGAGGGAGACATTTCACAAATAATAATATTCGTAATATAGCGCTTAATACATCGGAACGACGTCTCTAAGCGCATTACAGACATATTATTACCCCGGTCATCGGATCCTTGCATGCCCGCATACAATGTATGCACCTTCTCCACTCCCTGGGGAGCATTCCAACAAGAGTTCCAAGACTCAATTGCTAGGCATACTACATATAGGCTTTCACATCATTACGGGTACCCATTTAACACCTGGGTGGAGAATGGCAAAGTGTGAATTAAAGCCTTGCCAAAGGGCGCTAGGCCATAGTGGGATTCGAACAAACAACCATCTGATTACAAGGCGAGAGTCAGAACTGCTACACCATGACGCTTCCAAATAAATGCAGAATATCTGCAAAAACAAGTACAGCAGATCACTACACACCTAACAAAATTTAGATGATCCATTTCATAATAAATTGCTTATTTTTATATAAATGAAAATAAACTTTTTATTCAAGGTTCACAATAACCAAGAATGCTAATATAAATTTTTTGTTTGTTTTATAATTGTAAACATTTATTTTGGAGCAAAGGCCAAATTGGTTTCAAGTTGCACATTACATATCATGTGCATGTAGGCATTTAAGTGCGACTCTAATGGGACGTTGCAAGAAACTTGCGATCAAATGCAAGTTTATTTTCGTTTCCGAAATCAAGCATATGCCATGCAATTAATTGCAAATTTGCGATTAATTACTAATCTGCTCCATGAAACAAGGAGTGCAATTTGATTTGCTATAGTTGAAAGTGATTAATCAATTGTAAAACTGCAATTGAATGTTTTCTTGATGGCGAATGTTTTGCGATAAACTTGCGATCAATTGCAAGTCTATTTTCATTCCCGAAATCAAGCATATGCCATGCAATTAATTGCAAATTTGCGATTGATTGCAAATCTGCTCCATGGAACAAGGAGTGTAATTTGATATGCTAAAGTTAAAAGCAATCAGTCAATTGTAAAATTCAATTGAATATTTGTGATTGATTGCAAATATTTTCTGGCAACACCCCCTAAGTAAAAAAATATTTAAAGAAAAATGTCGGTAGTTGCAGTGAACACTGATTTCATATGAAAGTCTGTAAAACCAGGCTTAATTGTCAGTATATCATCAAGGATCTAGATCTGGTACAGTTACATAAACTGAACTTTGTGAAATCTTGAAATCTACGCTGAAAAAAGATCAACACAGATAAGCACACGTGGGACACTGTATTATTATTGCATTGAATGTCGGCCCGACGCTTGACCCGAATCCTGTGCTTATTTGCTAATTTCTCAGCAATTACACAACTTCTTCAAGAATCCTTCGGCACATATTTTTTTATTTATACAAACAGACACTTTGGTGGTCATTTCAGTGGATTCTGTACGAACTCATTTTTACCACAACTGGCATTTACCTTTAAAGGACAAGTCCACCCCAACAAAAACTTGATTTGAATAAAAAAAGAGAAAAATCCAACAAGCATAACACTGAAAATTTCATCAAAATTGGATGTAAAAGAGGAAAGTTATGGCATTTTTAAGTTTTGCTTATTTTCAACAAAATAGTTATATGAACGAGCCAGTTACATCCAAATGAGAGAGTTGATGACTGTCAGAAAACTACCCTTTTATAACCAAATACTTTTCCTTCATTTCAGATATACAGGAGCTGCAATTCGCTTTTCTTTGTAATGCAAATAAGTTGCTAGAGCAGGAGTGTGAGTGGTAGTGAGAGTGACTCTAGGATGGTTGAGCGGATTTGAATGAGTGTGTACAAGTGAATGGGTTGTATGTGAGGGGTTTCTCAGTTTGTCTCACTGCTAATTGAGGAAGCCATTTAGGTGGTCATAGAGGAAAGACTTCTAGCATGTCCATTCCTTATCAGCCATGTTACTGAATTTATTTTGAAGCCAAGCACTACCAAAGCTGAATTGTAAGTTATAAATTGTCTTGTTTTCACACTGATATACTATGATGTGTTATTCTCTGACGAATTTGATATTGAATTTTAAGAATGTTTTAGTATAAAGACTGGAGTTGTATCAGGTATAATGTGTGAAGATAGATCGATGATTGATTAATAATTGCCGCTCAGGATTAATCCTTATTTATAGTGGTCTCGTTATTGCATGTAAATTAGTTAACATTTCATTCAGTAAAACAAGTATTTACCTTAATCTTTTTCACATAGATATTTCTAAATGATGATTTGCTTGTGATTTTATTGTTATTTGATCTAAAGTAATTGTGGGTGTCAAACAGAAATAAACCGTTACAATTGTATTATATAGAGGTAAGGTATTATTTGCATATCGCTATCTATGGAAGTTTGGATTGTAATTACAGGTGGCTCCTCCCTTTGGGGACTAGGACAGAGTATAAAGCCAACTGAAGGGTTGGACAGCGTGTGACAGAACTTCCCCCTCCTGTGTGATGAATTTATAACTTCGTGAATCTCGCAATACTGAGTGAGAGATGATGGCGTCAAGCCTCTGTGTGGTGGGGAACTGTTATGGAATCTTCGTGCTGTACCCATTTGCAACTCGTTAATCTTCAAAAGGAAAGTAAGAACAGTACCATCTGGCCATTACATGTCCGCACTACTTGCTTTGCCTAAAGCAAGGAACATTTACCTCAAAATCTCCGGACCTTGAACTCTAAGCCAGCTTCCATAGAAGTCACACACAATTTCATTTAAACGATTTGATTTATGCAAGACTGGTTACTGAACATAATTTCCTGGTTATATATTTGTAACATTTAATTATATTCTGATTGACATCCAATTTAAGTAACTATGATTTCATTAATTGCATCATGAGTACCCTGATAATAAACGGAGTCTAAACTTAAACCTCCTCGACTCTGTACTCTGTTTGTGTCCAAGCATTTTCCTGACAATGACATCACTCACTATTTCTCTTGTATTTAATTATATGAAATATTTTTATTTTCTCGTCATTGTCATGTGAAATGAAGTTTCATTCCTCCCTGAACACATGAAATTCCATTATTTTGTGCTTCAGGCAATGAAGTCCTAATCTTCAAATTCGTAAAAATTGAAATATTGTATAATTCAAACAAAAAAAAACACAAAAGAAATAGTGACGCCATCGACTCTCTCATTTGGATGTAACTGGCTCATTCATAATACTATTTTGTTGAAAATAAGCAAAACTTTGAAATGTCAAAACTTTCTTATTTTACATCCGATTATGATGAAATTTTCATTATTGTGCTTGTCTGATTTTTCTCTATTGATTTAAATCAACATTTTTCTGAGGTGGACTTGACCTTTAATTCTTTGTAAACCACCCCCCTGGGCTCTTTGGATCATTTCAGGGGCAAAATCGCCTCAAGCCCCCGTGTCATTTTTTCCCTGCCAGTCACTTACCTTACACGCGCTGACATCACTTTCCTTGCAGCGGATGACGACGTTGGGTTCCAGGAGCTGAAAGAGACCTTGCGTGATCAAGCCTTGCAGGACCTGCCTATACTTGGCCTTGTTCTTGGTGAGTTCTGTAAGCCTTTCCTGGGCTTCGTCCAGTGCGGCCTGCACGTGGTCTTCTCTGCATTTCAGGACTTTGAGCCTGGCCTGGTTGAGCATGTTTGACTGGAGACTGGAACACATAAAAACAATAACAAACACAGGTTATTATGGGCAGTGGTGTTAATGAGCAAACAACTTTGAGGGAGCAGGGGCCTGTTGCAGAAAGAATTGCATTTGAACGCAAGTCAAAATATCGAGTGCAAGTCCCGAATACGGGTGTTTCATTGGCTGACAATCAAGTTACGCAAGATTTTTTGAGTTGCGTTTGATCGCAACTCTTTCTGCAACGGGCCCCAGAACAAGTCGTAAGGGTCACTGCTAGCGAACAACAAAAATCTGACCTCACTAAAATGAAAATAAAGAGAGTTTTGAAATAATTTACCTGAGGTAGAATAATATACCTGAGGTAGAATATGTTATCTTAATCCATTTTCTTCTTTTTCTGATCCCTTTTCTTTTTTGGGGGGGTTTAAGGGAATTTTATTTCATTCATTTATAACCATTCAGTGATTCATTAATTCATCCACCCACCCATCCATCCATCCACCTACTCATTCATTCATTCATTAATTTCTCTTTTTTTCTCAGGGGGGGGGGAGGGCCAACAGTTGTACCCAAGTCCCCATCTTACAGCAGTGGTTTATCAGTAGATTGATTGAAAGGACCGAAATAGCTCCTCCCCCTTGAGTTGTACAAGAACTAGTCTGCATGCACAGACCCATGGTTTTCACAATTTGCATAGTGCATAGTCTGAAGTTGTGAGACTAGTTTCACTGACACAGACTGAGCCTCTGGTGTCTAGTCTTTACTCTAGACATAGGCCTATTATCAAATATGCATCTGTGCATGCAGACTATACAAGAACCTCCATACATTTGAACTGACCTCAATGGCCCATATTCTGAAGTCAGGTTTAACTTAAAGTTGTGGTTTAAGTATGGGAAGCCAAAAGCATCCAAATTTTCAATTAAGTTGTATGTTTCTTATGTTTACTGTGCTCTATCCTGATTCATCGAGGGTGAAGACAATCATCTATTTACACTTCCTAGACAATTATGAATGATTTCAAAGCCAAATGAGCTGAAATATGATACCTATACTGTTTAATGATTTAGGTTAACAGTTGGCTATCCATTCTTTTATAAACCACAACTTTAAGCCCGAGTTTAAGTTAAATCCGACTTCAGAATACGATCTTAATAAAAAGTAGGAAAATACAATAGGAAAAGCAGCCCCCTTCAGATATATTTCTTTTATTCCTGGTATGCTAGACATGTAGCAATATCATGAGTGATTTTTCACAAGTAATTTGATACCAAGCAGGTGTTTAATATCGACCCAGACTGAAAAGACTTTAATGTACATGAATGAAAATTTCACATATTGCTCCATATGGTAAAGATATCATCTTATTCTATATGACTAAGCATAAATGAGGCTGATGTGAAGAGTGTCTTTAGTGAGATCATGAGAGGTCATACATATTGTGGACCAAATATAAGCTATTCATTGAAGTTTGGTGTCACAGTATACCTATGTCACGTATAGTGCCATCCTAATTCTTTTCTCATCACATTTGTTAATGGATACCAAATTCAGAGCTCCGTTACAGGGCACAGGACTGCAAAAGAATGAAACATTTCATTTGGCAAAAAGGATGTCAACCCAATTATAATTTTTTTGTATGAGTGTGAATGACACATTTGGAGAATGATAAATTTGTTTTCAACAGGAAATGCCATTTCAGTCATTTACATGATTATGTACTTCACATTATCTGATTTTACAGGTGGATGTAAATACAGATATTGTATCTTTGTGATTTGCGCAACACACATGTACATGAAAGTAATGCTCACATTTTCTTTTGAAGATCAAGATTTTTCTCCTTGCGGGTGTAAAATTCTGAGATCTTGATCCTCTGTTGCTGAACAAGACGACCTTTCTCGATTTGAAACTCTTCCTCTGCCTATGAACAATTGAAGAAAAAAAAACAACAAATACAATACTTCATAACTGTTAAGACATGGCTTTAGTTTTGAGAGCTACATCTTAATATCAATTTCCAAAATCAACAATCATTTACAAATGGGGTAAACATTTTTCAGTGATACTTCGTAATTCCGAAGCTTCGTAATTCCGAAGGTTCTTTATTCCGAAGGTTCGTAATTCCGAAACACGTAAATTGCCTATACCTCGATGTTCGTTAATCCGAAAACGAAAAAGGGTTCGTTAATCCGAACATTTGTGGCGTTATTCCGACGGTTCGTTATTCCGAAGGTTCGATAATCCGAAAACGAAATAAGGTTCGTTGTTCCGAAGGTTCGATAATCCGAAAACGAAATAGGGTTCGTTGTTCCGAAGGTTCGTTAATCCGAAAACGAAATAAGGTTCGTTTTTCCGAAGGTTCGTTAATCCGAAAACGAAATGAGGTTCGTTAATCCGAAAACGAAATAAGGTTCGTTTTTCCGAAGGTTCGTTAATCCGAAAACAAAATAAGGTTCGTTAATCCGAAAACGAAATAAGGTTCGTTAATCCGAAAACAAAATAAGGTTCGTTAATCCAAAAAATGAAAACCGGGAAAGCAGAGGCAAGGGGGGGTGGATACTTGTCCCCAAAAAATCCCGTCGGAAAAAAGTAACCTTTTTCAAAATGGAATACCCTTTTGGGTATTCCATTTTTTCACAAGAATGCTTAGAATGTCCAGTTTTCAGGTTGGAAAATCAGAAAAATTTGGCTCACGTTTCTCGCTCGCATCAAGTATTATTTATTGAGGAACTCATTCTATTCCTGGTTACAAAAAAATGTATAAAATGTCCAGTTTTCAGGTTGGAATATCACAAATTTTAAGCTTGCGGTTCGCGCTTTCATGAGATATATATTCGATTCATGAGTTACTAAAAATTAATGCAGTCTTTAAAAGATTACTTTCTGAAGCCTATTGCATAAAACTTTTTACCTGAGAAAACTTTGGTAAAACTGAAAACTAAGGTTAGTCTGATTTCCGCCATTGACTTTAGCACAGGGCAAAAACTCCGGTAAAAACAATCTGAGTTTTCTCAGGTAAAAAGTTTATGCAACGGCCCCAGGTCAGTATATAAACAAATTACAGCTCGCGCTTCGCGTTCGCGTTAATTCTTTAGTCAGATACACATCTTTCTCACGATTACAAAATAGCTCAGAATGTTTAAGTTCAAGTCTTGTTACATGAAATGTCTACTAGTTTGAGCTTGCGATTCGCGCTTTCAACATCTCACAAGGATCATTATTAGTATTATTTTTATTACCAGCAGAAGCTGTTATTAAAAATGACACCCCCTCCAATTGCTCAGATAAAATCAATTAAAATTAACCTATGCGTGATCCGGGCGCCTATTCTTAATGAAATACATGCTTTTGGCCACAACACACGCATGTATCATCGATCGTTATTACTATCATTGCATAATATTGTGTTATCTTGTAATGACAACACCGTGTTTGTTATCAAAATGAATAATTTTCATTTTCGGAAATACGAACCTTATTCAATTTTCGGATTAACGAACCTTATTTCGTTTTCGGATTAACGAACCTTCGGAATTACGAACCTTATTTTGTTTTCGGATTAACGAACCTTATTTCGTTTTCGGATTAACGAACCTTCGGAATTACGAACCTTATTTCGTTTTCGGATTAACGAACCTTCGGAATTACGAACCTTATTTCGTTTTCGGATTAACGAACCTTCGGAATTACGAACCTTATTTCGTTTTCGGATTGACGAACCTTCGGAATTACGAACCTTCGGAAATACGAACCTTCGGAAATACGAACCTTCGGAATAACCGAACCTTCGGAATTACGAAGCTTCGGAATAACGAATGTATGCGCATTTTTCAGTGAGGGGGGGGGGGCTGCAATTATTTTACTATTTGTATTATACAATACTTCATAATTGTTTATAAGACATGGCTTTTAATAGTTTTAAGAGCTACATCTTAATATCAATTTCCAAAATCAACAATCATTTACAAATAGGGCAAACATTTTTTCAGAGAAGGGGGGGGGGGGGCTGCAATTTGTTATTGTATTTGTATTATTTTGGAAACAGCAACTGGAGTTTGAGCCGGGGTAATTTTGAAAGGCAGTTTGATAAATGAGCCTTTACAATATCACTTAATCTAAATGACGTGCACACAGCAACTATGATGTACACTGTGTTTATATCCAGTATCTAAAAGTAGCACTGCCATGGGAGGAAAAGAAAATGTTTTATTAAGTACGCAGCATTTCTTTCCATTCATAAGAAAATCTATAAGAAATTATTTGAACGGATTTGGAAACTTGAAAATAACAACACATGTATAGAAATTAAATCTAAATCTTCTGAAGGTTTCCATGGCAAAGAAAAATAATGGAGTAGGTTTAATGGTACACCATGTACTTATCTTTCTTGGGGAAGTGTTGGTCCTGAAAAGGACCAACCAAACTTGACATTTGACCAGTGTTTTCTTGTCTTCAGGTGAAGACAAGAAAGAGTAATAGTGTGATAAGAGGGAAAGAGAGAGAGAGAGAGAGGGAGAGATAAAGAGAGAGTGGGAGAGAAAGAAGGAGTGAATGTAGGATGAAACATATAGTACATGCATCAGATGCATGTGAATGTATGACAGATAGAGAATGAGAGAGAGATAGAGACAGAGGATGTGACTGAAAACATATCTCATGGTAACTTCCTGACTCTAGAAATAAATTGGTTTTGACTTCACTCAGCATCATGTCAGTTTAGATCCAGCCACTTCATTCTCACACACATGTACATGCAGATCTTGTTCATCTTGAAATTATATCGAAGTGAACAATGGAGAATGGAGATTTATTTGTTTATTTATTTATTTATTAATTTATTTATTCATTTATTTATTTATTCATTTATTTATTTATTCATTTATTGTTTTATCATTTATTTTATTATTCTTATAATTATCATTACTATTATTATTATTATTATTAGTAGTAGTAGTAGCAGCAGTAGTAGTAGTAGAAGTAGAAGTAGTAGTAGTAGTTGTTATAATTTTTTGTGGGGTTGGGTGGTAGTAGTACTACTACATTGTATGGACCAATTTTCCTCTGGTTTCTGTCATCTGAAAATGTAAATTTTCTATTGTTTGGTGATCTTTTTTTTTAATTCCTGTGACATATACAAAACACATACCGTAACAAAACTATTGTAAATAGTGGAAAACTTAAAGGGGAAGTTCACCCTGAAGAAAACTTTGTTGTAAAAATAGCAGGAAAAATAGTAAAAAATATTGGTGAAGGTTTGAGGAAAATCCGTTAAAAAGTAAGAAAGTTATTAGAGTTCAAAGTTTTGGATTTGTGACGTCATAAACGAGCAGCTGCCGCATGTGTTATGTAATATAAAATGCATGAATTTCATATTTTGTATGGTTCCTTATGACTTAATTTTGTTTTCTATTCACGATCGGATGTGAAATGATTTGTCTATTGATATACAAAAGGTACAGCGAAAACCATTTTCAATTTTCTGAGAAAATGAAATTTCATTGATTTTTTACCGTTCGCTATGTAGGGATGCTGCTCGCATATGACGTCACAAATCAAATAATTGAAATTCTAATAACTTTTTAATTTTTTGATGAATTTTTCTCAAACCTTCGGCAATATTTTTTATTATTTTTTCTGCTATTTTTACAATAAACTTTTTGTCAGGGTGAACTTCCCCTTGAAGATTTCAGCACTGTAGTACATAAAGCTTGGCTATTACATGATTTTTGCTACAAGGTTGTTTCATTGGACATTGCATTTTCGTGTTTTTGACCGTTTTTCCATAAATTATTTTTCAGGACTGAATTCTTTCCTGTTTCCTTTATTATGCCAAACTGGAGACCTTATATATTCAATAGGGGGTTAGACTTCTCAACAGGCAACAAATTATTACCAAAATCATTAATATCCAATCAAAGTTTTCCATAAAAAAATGCACAAAGATAAAAAAATTGTTTTTCTAGTTTACAAAATAAATATAAAATATGAAACAGCATATATGCAATACATAGAAAAAAACACACTTAAAACATTACGAATTAAAGGAGAGTGAAACCGGGGGCCCGTTTCTCAACACCGTCATAAGTCTAACTTCTTGACTAAATCGGAGATAGTGAGCTACTTGTCCGCTAACCGTTTCACGAAGCCCTCTTTACCAAGATCGGGTACAACAACCTCACTAAATATTTATGACACCTCCGAACCTGTCACTCACAACTTCTTTCTTAATGACGTAGTGGCATCACGTGGGTAGACTATGACATGCAAAAGTGCCTAGAAATGTGAAAATTATAATCTTACGTAATCAATCAAAGATGTTGAAATTACATCAAAAAACAAGTTGGATAATGCATTCTATGATCATGGTAATACAAAGAATCTACAAAAACTGTTGGTAATACTCCACAAAACCATTCATTTTGAAATAGTAAAATAATCTATTTGATAAAGATTCTACCACGTCAGGCCATCCATAAATGGACTCGTATTTGTCGTTTTCAGACCCCTATTAACATTTTGATAAATTCTATCTCTAATCTATGCATAGAATTTGCCGAATAGTAAGTTTCAGTATCTAAGATTTAAAAGAAAATTGTTAAACTATATTTTGATGATGTTTGGAATCGTAAAATACCGTATAATTATCATCATTTTACAACGAAAACCGTTATGGTTTTACTTTCGTAAACTATTAGAATTGGATATCCCGGGGGTACCCATCTCAACGTCCACATGTGATTTTTTAGTCACGAGATCAATTATTCAT
The DNA here is from genome assembly GCF_018143015.1 of Lytechinus variegatus. NCBI lineage: Eukaryota > Metazoa > Echinodermata > Echinoidea > Temnopleuroida > Toxopneustidae > Lytechinus > Lytechinus variegatus. Next base: position 16,733,120 of record NC_054758.1, on the reverse strand, counting down.
AATTCCATTTTCTCAGCAATTGAATGCTCAAGTCTTCATGGTCTAAGTATGTATGGTGCATAATATACCTGTGCTATTATTCTTAAAAGATGAAATTCCCAATTCATCACAATATTTGCAATTTTGTTATAATTTTTCTTTTTGAAAATTATGCTATTTTGTGACTAAGGCTACGTCTCGTCTGCTCTTTTTACCGATAATATCGATATCAAGGTATTTTAGTTAGGAAGTCTTTCGAGAAACGGGTTTAGTAAGATTGGAACTAACTCCGTGGTTGGTGGATAAAGATATGACTAACTTGTCCAGGTGTTGAGAAACGGGCCCCTGAGGAACCAGCTGACCCCATATTAACATAAAATACATAAGAAACAGAGAAACAGGCCATTCATTTTTTTTTCTCCAAATTTTATTTATTTTGTATTCATTTATTTATTCATTCAATTATAATTATCGTTTTTTACTACCTTTTTTTTTTTTTTGGGGGGGGCTGGTACTTTTCACTGCCCAAATCTGCAACATTTTAGCTTCAGCACTGGGGATTTTCTGGGCCTTGTTTGGACATGGGGGGGGGGGGGGGGCTAAGGCCCTGTGTTATTATCCCCTCATACTATAACTAACCTTTGCGTCAATTTCCTCTGCCTTTTCCTTGGCTTCCTGGTCGATGAAAGCCATCATATGTTGGATCTGTGAAAAAAAATCAAAAAAACATACAAATAATAATAAAAGATATCCTAGAAATAATATACATGTAGGTACATTTACCCATGGAAGCCACTTCAGTTCTGAAACTTATCTCTCAGCGAGCCCTGCTATTATTACCCAGGCTTTAGCTGGGCTGCCTCAAGGTGCTCAAGCATTCAAGGAATTTCTTCCTACCAGGTACCCATTCACCTCACCTGGGTTGAGTGCAGCACAATATGGATAAATTTCTTGCTGAAGGAAATTACGCCATGGCTGGGATATGATTAACCATAACAACGACACTACTAAACGTACATGTACAGGATCCATCCTGTATCTTCTATGCAACTAGTCAGAATTGATTATTTTTGCCACAAAACTTTTTAAAATAACATTTTTAAAACCTTCTTTCATAATCTTTGAGATTTATCCCTCCCTTATATATTTTTCTTTTCTCCTCCTTTTTTTAAATCTGTCCATATTTGAAATTACTTTTTCTTTCACATTCTTAACTTCTGTTTATCTTTTCATCTTTTTTTGCCTCTTGTAATTTTGTCTAGTTTTTTCTTCCTCCTACTGACATCAGCATAATCAGCCAACAACAACCGACCTTTCGGCTATGGCTTCTGCCCTAAAATTCCCTAAATCCATTCCAATTTCCATGTTATTTTATCTATTCACCTCCGAGTCTCTGAGCTGACTGTGCTATGATGAATGCAACTTCAAATTCTGGCCGCCCCCGCCATGTACCCCCCCTGGCCGAGGCCCTAGCCTGTGAACACCCGGCCCTGCAATCAGCCTGACTGAGCCTAGTCTTGAGGACGCAATGATGATGATTTTTTTAGATATGTCATATACTTCTTCATCATTGACGTCTTGACACTCTCTCCATAGTGTCTTAAGCGAAGGACCAAAACAAAGATGGATTTCCCTAAGAAATCCATATTTTTAAACCAAAATCACGAGAATTCCATTAATTTTATTCATTCTTACACCTTCCTACGCCTAATGCGTAGGAAGGTTTTAAATATCATTATATAAAAATATTAAAAAATGAAGATTTCTTACCTAACTGATGCCGCGTAGAACCCTCGTTCCACATGTAAACAACGGGAGTACAATAGCGTCGACCCTTGAACCGCTTATGTATGACGTACTTCCGGCAAGCAATGCCGTCTTAACGAACAATTTAGAGATAAAAATTCTTATTTAACAAATATTAACATTTATTTGTGATCATAGATAATTTAAATATATTGATATGAATTATTCATGATTAAAAAATAAATTTTAATTTTTGTTAAATAAGAATTTATAGCTCTAAATTGTTCGTTAAGACGGCATTGCTTGCCGGAAGTACATCATACATAAGCTGTTCAAGGGTCGACGCTATTGTACTCCCGTTGTTTGCATGTGGAACGAGGGGTCTACGCGGCATCAGTTAGGAAAGAAATCTTCATTTTTTAATATTTTTATATAATAATATTTAAAACCTTCCTATGCCTTAGGCAAGGCTCGACATTAGCGGTGGCCCGGTGGCCCGGGGCCACCAAAAATTCATCTCGGGCAACCATTATTGAAAAAATGTTAAGTTTTGGTGGCCCGAATCGGGCAACCAATAATTTTCAAAGTAGCGCAATTTTTCTCCCGATTTTGCATGTATTTATCAACTTTCTGCAGTTCAAATTGCAAGCCAATTCGTCATGCGCCTTTTTTGTTAATCTACACACAAATACACACACACAAAGATTGCATAGTCATGACAGTACGTAGGCCTACTACCGCTAGCATACAGTAACTATTATTCAGCCGGCCGCGCCTGCTGTCTGGCTGAGCTTTGCGTGCATGAAACCACTGCAGCTAGCTGTGCACGAGCAGACTATTCAGACTCAGGGAGCTGCGATACGAAATGTTACTGCTAAGAAATCTTCCCCAGAACTCTGAAAAATCTACGTCAAAGTCACATTTTACACCAATGAAATGCCCTTCTACAGTCCGTATTACTGAAACCTGATTATCTGCAAGCATTATAAGGAGGAATTATGACCTCTCTTTTGACTCAAAAAGACCGATTTCCAAATGCATTAATACACATAAAACACATAGGTGAGTACATCACAGTCCCGTATGTGCATTTGTATGTATGTTGATATTTGGTTTATTTCGAAGCTGTGTCTCTTCTAGCCAAAAATAAATAGGCAGCTTCTTTCTTTCTTGTTTACAAATGACTTCTTAAACCACTCTTAAGGAAGTAAATACTTTGGGAAGGCATTTCATTGATATGAAATGTGAATTTTTCCATCATTTTGTCAAATATAGGGAAGGAATTTTCTCACCGTTTTTTCCAGATAATTTTTGCCGTTTTCTCATTTTTTTTCTTTCATTTTTTTTTACAGTGATTAAACCATTTATACCCCTTCCCATTGAATATGCCTGATTAAAGAACATGTTTCTACTGAATAATAATAATAATTTTCCCCATTTTTTGATAATTTTGTCTTATTCATTTTTCTTACAAAGTTACATTTTCTTGTTTTTTTCTCAAATGTTTTATTCCTGTTCTTTGTTTTCATTTCTTTCTTCATTTTTTCTTTTGTTCTATAAATTCTGCAGCATATTTTTCTGTGATTTTCTCCTGCTATAATATGCTGGAAAAGAGAAAATAAACTGGATTTGGGGCCTGCATAATCTAGGTTTTATGATCAAAAAGGAAGAAAGGAAAAATAATTGTTTTGTAAATCTGAGTTTGCTAAATGCACTAAATTTGCTAAATTTACTTTACCATTATGAGTGTGTGTCGACACGGAGATTAAAAATGCACAACCTGGGAACAATACAATTCTTTTATTCTCTTTCAATCATTTCATATTTACAATGATAGAACAATTTATATATTACCACAAAATAAGCAAAGTAAAATAACAGCAAGCACGATTTACATACAAGATGTACAAAGAATAGTGGTACGTGTTAACTAGTGACTGCAGAATATTTCACTTTGTTTTATTCATTTTAAATTAATGTTTTTCTTTATATTTTTCGGGCCACCAAACTTTACTAATGGGCCACCTTCTTCTTCTTCCTCCGCTGATCCCGGAGATCTACAGCTGGTTGCTGTATTGTTGCATAAATGATTATAAGGGCACAAAGCACTTCCACAGAGTAGTATCGGTGATACAGTACAATTTAATACACATTCAAGAGAGAGAGAAGAGAGAAAGGAGGTACGAGAGATGTGGATTTAGTGCAGGAAGAGTAAGAGTTTAGTGGTCAGCTTGTCATGCATGGAAGAAGATAGTTTTGGATGGACAGGTAATAGAATGGATTTAGCATAGTCTTCACAGCAGTCTTGGGAAAATAAGGAGCAGATCGATGCAGGAAGGCCTAATTTTCTGACTTCTTCTTGAAGTTCATCACGCTGAGTGTCAAACACATGGCATCTAGCTATGAAGCGGATGGTGTCTTCATCACCTTGATGACATAGGCGACAAGTTGGAGAAGTAGCCTTCTTTATCAAGACGAGCCTGCACTGAGTTGGGTACGTCTGACTCACTAACTGTGACCTGATGACAACAGCCCGTCTTAGGAACTGGGAGCTACTGGAGCTGGGGTATATAGTGTGTTTGCCGCTGTGTGTTTGCCACCAAAAAAAATTATTTGAAGGTTTTGGTGGCCCGAATGGGCCACCACCAAAAAAATTTAATGTGGAGCCTTGCATTAGGCGTAGGAAGGTGTAAGAATGAATAAAATTAATGGAATTCTTGTGATTTGGGTTTAAAAACATGAAAAAGATGGATTTCTTAGACTTAGGGAAATCCATCTTTGTTTTGGTCCTTCGCTTAAGACACTATGGAGAGAGTGTCAAGACGTCAATGATGAAGAAGTATATGACATATCTAAAAAAATCATCATCATTGCGTCCTCAAGACTAGACTGAGCCGAGGCGTAGGCTAGCCATGGGTACCGTACCGGTACGCCAGCGCTTGGCTTTACTCTCCCAGGGCCTAGGGGGACCCGCCTACCGTACCCGTACCTAGTCGGACGGTCGACGGCTCAGTCAGCTCTCTCAGACCGCTGACCGAATTCCACTCCTCTCAGTCTCACTCTCTCTCAACCACCAATCTAAGACTCAAAAAATAGGTATAAATATTTTCAAAGCTTATTCTAGAAAGCTTACCTGTTTCTGAACATCGTCGTCACTTAAAGCCATTGTGATTCTTGTTAACTTTACCAAAATAAATGAAAATATCCTCAACAAATCTCCAAACTGCTCGAGCGAGATCCCGTGAATGAATGACGTCAGAGTGTCGATCTAACCAACCTGAACATTAGTTTTTTTCAATACGTAGCATTTTGACCCATTTCGATTTGTAAAAATAAAAAAAATATATAAAAATAAATTTAGTAGTTTTTTAAATTATTAGAATGGTTTCAGGAGTCTAAATATTTTGAAATAAAATTTAAGCGAATAATGAGATTACAAATGAGAGGTTGAGTCTAAAGTAGATGCGCTAAATTTCATTTTTTTAAACTCTTTTTCGTGCTGAAACTCAGAAAGATGAGTTCCCCATCGAAGAGGAATGGTTACAGCTTTGAATCAAGAGATACAGTATCTTGTGTAGAATTTTCAGCCTTCGAACACTCATCTTCTCTCATTGCATTTGGGGGAGATCTTCGAGTTAGCATTGGGACATGCAGGTTTCAGGTATACCGCTATCGGTCCCACACGCTATCATTGGTGTTTGTTGTATCTCTTATCTTCTCTTTCTTCTCTGTCTTTTCCTACTTGTTTTGATTTTAATGTTTCTTCTTCCCCTCCTCCTGTTCTTCTTCTTCTACTTCTCCTCCTCCTCCTTCTTATTCTCCTTCTTCTTCTTCTCCTCCTCCCCGGCCCCCTCCTTCCTCTTCTCATTCCTGTTCCCCCCTCTTCCACTTTTCCTCCTCTTGACGTTCTGTTCATATTCCTCTTCCTCCCCATCCTCTTCTTCTTTAATCTTTTCCCTCACCTCTTCTTTTTTCCTCTTCTTTTTTTCCTCGTCCTCTTTCTCTTCTCCCTCTTCTTTCCTTTTCCTCTTCCTCTATTTTCCTCTTCATGCTCTTTTTTTTCTCCTACTAGTACTAACCCCCCCTCTCATGATCTCATCTTCCCTCACCGCTTCTCCCTCTCTTCTAAATTTTCTTCCTCAGTTCCTCCTCAACATTCCTCATTCTTCTCCTTCACTTCCTTCTCATTCCCTTCTCTTTCTCCACTTCTTCCCACTCACTTCCACCTCATATTTTCATAACCTCTGTTTGTCTGCATGTGCAGTGTTTTTTGCTTGTCCTGTTTTTCTCCCCGTTCTTAATTTGTTTTTCTTTTCCTGCTTTTCATCTTTTTTTTAATACATAAATTATTAGAGAATGCACTTTTATTTTTTCACATTACAGGAACAAGACAACTCCCTTGCTGGATGTGACTACCAGCATATTCGGGACTTCCATCATCGTACCAGAGTAATGAGCATAGCATGGAGTCCACAAACAGCATTGGATGTCCTACCTCGGTGTATTAGGTGAGATAAAAAAAAAATAGTGGGGATGCATACAATCCCTTGGAGCCGTTTCATAAAGCTCTTCGTAAGTTAAGAGTGACTTAAAGAACGACTGGTGATCCTTACGCAGTAAACCACCGCCAATGAATATACAATTTACCACATAAGAAAGGATCACCAGTTGTTCTTAAAGTCGCTCTTTAAGGACAAGTCCACCGCAACAAAAAATTGATTTGAATAAACTTTCTAATTTTACATCCGATTTTGATTAATTTTTCAGCAATATGCTAGTTTGATTTTTCTCTATTCAAATCAACATTTTTGTGGGGTGGTATTGACCTTTAACTTTGAATAGCTTTATGTAATGCCTAACTGTTCCTTGGGCCCATTGCTTACAAAGTTATTTTGGACTCTGGTAGCTTTGCAATAAGTGGATGATTTCAAGTTTAGTATGGACTTTTGCTATTGATGTTGGGCTGATTGTTAGTTTGTATCATCAAAGGACCAAACTTAAAATCTTAAAATGAAGATGTTCCTGTTACAAATTTCATTAGTTATTGAGCTACAATTATAGATAAGTGTGATGTGGGTGTTTGATGCCAGGGAAGGCAATCTGATTAGACTCTTAGCCACATTAGTGAATGATGATGATGTTGATGATAATGATGATGATGATTATATTGATGGTGATGATGATGATTATATTGATGATGATGATGTTGGTAATGTTGATGATGGGGATTATAATGATGGTGGGGATGATGATGGAGATGATGGTGATGATGGTGATGATGATGATGTTAATGATGATGGTGATGATGGTGATGTAGATGATGTTAATGTTGATGGTGAGGATAATGATGATGATGACGATAATGTTGATGATTATGTTGATTATGATGATGATGAGTAATGATGAGTATGATACAGATGATAATTTGATAATAATTTGATGATTATGTTGATTATGATGATGATGAGTAATGATGAGTATGATACAGATGATAATTTGATAATAGTATCAGTAAAAGATATACTTCATTCTTGTGTTTCTGGGATTCCTGGTTCTTCTAGTAACCAGAAATAAAGAAATAGCTTTTTCAAAAACTTAAAATGCAAATTATGCTTGAACTGATAAACTCCAACTCTTTAGAACTGTTTGGATATATATTATTTTGTTTATCTGTGTCATGAGGTTTATGTTATCATTCAAATCATACTCAAAGACCACTTGCATTCTAATTATACCCATTGTTGATGTTGTCCTTGTCTTCATTTCCCACAGGTTTTGCACAGCTGGCATAGATCACAAGATAAGAATATTCACTTCTGACCTGAAAGATCAAGACACTGTCAAGGTATCGCTCAATTCTGTTGTCAGGCTGTTGTGTAATTTCCATTAGAGATACTCAACAATGTTTGTAATCTAGTTTGACCTTGTCTTGCACCATACCTTTTAAATTCAAGCAAATAGCAGCCCTACAATTTTTTTCCTAGATGGATCTGTTTCCTGAAATTCACAAAGGATATATTGAAAAAAACTTGGAAATAATTTGTATATGAAAAAGGATTTTGGAAAGTTGTCTGGACAATATTTCTATTGCCTCTAAAGAAACAAATTGTTAAAAGTAAAAGGTTCTGGCAAGGAATGGATGGGGAGGGGGGGGGGGATGGTCAGTTGATTAAATGGTTATTTAGGTAGCTTTGGCAATTTGAATATAAGACAATTTTTTAGGTATTTAGAAGAGTGATATACAATAAGTAAAGATAGACAAAGTGAGGCAATAAGATCGAAGTTATGGTCCAGGTTGTTGACCAATTTTGTTCAGCCATCATGCTGGTAGCGACTTGGAATAAGATCATCTGGAATTCATGTAACTGATTACAAAGGATATGGATGATAATATTTTCAACTGAATGTTGTAATCCCTCCTGTTTTCTTTCACAGTTTACTGGATGAATTATTGCGTTTGCTATCATCTATTTTCTTCATTTATAGGTCATCCGAGGTCACCAAGACTTCATCAACTCTCTGACCTTTGAACCCATCAAAGGAGAATTGATCGCGAGCGTGAGCGACGATCAGACCTGTAGACTGTGGGATCATGATGGCCGACAGAGGGCGCTGTTTCCTCTGAAGTCTGCGGGCATGTCTGTCTGCTGGAACCAGAGCGACCCCAATAAGGTACAGTTTGGGCCTTGATATTTATTCTGTCTTCATAAATCTTTTTTCTCAGATGATTAACATGAAGATTTTCCATCAGAACAATTGTCGCCGGAGCAATTGTCATTGGAAGCGTTCGAAGGCCTTCTTGTTGATAAAAGTTTCAATCAGATTCTGTGCCTGCAAATCATTGGATACTTTATTCATTGCCAATCTCATTGGCCTTGGAAATTTTGTTTGCCTATATGATTTCCCTCTTGCTGTGGCCTATAATAAATTGGAATTGTGTTCATACTATTGACATACAAGGCCTGTATTTTGTGATTACAGCTTATGGTAGCTGAGAAGGGCAGAACCCTACGCTTATATGATCTAGTGAGTGAGCAACGGTTCGTGTTGCTCAAGACCATCGACCTTGGAAATTTAGTGTGCCCTTTTGACCCCCCCCCCCTTTGTGCTGTGCCCTATAATAAATTGGAATTACCCTCAAACCATTGACATACAAGGCCTGTATTCTGTGATTACAGCTTATGGTAGCTGAAAAGGGCGGAACCCTACGCTTCTATGACCTAGTGAGTGAGCAGCCGTTCATGTCGCTTGAGACCGGTAGACCAGGTCTCATGTGTGCAGACTGGAGCCTCTGTGATCCTACCAGGGTTGGGGCTATCGTCAGTGGAGAGTGGATGGTGTGGGACATCACAAGGTCAAGGTAATTCTAAACAATAATTCCAATTATCACCCGTATCAGACATCTGAGCTGGTCATTTACAAAACCGTATTGCCCTACATTTTCTGAATATCGGGAAGGGTAGGTCTATTGTTTGTATTTTCCTCGGTCTCATCGCGCGTATTTACTTTGCATGCAGAGACGAAGCAAAATATACCTTTGTATTTTCCCTGGTCTCACATCCGGGCATTTGTGGATGCGTATAAAGAGATACGCTTCATAAGGATCTGCCCACCAACAATATACGTCATAATAAAGACAACGCTGAATCCGAGCGCTTGCAAGTACGTCATAATGGTAAAGTGCAGAGCCTAGACCGATATTAACATGACACAATAGAACTCTATTTTTAAAAGAAATATCCCCATTATCATGATTTTTGCTCTAGATATCTGATTTGGATGATAATAAAAATATTGACTGGCTCTTCTTTCGGGGAACATCAAATATATTGCCCTTAAATGACCCATATTGCCCTCGTCTAGAGACTCGGGCCAATATGATTCATTTGCTGGCAATATATTTGATGTTCCCCTCAAGGCCAGTCAATATTATATAATTATTATTTAGATGAAGGGTTTTAGGGGTGCAGATATTTTTGGACGTCTTTCGAGGTTGTTTCAAAGAGACGAAATATTTAAACTGATTTTTAACTTGCATGCCTATGAAAACCATCCAATATTGAACGAAATGAATATTTTGCCCCGCCCACAAGATTATCATTGGTTAATAAATGATAATGCGCATGAAGCTAGTGTTACATCACAGTGAAATTGCATTGTGTATCAGTTGCCAGGAGGTGTGGCAAAGGAGCGAGATTGCATCAATTTATTAAATTCAAATGCGCTTGCACTATCCGCTATAGCGCATCTTTACAGATATTTCTTTTTAAAAAATGACAATACTCTGGCGCCATGCTCATGATTTACAGGATTGCCATAAATAATTTTTTTGTTTTATTAATTTATGTTTAGCTGTGTATTGGATGACTAATTTTTGTGGGATGCGTGGAAAAATTGTAACTCGCTGAAGAACAATATTTCTACACATCCCACTCAAGACCATCCAATATTCTTTAAATGATAATAAAAGTCATATGTAACAAGTACATAGTGTGTACTTTGTCTGTATCTAAGCACTGCATATTGTTACCCTGGCTCTAGCAGAGCTGCCAAGTAGTACGGGTTTTCAGTATTTAGTACTGAAAAATAAGAAGAATACTGATGGTTTCATGCAAAATACTGATTTCTAAAGTTTCTGTTTTATGTGTTGTCTTATGGTATTTCATTGAAAATACTGATGTCATCATCAAAATACTGATTTTCAGCTTTAAAAATACTGAAATGCTCTTTTTCAGGTTGGCAGCTCTGCTCTAGCATGACTAATGTGTGGCGCTCAAGCATTAAAAAATTCCTCATTTTCTAGTAACTACACCATGGTGGTAGGTGGCAAATGTAGAAAAATAATTATAACATAATACAGTTTTTAACAAATTAAAATAATGATTTTTTTTTTACAGTCAAGCTCAAGATTCTGAGTTGGCTCATGGTGAAGGAGGCAAAGAGTTCCGATGGTGCAGATCTAGCCCTAACCTGTTTGCTACTACAGGGCGTCCCAACAATGAAGCCAAAGTCTACCACTTAGGGCATCACCAGGTGGGTTATCTTTTCTATTAGCCCGTTGGAGACTCCAGCTCTCTTAAAGGTCAAGTCCACCCCAGGAAAATGCTGACTTGAATAGATAGAAAAAATCAATCTAGCATGGTGCTGAAAATTTCATCAAAATCGGATGTAAAATAAGAAAATTATGACATTTTAAAGTCACGTTTATTTTTAACAAAACAGTGATATGCACAACTAGGTGAGTCAGTCATGAAGTCCATCACTCACTATTTCTTTTGTTTTGTATTGTTTGAATTATGCAATATTTCATTTTTAATAGCTTTGACAATAAGGAACAACTTGACTGAACCATATAATATTAAACAAGGCTAATTCCACATGTACAAGGAGGAATTAATCCTTGTATCACTTGACAATGAGGAGAAATTTAGATGATTTCATATTTCATATAATAAAATACAAAAGAAATAGCGAGTGGATGACGTCATAGTCTCCTTATTTGCATACCAGCCAGGATGTGCATATAACTGTTTTGTGAAATTCAGCGAAAATTTAAAATATCATAGCTTTTTTTTTCTACATCCGATTTTGATGAAGTTTTCAGTGTTATGCTTGTTGGATTTTTCTCTTTTTATTCAAACCAACTTTTTGTTGGGGTGGACTTGTCCTTTAAATGGGGGCTGGAGTCTATTGAAGACATGTACAGCAAAATCATTTAGTCTCTAATGGGTTAAAAGGATAATAATCATAACTGTATATTTACCCAGGGTAGCCACTTCAGTTCCGAAAACTGTTCTCCCAGCGGGCCCTGCTATCATTATTACCCCAGCTAGGCTACCCATTCAGGTACACACAGCTTTTTAAGGCATTACTTCCTGCTGGTACCCATTTACCTCACCTGGGTCAAGTGTACCACACTGGATGAATTCCTTGCTGAAAGAAACTCCGCCATAGCTGGGATTTGAACCCACGACCCTCTGTTTCAAAATCCGGAGACTAATCCACTGGGCCACAACGCTCAACATATTGTTCAACCTAGGCCATGGGATTGGGGCTTATATTCCTAGATGATGATTATTTAATTGAATTCATTAGTTTAAATAGAAAAAAATACACAAAAATAACCCATTTTGAAAGTTTATTGAAAAATCACAGAAACTGTTGGACAGAAAAACAAATCATCATCCATATTAGAGAGAGTATATTGACTCTTCCAATGGTTGGTGATCTGTATTTGAAAGGTGATTTCAAACCAATCAGGTACTCATTTCATGAATATGATCATGATAACTTAGCTATTTGGGCAGCTTCCATTGAAACTTTGGTTTTGATTGGCTGCACAGCCCTGATTGTTACCATGGTAATTTACTATTATGGCGAAATAACCGTAATAGAAATTCCTTTTTGAATCAGGCCCCATTTCTTCTTGATAACTACTGTTTTCTTTTGCCCTAGGTCCCTGTCACTGAGAGTCTACCAGTGCTAGGTGGTCTGTCCTGGCACGCATTCTTACCAATCTGTGCTGTCGGGGGCGACAGGAGGGTCCACTTGTTTCCGGCCGAACCTTGATCCTCAGGCAATCCTCGAAGACTTCTGGACCAACGGTCAAGGATCAAGAACTCTCATTTGAAAGATCTCCAACGTCTTACCCAGTTCGGTTGGGCACCAGCAAAATATTGGAACCTCATAATCATAATCTCATTGGGATGATGAGATCGCAAGAACTATCTTCAGTCAGTTTCGTAATAATGAAAAAAAACTAAAGGAAGCTGAGTTTTGGAGAGGATGGACTATTTTTGAAAATTTGCGAGCAGACAAGAGTGAGACCAGAGTCAACGTTTTCTTAAAGAGTTTTGGTTTTTATAGATTCTGCATGTACAAAGGAAACTCAGACAGAATCTGCTTGAAAATTGGTAGAAATCACGATGCTGAAAAAAATTAAAGTACAATTATTTATCTAAAACTTCAATTTTGGGGTGAATTTTGTGAGTATCCAGCCCCAGCTCACGAACTCTATGCCAGTTATTAAATTTTTGTAGTCAGCAGTGTTCGGTGTCCTAAAGTGGGGAGTTTAGGATACCGATATGCTTGGATAGTCCCATCCCAATTTGTAAATGTTCCACCCTCGTTTTTTTCTGTGTTGACTTCACTCCTTGACCTCCTCAAGGCTCATCCGTGATGAATTAAGAGCATTATAAACGCTTCAAATGAACAAGGATTTCGCTTTCAGACTGAATTCTGACTTTTTCAACATATATCTTTCGTTATGTAGGAAAGGGGTCACTCTAGATGATTTTCAGACTTTAATTAATAAGCCTAAGTGGCATCCCTGCCTAAATAACAGAAGGCCGTAGTTTGCCGGCCTTTAGCCAAGTCGTATGTTGAAAGTCTATGGGACAAACTATTATCCAGTAGCCTCATGACTCTAAAATCGTGGTCTCGACCCTTCCGTGGCTTGCTACTAAGATTGAACTGCACTACTGAATGTAGAAAGTAGTGGATGAGATGGGGGCCTCCATACAGTGTTGAAAAGGGGAGGGGGGGGGGGCGGACCATGTAAACTATTACAGATGGTAATTTTATGTTTTTGTACACGGTCTGGGAAAAAGAGAGGGCAGCTAGCCCCCCCCCCCCCCCCCATTCTGATAGGAGGGGTTGGATCATGTCTGACATTTTTTCCACAAGTTTGTGTTTGCCTAAATTGTATATACTGACTTACACGTTTGTTTATAAGACTACATTATTTTGTAGACAAATTTTATTTCATTGCCATCATAAAGATCTATGCTTACGTATTTTCATTAAAAAGACTTTTCAAGATTTATTTTTCTATCAAGCATGGAAAATGTTTTCCTTAAATTGTCTGCACCAGGCAAGGCTTATCATTAAATGATGTATGTCAACAAGAGATAGCATGTTGCAAGTTGTTCGGTCTGTTGTGTGACTTTGGTATGCCTATATTGATGGTGTAGAAAGCTGTGGGGAAAGTAAGTGGGGGAAAAGGGGGAGCGGGATGAGAGAAGGGTAGTGGGGAGGGTGTGTGATAAATGAAGAGATGACACAGAAAAGGAATAAAGAAAGGAAGGTATGTAGGTAGGAAAGGAAGGGAAGGAAGGAACAAAGAAAGAGAAAGAAAAATAAGAAAGGAAGGGGAAGGGAAGGTAGGAATGAAAAGAAAGAAAAAAGGAAAGAAAAATAGAGGTACTAACTTCGAAGAAGGTTACGACTTATAGGGTAAAGACAATCAGTTGGCAAGTCCAAGAAGGAAGGAAAGAAAATAAAGAGAAAGAAAAAAAAAGGAAATAAGGAATGAGGGAATGAAAGGAAAGTAGGAAGAAAGGAAAGAAGAGGTGTCAGAGAGGGAGGCAAGAGAAAGAGAGTAGGGTTGTCACAGTTAAGAACTTTATAGTAACTAAGAAATGAAGATAATAAGGGCAGAATGGGGTAGTGATGAGATGACAGTGGGGAGAAATGGATAGATGAAATAGGGAACAAAGAAAGAAAAAAAGTGGTGTGGGAGAGGGTTTGGTAGGAGAGAAAGTTGGTAAGAAGGTATATATAACGAGAAATTGGTCTGCAGCGGTGGTAGAGTACTCTTGTAAAAAAGGGGAAAGGAGGGGGTGGTAGTATAATGGACAGAAAAATAATTTACAAGAAATATATTAATTTTCATACTTATTGTTTTGGTGGTTTCATATACAAAAAGCTCAATTTGTTGGGAAATAATTTCTTTTTACACTTGTATTTTTCTCAAAGATATATATCATTTTACTTGGCATTCACTTTACTATCAGATATCTGTGGAAATGATATTATATGTCATATGTGTAGCTGATTGCATACAATACCACTAGATAAAAATTTCATACAATTACGTTTTAATTGAATTTTTCCAAAACCTTGATAAATGTTCCTATTTTTTCTATTATTATGTTTCTTTATTTTAACAAACTTGGCATCAGAATGGACTTCCCTTGTAAACAAAAAGACATCTTTGTCATGTTTTGTTTCGAGGCCAAACTCAGGGTTGATCTCAACTACATTAGTAAAGTCCACTTAGAAATTAGGGGTCATGAAACAGTTTTGAAGTGTTGGGGCGGGAAGTGGGCTGACCATTAAAAAAAAGTCTCAATCAGATGGTCTTTTTGAAGTTTTCATACGTTCCGCAGTTCATGTAAACCATGCTTAGCTGTATACCATTCCACTAACCCTTCACCCACCCTTCTGTAAAATGAAGGATCATTCCAAAGAATGAAGTTTGCACAAAATAAACATACACTCCAGATTTTATATTCAATATTTCCACATCCCTTTATTCAAAATAACAAAGCTGTTTGATGCTGCGTTTGACAACAGCTAATACTCAATGATAATCATGATCTTTGTCCATGTAATGAAGTATGTGAAGTCAGCAACAGTCTTCTGCAATGAGAGCCACAGACTATGGAAACCTGACCCTTCAACCCTCCTTCAAGATGACAGTAAATTGCATTGAAAATCACATAACCATTGTTCACAGCAGCAGGTAGTCCAGTCCTTGGTAGTGATCTTCCTCCTAGTTGCACATGGTTCAATATAACAATAAAATTCATCTCCACAATGGCACTTATATGTCCATTATCACTTGTTCTGTCAATCACAACTATTTTCCTGCCTGTATTATTGTTCTATCATCACACGTTCTATCTATCATAAGCCGAACCAGCTGGGAACCCCTCCTCTTGCTGCAAATAGTTTTGCAGCCTTCTTCTCCTTCTCCTTCAGCTCCTCCGCCATCTCTTCATTCTTCTTCTCCTCTGTGTCTGGAAAGAGCTCTGGGAACTCAAACGTCTGGCCCTCCGCCTGTTCAAAAACATAAGAAAAAGAAAAACACACGTGTGCAAACATAAAATAAACATGGGTGCACATTACACAATAAATCCAACTAGTTCTTAAATTAACTTTTTTTCTATAAAAAGTATTCAGGGAAATCTTCTGATGGAGGAGTAAGGATCAAACTGAATTGCAATGAAAATCAACAGCTCAAGACCGAATCCACTCATAGAGTGATACAACACGTTGATCATGTTGTCTTATAACGGAAACAATTTCCCTGGTGCAATTCTCTTCACATATTTTTAAAGAATTAAGCTACACAAAAATCTTTTTGTTTACCATTTATTATAATATAGTTGAAGAGGTTTCTCTTGTCTGATGACCAAAAGCTAATCAAATTTGGTAAGCATAATTCTTCCCTGATGGTGGTAAAAATTTTCCACTTCTCTCTCTAAAACAATTATTTGCAAAGAACAAGGTGTCTACATCATACTTCCAATAACTCCCATTTTAAAATCAAGATTGATCAGCATTTATATTTCTAAAACCAAACTTCAAAATATATTTCTGAAATTTTTATTAAAAATTGAAAAGGTTTAGGAATGGCCCTATCACACAAGTTTTATTGTTTGGTAGAGAACCTTAGAGTTCAGTTACTTCTTGATCACTGACCTTTGCTAATCCCATAGGCTTTGTCCAGGTACAACCCTATTGGGTGATTTCAAGTCCGGTGATGGCATTGGTGTTGGTGTTGGAATTTAGATTGCTTCCCCTAGCTCCAAAATCTATTCTGAGTTTGTAAAACTGATCCAGATCACAATATTGACATCTAAAAACTAGCGAGTGACTTTTCAGGACTCTTCATTTTATGTTTGGTGTTATACTTGTGTAAAAATTGACCTAACACCAACACCAATAGGTTAATACTGAAATGGAAATCACACATTCTAGTAAGCTATGGGTTAATATGTGGGGGCGTCATGGTCTAGTGGCTCTGACTCTCGCCTTTCAAACAGAGGGTCGTGGGTTCAAACCCTAGCCATGGCATGTTTTCCTTCAGCAAGAAATTTATCCATACTGTGCTGCACTTGACCCAGGTGAGGTAAATGGGTACCGGCAGGAAGTAATTCCTCAAAAAGTTGTGCGCACCAGAATCGGTAGACTAGCTTAGCCGGGGTAATATAGGAGTGCCTTGAGCACCTAGCAAGGTGGACGTGCGCTATACAAATCCTATATTATTATCATTTATTTATTAATATACATACCAATGTCACATAAGCTAGCTTATAATCCTCTCTGAGTTTGACCCTCTCGTTTCTATGATTTCTCTTGAATGGTACGTAGATCACACTCGTATTAACCCTGGCCACAGGAACCTTATAGACATTCTCAAGATAGTTCTTGATGTCAAACTTTGTCATCCTGTTTGAAGAACAATTACAGAAGAGGTGATTATTTCTTTACAATATGAGCCTTATGGAGTGTTGCAAGAAAATATTTGTACAAATATATATACATTTCAGATGCAAATTTACAAGAAATGGATCAATTTATACTAAAGCAAATCAATTCATATTTGTTGACGCAACAAGCAGATCACCAATCATTTGCATATTTGCAATGAGATAAGACATTAAATGGAGGACACGTATAAGAGTAGGGGGAAACCCTGGTGTAGTGGTCCACCTGCACTCCCCCTTATTAGTTATATCGGGAGGAGAGACCTGCGGGTCATAGTGATTCAGTTTGTTTTTCGCCTCCCAGGCACAGGCGACACCAAACAAATGATAATAATAATAAAGCTATATCTTGGACTAAATTATGATACAGTATATCAAATGGGATTTTTTTTCCAAATGAATATGATGATGATCCGCTAATTATTTCATGATTTTAAGGCACTTTGTAACATTTCATTAAAATCATAATTTTAACCTCTAATCATAGATTTCTTTTAACGCCTCGTCAACTCTTGTCAGAATGTGGAAAACAGAAGTTTTGATAAATGGAATGATAAGTATAGAGACATATTCAAATCTTCCATATTCTATCAGCTGGGGGTGATCATATTGTGATTAATAAGAACCACCGAGATACCATGGCCAAGTGGTCTAAGGCGCCTGACTAGACATTTGAAAGTCCAGGGTTCAATACCCGGTCATGGCACCTATGCCTGTGAGCA
Organism: Lytechinus variegatus; assembly: GCF_018143015.1. Classification (NCBI taxonomy): domain Eukaryota; kingdom Metazoa; phylum Echinodermata; class Echinoidea; order Temnopleuroida; family Toxopneustidae; genus Lytechinus; species Lytechinus variegatus. The sequence continues at coordinate 16,715,398 of NC_054758.1, read as the reverse complement.
AGACATTTAAAGGACAGTGCCCTTTTATCCTGCATTCAAATAGATTGACATAATATGTGCATTCTTGTAAATTAGGTGTACACTTTTTTAAATTCTAAAAAATACAAAATAAGAGATGAAAAATTACAAGAGACTTACTGAATGTCACACTCGAATGTAACAACATTAGGTGGTTGAGGCTTCTTATTCTTGACAAGCTTCATGCAGAAATCTGTGAAGAAAACCCTGTTCTGTGGGTTGCCTAGGAGGTAAATTGGGTACCTGTACAAAAATATAAATATCTTGAAATGAATTTCATTGAATGATTATATTGGTCTTCATTGAACAGATGATAAATTTTTCAGGATTCATTCTGAGATCTAATTCTATTGCAGACTAAAATGCAACCAAGTCCAGGAAGAGAACTCTGATTCTGGCATTTAAGTGTTGAACAGAATCACAAATATACTAAAACACAGGCAATATTGAATCTAAAACATTTTCTCTAATAATTTTGACTCACTGTAAAATATGATCAAAATCAATTATCGTATGACATAAAAATGTTTTTAATATCACAATGCACATAAAACAAAATTATATTATCTAGAGCATCAACATCTCTCAATTTTCACAAACAGCTGATAGGTCAGAATAGAGTTGTTCAACGAGGGCCCTATGTAACACATAGCACAATGGGGATAAGAAACAGTTAACAATAACAATAGGTTTCACAAAAATGAAATAAATTCTAAATCTTTTTTATTTTCACATCTAATTTTTCTTAAAATTTAATGTTATATTGAATAATGAAGAGAATGATGATGGTGGGTAAAAAAAAACAGAAAGCACTTTGTTTCAAAACTCTCAACATTTCTTTTTTTAATTGTTAAAATTTGTTCAGCTTTGGATGCAACAAACCTTGCTTTTGACATTTTGTAAGATGTGTTTGATTCTGCTACTGGTGTGGTTTCTAGTCCAACGCCAACCTGAATTTGCAGCTAACAGCAAGCTCAATGAACTATTCACAGTGCCAGAGTCCAGTCATCCTGTGACAAACATCCCTCTGTAACAACTTCGTGGAAGTTTTGGCATCCTGCAGTTGGGGATAACAAGTAAATTTTATAGAAAAAAAATCATTACCAATGATGAGAAATTGAAAAAAAAATATGAGAAAAGAAGGGAGAGAAGAAATGGGAGGAAGTGGAGGAGGAACTACAGTAGGTAGGGAATAGCAAAAGGAAGATGACAGATATGGTAAAATAAAAAGAAGAGGTAGGAGAAGAGGAGACGAGGGAGAATAAAAAAGAGAAAGGAGGGGAATATGTGAAGGAAAAAGATAAGAATGAGAAGTAGGAAAAGAAGGCAAAGGAGGGATATGAAGAGAGAAATGACAAGGATGGAGCAGCAGGAAAAGGGGCCATTTTTTACCAACCAGCTATCGGCAATGTCTTGTAATTGTCTAGACCAAAAGCTTCGGTCTCTTTTATGTTGGTTGTTCAGCTGAACTCCGTTGGCTTCACTCACCAAATACAGAGACCGAAGTTCTAGCGCGATCTGTACAGGGGACTCAATGGCCATATGTTTATGTACTTAAGATCGGATAACACGGGAAGTGAATTTGCGCGACAGCCGAGGTAGGTCACTGTTTTTGTTCCTTTTAACTCAATTTTTTTTTGGCAATTAATGCCAAAAGGGAATATTAATTAGCATTTTGGTTGCGTTAATTTTCAAAATTTTTATTCATTAAAGACAAAAATTGAAGAGCCCCGACAGGGGGATTTTGCATTGCAAGTCCCCTAATGGTGGCTGCACGATAGCGAGCCGTCTGTGTACGAGGAGAAATTAAAAAAAAAAGTTAAAAAACTCCTCGAAACAGACGGCTGCCAGCTGTCCACTCACACATTGTACGAGGTTAGTACATACTAACCTCGTACAATAGACCGTGTTTGACCCTGGATTTCGAAGTAGTCGGCAAACATCGCTTCATTGCTGAAGTAATATTTGCCGAAGCTCCTTCTCGCTACGCACCGGGGCTCTTGCCGGTAAGTAGCAAGATTTTGCTGAATATAATAATAATAATAAAATAATAATCCGATAAAAAAAGCACATTTTGCTTACCTCGGCCTCGAAAGTGACTTCGCTTGTCTCTTCCACGGAAATACAAGGAAGCCCGTTGGTGGCGCTAATAATTTCACAACCTTGATTCAGCTCCTCGGTAATTTTATAACTGTATCTAAATTCTTTGAATGCGCAATCCTCATGATTAATTTACTAATTATGGGCACCAATTAATGAAATGCCTTCAAAAAACATAATTAATGATTATTATTGGTGATGATAACACTCATTTGCATTAATTTAAAAAGATGACTGATAAAAAAAAATGAAAATAATATACGTGCCTGGAAAGAAACCAGCAGTACAAGCTTTGACGAACGTCAATAATACGTATACGGTATACCACAGTCTATACAATGAAAAAGATTGGACATTTCACGGACTTTGCGTAATGCCTTGCGTCGATATGCGTGTAAAATAGTGTAGGTTCCTATTCTTTCCCTTGTCGTGTCTTTGATATGAATATAAATCGCGCGCCCTCTTCAGGAGAAAATTGATATCAACGCTGACTGATTTCTATCTCCGTAAAATCTTCACTAAAGATCAAGAAAATATACATATTTTTCGAAAGAAACTTCAAGGAGAAGTCACGGAAGGATCTAAATGATTCGGTAAGTGTCATAGCAGGATGTGGAATATTTATTTATACATAATATTTTATGTGGGCAAAAGCCCACTGTATTTTCAAAGTGTAGTGGTGTGTCGCGTTCGTATGACTGATAATCCTTCGCTCGCGAGACGATATGAACCCATGGGTGCCAGCTGTCTAGCCCGGCAGAGTTACTTCAACTTGCTTCTTTTAAGTAACAGTATCAGGATGAATAACTAGTTGTTCAATCATTGACTTACCACTGACTAAAGGCAGCATGTGCATGCTGAGTTATCTGGAATAAAATTTGATTTTTTTGCAATCAATCGTTTCAGAAATCGAATATGTTCACGCTGTTGTCGTCAAGGTCGTGTTGAACGTTGATGATGGATTGATGGATATGGGCAGAGATGTTTTCAAGATGTAGGTTCATAGTAGATCTACTTTCATTCTATTCCAAATCAGTACGTGATAAGTCGTTAGTGGTGGTTACTCTCGCGAGTCTTTACGTTTCACGAACTTCACTTCAGCTCCACCGCAATTAAAACTCTGTGGACCACATAACACATTTTTCAACACACGGGACCGAGGTGAAGTCTATGCCCTTTTCTGCGACAAAATTACCTATCATTCACATATGCAATTGGCAAAGAAAAAGTTAACACATTCTAAATACATAAAAATGAATATAGATTACTTAATAGATTTGCAAAAAACATATATTCCCGACTGAAAATGGTAAAAAAACTTGTTTACTTACCGTGTCTGTGTTAGTCCGTCTGTGTTCACGTTTCTCCGCAAGAGCGTATCATAAGTAACGTAGAGGGCGTGAAAGATTTGACTTTGATAAAATGCCCTTTTCTCAGCAACTTGAAAATGTTCAAGGGTTCAATATTAACAGAATCATATAAAATAAAACATTAAAAGTGGAAAAGAATGGAATGAAAAAAGACATAGCTCTTGTATATGACGTTACAAATATATAAACACTTCACATTTTATGTCTTTAAGGGGGAATGAAACCTTTGGAACAAATAGACTTGTGTAGAAACAGAGAAATCAAAGAATAAGAATAAAGAAAGTTTGAGAAAAATCGGACAAATAATGAGAAAGTTATGAGCATTTGAATATTGCAATCACTAATGCTATGGAGATCCTCCCATTGGCAATGCGACAAGGATGTGTGATGTCACTGATGAACAACTTTCCTTTGTTGGACTATAAAATACCCTCAAAATGTATCTTTTTGCTTTTTCTAATAATGATACAAACTCTTTATCCATGATGTATTCTTAAAAAAATATGTAATACATGCCCTCATGTAGAAAGAACGCATGATCTATGGATAGATGTGATAAAAGAGGCAATTCAAGTGAAATAATTACTAAAGTAAAGGGGTGAGTTGTTCACAAGTGACATCACACATCTTTGTCGCATTGCCAATTTGCTATCTCCATAGCATTAGTGATCGCAATATTCAAATGCTCATAACTTTCTCATTATTTCATTTTGTCCGATTTTTCTCTAACTTTTGTTGATCTGTTTCTTTGATTTTTTCTGTTTTCACACAAGCTATCTTGTTCCAATGCCATTCTCCTTTAAGGATTTTTCTCAAAACTTTTGTTTTCTCATTTCTGCTTTTGCTGAAATTAATTTATAAAAAATTATGTCAGGGTGAACCTCCCTTACACTATATATCATTGACAGATTGATCCACTGGTTTCTGTGTGTGTAGATAAACAATTCACAATGCAGATAACATGAATACGGGCTATTTAGGGGTGAAATTTAACTCCAGGCCGGGGGGGGGGGGGGCACTTCCAGATCACGAGTGGATACCATGCGCGACCATGGGGTCTCGAAAAGAACCCTAAAATGAACACGTATAATTTCCATTTTATGAAAATGCACCCCTTAACAAGTATTGGCATGTGAAACCCTACCCTTATCAAGTATTGGAAACAAAACGATAGCCTACTCTTGGCAAATATTTCCTGAAATGAAGTAAACAAGTACAGGAATGTTTTATTGTTACGGGTCCTTCGGTCGTCGGCTTTACCATAGTACGACCCCACCTTCTACATCTCGCACAAATCGGACTCTAAACACGAAGTGTTGGGGCAAAAATGACATTTTTTATAAAACATTTAATTTTGTTTTATCATCCCCGCAAATTCGACCCTAAATACGTAATTTTCCTAGCGAAATAGATACCTTTTTTCATTATTTTTGTGTTTTTGACACCCTTATCACGTTACGTACGTAACGTGCCCTATCGTGAAAAGAACATGATCCTTTTTACGTGTTTTTTTGGTCGGGCATGGTATCCACTCGTCAATGCAGGTGCCCCCCGGGTATCCAATCTGACCAACTTTTTGTAAAGAACTTTTTGCAGTGATTGTACCAGGACATGAAAAAGAAAAAAAATTAAATGAAAATCCATAATTTGTTTGAAATAGACATGAAATGAAATACTCTGAAAATTTGCTTTGCCCAATTGATCGTTGGCCCAGCAGCCTATCTACACACATATCTACACACTCAAGCAATAGTTTTTTTTTATCTTATTCTTTTATTTCATAGTCTTAGCACTTTATATGATTATCAAGTTATTACTTTTATTTGAATTAATTTGCAGAATCATTGATTTGAATGGTTCATACTTACTTTACATAAAAAATCAGCTCAGATTCATCCATTACTGATCTGCATATTTACTATAAACTATATTTGCATATCAATCTCTTTTCACATCTTATTTCATCTCCCTTCTCTCCCCCCTTTTTATCCATCTCTCTCTTCCTCCTGATATTTATCACCAAGAATTCCTTTTGTTGGAACTAATCATCTACAACCACACTTTTATTGCATTATGTGAGCCTCATATGCCTCCATATCTTTTTAATAATGCTTCCAATCTCCACATATAACATCTCATACTCATTTACAGCCTACTTTTGACGACCTCTCCAATCCTTTAAACTAGAACATACAATAATAATAATAACAAATGAACTGCGATGTCCGGCATGTTTTATCACATGAAAAAATAGGTTAGAGAAATGAAAGATAATAATATAAAAGTATAAAGTCCTATTTGAAATTTTGATGAGTCTCTTCTTACTTGAACCTGAAATAAACATGCCTTTAATTAAACTCATTTCCCCCTTCCCCCTAAAAAAATGCTATCAATGTATTATACTGCTTTAATTTACCTCATGAGTACCATTTGTAGAAATGAATAGATTAATTTAAGAAAAAAACCCCAAAGAACAAACCATACCAACAGAAATCCCACACAATCGGGCAATGCAATCTATATATTAACATGGTTTTATTCAATAATTTAATTGAATGCACGATTATAGTTGAAATGACGCATGGCCAGTACGAATTAATTAATTCTGGGGGGTGTTTCACAAAGATTTAAGTATGACTTAGAGTCGCACTTAGATACCGAGTTGCGTAAGGTATGAAAGGCTTGACCGCATTGGTCAAATCGTGTCATGAGGACGCGCACTAATGCGTATCTATCAATAAGATCGCGCGTTGCATATCATGTACGGGTAGGCATTTAAGTGCCACTTAAGTCATGCTTAAATCTTTGTGAAACACCCCCCAGGTCAAAAAATAACTCTCAATGTATCTTATCTATGATGAAAAGAAATTGAACAAATTGTAAGGCACAGGAAACGAAATGTCTGACAGTGTGTTTTAACCCTAAAAAGACTGGGGGGGGGGGCTGATTCAGCCCCCCCTCGACATTTTTCGCGATAAATCCGCTGCGCGAAATTTTTTGACCGCGTCGCTCACTGACTTTTTACTTTCAAGTCTCGCGCAACTTTTGAGACCAAAATTGTGACCCCCGGGTACGCGGTTCCAAAATTACGCAACATTTCATAAGTGCATGCAGACCCAAAATTACTCAAAAACGTGAATTTGTGTACAAATCCAATGCAAATACTGTTCTTAGCCAAAATTCATAAATGTATCATTATTTTTCCTTTTACTGCTTAAAATCAATCAATTTTATCTTTTTTATGGTCAAAATGAATTCCCCGACAATTTCCATTGAAAAAACAATAAAAAACAAAAAGTAAAAAAACAAAGAAATACATAAGAAATTTAGAAAACAATAGAATACATAAGAAAATAAATATGATTTCGAAATTTTTAAAAAATCAATTTGATCAGATGCCTATCTAGAGTATGTGAAACAAAAATTAGCATTTCAGGGGCATTATTTTATTAATTAGGGCAAACTTATGATTTTACGCATAAATTAGCATAATTAATGAGACATGAGATTTTTTGCAGAATTTGATGTAATAGTTTTGTAGATAATGCCATGGGTAACGTGTGTGCCAATTTTCGTCGCGATCGCGCGATCGACGGCCGAGATCATAAGGCGTCGAAATAGCCCAGTCTATTTAGGGTTAAAGGGGAATCCAACCCAAAGAAAAACTTGTTGGTAGAGGAAAAGAAAAATCAGACAAGTTGACAGGTGAAATGTTGAACAATATCGGACTAACAATAAGAACATTTTAAAAGTAGTAAATATAGGTTATCACTATACCCATGGAGACTTCAAACTGGCCACATATGTGATGTCATAGTAATGCAAGGCAAGGACTACTCATCCACATACTCCAAAAATGAAATGGCTAAAATATCATTTTTTTCAAAAGTTCTACTTCAAATTATATTTTTCTTTTATGAGGATATAAAACAATATACTACTTGAGTTATATTTAGATTACTGCCCCAGGGGAATGGTTACTTAGGAGAAAACCACAAATCCCTGATAATTAAGTGCATGGTCTACGTGGGAAAGTTTTCCTTGCCCCTTGTGTCATAATTTACTTAACCAGTTGCCAATTTGAAATCTGCATATTAGTCTGAAGGATATCAATTTTAAATACCCAGGCATAACTTTCTTATTGCTAGTTCAATTTCTCTCAAACTTTCACCATTCTGTTTCATTTATTTTTTCTCCTCTCCAACACACCATTTTATGACCAAGGCTGGATTCCCCTTTAAGTACAGACTGTATTCGGGCAAATTGACAGTAGCGGTGATGCATATATTGTACAAATAAATTAGAATAAAACAAACACACACAGAAAAGTCAAATTTATGAGAAAATGCTAGCTAATAATAATTAAACTAAAAGAATTCAAATGTCAAGCACTTTGATCAAAGTTATTATTGCAAATCTGGAAACAACCCATACAATTGAAATCAAGGCAAGATAGGAATCAAAATACCTGCATAGTATGAATATAATTTACTGAATAATATAAAATGTTTCAACAGCAGAGCTGCAAACCTGAAAACGAACATTTCAGTATTTTTGAAGCTGAAAATCAGTATTTCGGTGAGGAAATCAGTATTTTCAAAAAATACCATAGGACCACACATACAACTGAAACTTTAGAAATCAGTATTTTACATGAAACTATCAGTATTCTTCTCACTTTTCAGTACTAAATACTGAAAATCAGTACTACTTGGCAGCTCTGCAACAGCCACATTAAATCTGCTAAAGTACATTATAGAATGGCAACCATGTTTAAGTAATTACCGATGCATGACCACCATGCATCTGGTAAATTTGCCATGAATCTGTAATTAATAATGTATGGTTGTAAAAATATTGACTTTTTTCCATAATTTCCATTATTGTAATTTACACAGATATCTATTAAATAATGTTTAATATTAAAGGATATAAATAAATGGGCATGGATATATTAATAAATATAATGAGATGTAAAATCTTTGAACACATTAAACTATAGTACCCTGGTACTTTTTCATATCATTAAATATATTGCAATCCACATTCACTTGAAATTGACAAACGAATTCCCTCTACGCATGAAAGTGTTGATTAAATATGTTTATATTTGTCTCTTGGAAAAAAAAAGTACTAAAAGTACTTGCGGAGCGTTGTGGCCCAGTGGATGAGTCTTCTGACTTTGAAACAGAGGGTTGTGGGTTCAAATCCCAGCCATGGCGTAATTTCCTTCAGCAAGAAATTTATCCACATTGTGCTGCACTCAATCCAGGTGAGGTAAATGAGTATCCGGCAGGATTAATTCCTTGAATGCACTGAGCGCTGAAAAGGCAGTTCGAGCTAAAGCCGGGGTAATGATAATAATAAACAATGCGCCTTGGAATAGAATATTTCTTGATAGATGGCACTATATAAATGCCTATTATTATTATTTAAAAATGTCAGTTTTTAATAGGAATTTGAATTTTGTAATTTGTTTTACCTTTTTACTGCAACTGCCTAAGAAAAATCTGTAATTCAATTCCATAAGACAATTTAATTGGCTGCACCCAAAAGATGCGACTATAGCAAGGTATTTCCATTGCTTTCCTCAGTGTCTGGGGTCAGCAAATTGTAATCCAATCCCAGGGAAGCTAAAGTCTACTTTCTACTTATAATGCTAACTAATAATTATTGAGTGAAGACACCCTTCTATAATGAACACAGTAATAAAAACAATAAAATTACATTTACAATAAAAAAAAGACACTCCAAATCAAAATAATTGATGGAAAATTGATAATCAAAGCCTTCTCTTTCTCTATTCAGCTACATTCATATTCAATTCCTGTGGGAAAATAAAGCAGCAGTGTGCCATTTGTAATTGATTTCATACATGACATTCCTTGCAATCAATAAATAGAACAAATGTGTTCATTCAATAAATATATCAGTTGAGCACCATCATAAGCTTTGAGATAATTACTTACATTGAAACAAAAGAAATCACATTTCAGTCTGCAGACAAAAAAAAGGCGGGGGGGGGGGGGGGGGGGCAATGAAATGAGGGCCACAGCAGGAAGACAAAGAAAAAGGTGGGGGGGTGGAAGATTGTGTTAGGAGCGTGCTAACTCGGAAAGGCACTTGCAAAAAGGTCCGTTCTATTTCAGCCCGGCTTTTATCATTACATATTGTACATATTACAGGTAGACTTACTCTAACCTTGAAGGCCAGCAAAACCAAAGCCCCCCCCTCAATTTCCTTGCAAGGTCAAAGGTTAAAGATTAAGTGTGCAATACCATATTTATTCCAATCAAGGGTTAGCAATTAATCGTACGCTTCAATTTTCACAATTGATTGTACATTGCAGCCAATGGAATCAATCGTAGAAAAATGATCTACGATCATTGACAAGCTTTGTGTTACGAGCCCCTGGTCTTATATCTTATAGCCAATGGAATCAATCGTAGAAAAATGATCTACGATCATTGCTAAGCTTTGTGTTACGAGCCCCTGGTCTTATATCTTATAAGGGTCCATTTAAAACGAACTCCACTGCGGAGTAATTTATATCACTGCACCGGCCTGGACCAGAGAAAGCAGTGTACAAGAAACAGAGAGATGTTGACTGAAAGAGAAAGCTAGAAGAGCAACGAAGGCAGAGAATGGGGGAGTATTGTAATACCTCGGTCACATTTGCTCTACAGCGGCCGTACCACGAGTCGAGAATAGCCGTTTTAAAGCTTGTGTATAGTTTTGGTAAATCCACCAAAATGCACCTATCACTATTCCAATTCATTGCTAGCTAATATGAATGGATATGCCCTATAACAGTTATGATGTGGAGGATATGAAATGAAAATGTGTTTTACAGGATAAATTTTGCGATTTTACATGGAAATTTAACTTGATCGGGTCACCCGATCAAATCAAAATATCTGTGAGTTTTTGTCTTTCAATTAAATCCTATTCCAAATCATGGAATGGGCTGAAACTTTCAAGATATGTTCTTTGTCTGTAACTTTTGGATATCTAATCACTAAATTTATAAGATAAGTGCTTGAATGCCAAATTTTTAAAGGGGAATGAAACCTTTGGAACAAATAGGCTTGTGTAGAAACAGAAAAATCAAAGAATAAGAATAAAGAAAGTTTGAGAAAAATCGGACAATAAATGAGAAAGTTATGAGCATTTAAATATTGCAATCACTAATGCTATGGAGATCCTCCCATTGGCAATGCGACAAGGATGTGTGATGTCACTGATGAACAACTTTACTTTTGGTGGACTATAAAATACCCTCAAAATGTCTCTTTTTGCTTTTTCTTATGATGATACAAACTCTTTATCCATGATGTATTTTAAAAAAAATATGTATTACATGCCCTCATGTAGAAAGAACACATGATCTATGGATAGATGTGATAAAAGAGGCAATTCAAGTGAAATATATACTAAAGTAATGAGGAGAGTTGTTCATCAGTGACATCACACATCCTTGTCGCATTGCCAATGGGAGGATCTCCATAGCATTAGTGATTGCAATATTTAAATGCTCATAACTTTCTCATTTATTGTCCGATTTTTCTCAAACTTTTGTTGATCTGTTTCTTTGATTTTTCTGTTTTCACACAAGCTATCTTGTTCCAATGGTTTCATTCTCCTTTAAATTTAAAACAAGCATCGCCTAGAGAGGGCGCTATATATCCAAGATTTGAATATTAGAAATTTTCTCAGAGAAGTGCAGTTGGAAAAATATCTGACGGTCTCTACGCTTCAGTAAGACTGTCATATTAGATGATATTCGATTATCAATCACATTATTGACCCTTTACCAAAGCTATACACAGGCTTTAACATTTTTGTAATATAACACATATAGGTTGTTTTTGATTCGCAATATGGCCACCATAGAGCAAAAGTGACTGAGGTATAACATACCAGACTGATTGATTGTTCAGCTTGTTGACTGATCAAATTAAATTCAATGATCAAGTGCCGAATCTTTAAATTGTCACCACTTGATGAGATAGCAAAAAAATTAATCTTGCAAAGCCAAATAAGCAGCTTAGTAATGTCTGCATGGTGAAATACGTCATCTTGCAAGGCAGTGAAAAGAAATCACAGTGAGATAAGTTGTAGATATAATAACATATTTTGCCTTATCGACATAATAATGCTATCTAGTCAACACAGTAAGATAAATCATCCTACCTTTTGTCAAATAGACTGCACTTTAAAGCTCCTGTAAGCAAAATCTGATCTACACATATTTTGCATAATAAAGGCTTAGGGTACTACACTTACATAGCCTCATCATTCATTAAGTCCTGATTATTCCTAGCTAGTACTGACTGCCCGCATAGTCGGCTAGACCCAATTCAGTTACTATGAAAAATGATCCACCTTATAGATAAAGTAACATATCAGCCTTTCAAAATCAAACTTATCATCCTTATCCGTCTCCACGACCAGCGTGCTGAGGGACGTATTCGGGCAACCGTCGTCGATCAGCCAATCGCCTTCCGGAATCTCCACGTTGACGACGCAGTGGAGGTATTTGAGGAAGCTCCTGATCATGAAGCCGTGCGTCGAGACCAGCACGTGAGGGAGTATCCTCGCTGCCTTGTCCTCGCCTGTGAATTCAGATACAAATACCTTGGATGTAGCCCCACCTGCTGGGTTTGGTGCGGTATTGGAAGCACCGGAAGCCTCCCCTTCAGAGCTCTTTGCACTGTTTACTTTGTTGGTTTCCTGTGTTTTGACACTCTTGCACATGTCGTTGAGGAAGTCGATAAATCTTTGTAATGCCTGTCACATGAAACGAAACAAATCAATACATAACATTGTTACACGGTGCTAGCAAATAAAGAAAACCCACAAAAGTTTAGTGTCTTCTTTTATCTTGACATTTTATATTCATCTTTTCACTCTGCAATCTATCAACAATTTACATATTATACTTTTTATAGAATGAATATCAACAAGGAAATTTCCGTATACCATATTCTATACTAAAGAATAATGAAATAATCGTCAAACTTCAAAGTGTAAGCCTTTCATTCTAGGGATTCATTGATTGAATCATATGCGTGTGTGGTTGTGGGGGGGGGGTGGGCTGAATAATTGGGGTTTCAAAGAGATGGACCAGGCTGAAAATATTTATGTCTAAATAAATAGAGTAAATTTCACAGAGCAAAATGCTGAAAATTTCATCAAAATCAGATAACAAAGTTATTGAATTTTAAAGTTTAGCAATATCTTATGAACATATTCACCATGAATATTCATTAGGTGGGCTGATGATGTCACATCCCCACTTGATCTTTTGTATTTATTATGTGAAATTAGGTTTATTCAAATTTTTTTCCTCCGAAAACTAGAAAAATTGGATTGACAACTGATTTAGTGCATTAGATATTTATTGCTGCAACTTATTTCATTATAAGGGAGACAATTATTCACACAAGTATGAAATAATGGAAAAATTATGATTTTATGTAACAACAGAAAACGGAAAGTGGGGATGTGACATCATCAGCCCACCTAGAGAATATTCATGACTGTTTTTACAAAATATTGCTAAACTTTAAACTTCAATAACTTTATTATTTGTTATCCGATTTGATGAAATTTTCGGCATTTTGCTCAGTGAATTCTACTATGTATTAAGATCAAAATATTTTCAGCTCGGACCATCCCTTTAAAGCTAAGAATGTGGAGTACCTGAGGGGCTGTTTCTCCTCCTTCTACTACAAACTCTCCAACACAGTTCTGAAGAGCATGTTGATAGACATCAAATGACATTCCTTCGTAAATACCAAAGCTCTGAGGGTGGGGAAACAAAAAGAGAAAAGTAAATTACTGGTTAATAGTTATTTCACGGCACTGGTCTATTCTCGTAAATTTTCCAAAGATCGATTTATCTTTTTCATATTATAGTACTGAAGGAAATCGTTACTCTCCTTTTTTGCCAACATTCAATTCCTTTAATACTCTGTTGGTATTCTGGATGAGTTTGCATTTGAAATATTTTGAGACATATGCCAGAGTTACCTATCAAGTGTTAGTCATCATCATCATTATGACCATCATAAATATCACTATCATTATAATCACCACTATCTTCCCTGATCATCACCATTGTACATCATTATCATCATCACCATCACCACCATATCATCATCATCATCATAATCATCACCACCATCACCATCATCACCATCATCATCACCATCATTAACATCATCTTCACCACCACCACCACCACCACCACCAGCATCATCACCATCGTCGTCGTCACCATCATCATCCTTACAAATATCCTCCAAAGTCATCAGAGCCAGGTCTGAACTCTGCACATCAACCAAAGTGTTAAGTTTTTCAACATTTATGAGGGTATATGCAAGTGCATAGTCGATAGTACAATAGTAAAGTAATTTAAGTAAAGTAGATCAGTATAATGAACATTATATGAACATGAGCACTCGACCCAGGTGAGGTGAATGGGCACCCGGCAGGAGTAATTCCTTGCATGCACTGAGCGCCGGTGATGGTAGCTCGAGCTAAAGCCGGGGTAATAATAGCAGCGCTTTGTATCCTCTGGCAAAAAGCGCTTTATAAATCCAGCTATTATTATTATTATTATTTTAACTTACTCGTTCTCTGAGCCTTTCGTCCTTTACAATCTCTAGGTTTGGGTTGGGTCCTAGCTCTACCACCTTCTGGACAGTCTGCAGAATACATATGAAAATTGAAAAATAATAAATACAAAAGAACGGATAACACAAACCAAGAGCAATCTTAGAATCAAAAGCAAATTTGAATTTGAATTTAGAATTCCATTAAAATGAGAGACACAGAGGGAGAAAGACGAAAGGGGAAAAGTACAAAGGCGGGGGGGGGGGAGATTTGGCAGGTTTGGGCATGAAATAATAGGAACCAAGGCCCTAGTGGAACACTGGCAGTGCTAAACCTAACACCACCCATTCTGGGATTTGAAGGTATCACCCACGTTTGCAGTCCACAGGGGTGTGAGTGGTCACAAATAAAAGGATCTGAAAAAGCTGAAAAGTGTTGAAAATGTCTGAAATAGAAAGAGCTCCTTACTTATTGCACAGAGGAAAACCCAAAATAAGCTGAAATTAAGCTGAAAATCAAAACAAAAAAATCTGAAATCAGATAAAAATCTGAACACTCACACCCCTGAGTCCAGGAAAAATGCACCAGTAAAAATTATCTGGAACAGGGAATGATTTTCATGGTATCAATCGCAATTTGCTCCACATTTTTGACAGACTGCTATGCATAAAGTCTTTTGTATAGCATATTTTTACATAGGACTGTACACAACTTAGTTGAGAGCTTTTCTCTTATGACCAAAAATGCTATTCAAATTCAACAAAACGAGAAATTATCAAATTTTTCTGTATGGTGCACCATACGTTACCTTTGTTTCTTGGCACTTGTATTTTGAATTTTTCCCTTTTTACACAGGATTTTCTTAAGCCGGACAATCGCTAACCCTGTACTATCCTTAACCCCGTACTATTTTTTTCCTTTTCACACATGCCAAATTGTTATTGCTAACCCGGATAAGGAATGCTTGCTTTTCACACACGAAACTCGCTAACCCCGGACTAGTGGTTTTTGTCGATCATTCGTAGTACAAGTACTTCACTCGTACACTTTTACACACGCTACAATTTCCTTAACCCCGTACTATAGGTGGGGCCAAATTGCCATTTAGCCCCACCTATAGTACGGGGTTAAGCTTAGCCCACTTTCGTTTTACACATGCGATCTTAACCCCGTACTATTGCTCTTAGCACCGCAATTGGTGGGATAACCCTGCTTTTTTGCAGGGCCAAATAATCCCGTACTATAGGTGGGGTTAGCCCACTTTGCAAAAATGCTGTGTAAAAAGAAAGTGGGCTAAGCTTAACCCCGTACTATAGGTGGGGCTAAATTGCCATTTAGCCCCACCTATAGTACGGGGTTAAGGAAATTTTAGCCTGTGTAAAAAGGGTATTAGATAAAAATATGGTCAATGGTCAAATATGGTAATTTTCAAATTTCAGAGAGACCTGATAAGTTGCGGACATCATTTTCAGGTTTCCTATGTAATTACCACCTAGGCCCCTTTCCCTTTGGCAGATTATACATAGCACATAGTTAGTTTAGCAGCTTGTCCTAAAATAAAATTGAAATGTATGTTTTTGAAAAAATTATTCAAGTTATTTTTTTCAGGGTGTGTTTGAGCTAATGAAAGCACTGTTTCTACCCTACATCATAATCACAAATTGTTACCGGTTTTAATCCACATCAAGGTAGTAAGGTACACCAATAACAACATAAAATAATTGATAAATTCATAACCTTATTTAAAATATATTTTCATGCAATCTTTTCAAATTTTGCTCATCGGCATCAATACTTGTTATCTTAAAAAAATAACCTTGTTTATGGGCTGGATTTCCTGTTAATATGATGAGATTTACAAACCTGGGGGCCGTTTCATAAAGCTGTTCGTAAGATAAGAGCGACTTTAAGAACGACTGGTGAACCTTTCTTACGCGCTAAACCATCACCGATACAATATACCACTTACTGCATGAAGGGATTGACACCAGTCGTTCTTAAAGGGGAATCCAACCCAAATAAAAACTTGTTTTTATAAGGAAGAGAAATATCAGACAAGTTAATAGGTGAAAGTTTGAACAATATTGGACAAACAACAAGAAAGTTATGAATTTTTAAAAGTTGTAAATATTGGTAATCACTATACCCATGGAGACTTCAAATTGGCCGCATATGGGATGTCATAGTGATGTAAGGCAAGGACTACTCTTCCATGTACTCCAATACATATTATGGTTAAACTGTCATTTTACCCAAAAGTTTTATTTCAAAGTATATTTTTCTTACATGAGGACATACTACAATATACTACCTGGGCTATATTTAGATTACTGTCCCAGGGGAATGGGTACTTAGGAGAAAACCACAAATCCCTGATAATAAAGTACATGGCCTATGGGAAAGTTGTCCTTGCCCCTTGTCATAATTTACTTACACAGTTGCCAATTTGAAATCTACATAGTATTAGTGATCTCAATTTTAAAGCAGCTATAACTTTCTCATTGCTTGTCCGATTTCTTTCAAACTTTCACCATTCTGTTTAATTTATTTTTCTCCTTCCCATCATAACATTTTATGGCCAAGGCTGGATTCCCCTTTAAAGTCGCTCTTAACTTATGAACAGCTTTATGAAACACCCACCTGGAAACTCCTGCTCAAGTCACTTGAGAATACATAGTCAAACTTCTCGTTGGCAAGGTAAGTTGCAACGGCCTTGGCTTGATTATGCCCTTCTTTATTAAGAGGAACATCGGCCTGTCCTTGACATTTCAGCTGAGCATTCCAGTCAGTTTCACCACTATTAATAAAAAACAAAATAAATAAATCAATCAAAGATTTATAAGGGTTGTATCAAAAGGCACTGGTCAGTAATTTGACATTTTTTAAAAATGCTTTTTAGCCTTTATTCAGATAACATCACATTTATGTATACAAAAGTAATAAATAAAATATACAAAGTAAAGTGAAATACATGCCGCAATATAAGAAATGAAATATACATTATGATGATCATTTTTAAACAAAGATTATCACTACCCATAATGCAAAGAAATCCATTATTTTCACATGTATTTTCTGTATAATAATGTGGTATTGTATACTAAAAAACAAAACAAACAAACATAAAGACTTTTTTAAATTCTGAGCAAATAATAAAATTGATATATATAAAATTATAATACTTTGTTTAATAAAGATGTAAATGAGCTGTCCCATGATAAAAAAAGGAAAAAAAATTCTATCTCTGTATTTTATAATAAAATACAAAAAAGAATAGGTCTCTACGTTTATACTTAAAAAGTGTACATATAACTTGCCAAACCTACATCATGCTGCCCTCTATATGTGTTGTAGCTTAGCTAAAAAAAGAGGACAAGATTGTAACGTAAACATCAGTGAGTTGCATCCGATGACTTGAATCGAGACTGTTCGCAAGGTAAAATTCTCATTTAGATTGTTGTTTGCTTATTTCCACCGCAGTATTAAGGATCTTCGGACGGAGTATCTTGGCCGAGATTTGGAGGTAAGCATTAAAAATCATTTTCAAAACTTATTTCAACTAGGACTATATTCTTAAAATTAACGATTAAGTAGACTCTTGTAGTGAAAAAATGTAGGTTGTGCCTTTTGGCGTGTTTTAATTTATTCCCTCACATTCAATTCATGTGATGAATGAAAACGTTGAAATCCAGACCATAGTCAAATCACATGCGTTGTGCGAGGTTAGTATAGCTAACCTCGCATGCATGTGTGAGTGTGTCGGGGTGAACTTCCCCCATCTAAATTTTCCCCTGCATGCTGCGGAGCTGCTAGGCTAGCGCCTTGGCAAAGTTTCATAAAAAACATTGGTATATTTATTAGCATTGCCTGGCTTAGTATAGCCTACTCTCCAATTTTGGTAATCCTGGGTTTTAGGGGCGTAAAATATCTGTATACATTACCGGCCTCTAACTTCAGCCACAGCATCCCAGCATAGTATGGACGGCTAAAAGGGCAAATATTCAAATATGATTGAGCTGTTTTCATCAATTTTGTCTCGCAGGTTATAGCCCGGGGGGGGGGGCACTCAGTATATAATGCATAGTGGGTATGTGCCGCGGAGGGGACCCCCATTTTTACACTCAAATTTCCGTTCCAAGGCATAGCATTTTTGTCTTATTGAGAAAAAGAACAGAGAAAGCCGCTCCAAGGCATAGCATTTTCTTCTTATCGTGAAAAGCGAAGAAAGAAATCCGCTCCAAAGCTTCGCATATTTTCCGTTACGCCGTTCCGGTCGCATTGATCTGCTACAATGAGCCGCAATTTTGGTGAAAAGCGGCCGCTGAGCGATGTCCGACCATTGCCTATGTGCTAGCGCACCCGGCGCCCGTGCCGCCGTGCTAGCTGTATGCACGTATGCCCGTTCCATGGGGATGCAATTGCGCATTCAGATGCAGGCGACTCGTTCCAAGGACCCCCGTTTTCACAAACATTTGTAGTTCCGAAGCCCGTTCCGAGGACCCTCCTTTTTACAATTAGCCCGCTCCGAGGCCCCCGTTTTTTGTCTCGCCCGCGGCACACCCCCACCACTTTTTTGGTCGAGTGCCCCCCCCCCGGGGTTATAGCTGGATCTTTTCTTGAAACTTTGGCATTAGGGCAATCAAGTTTCACTGACCGAGTTGAAGGTCACATGATCAAGGTCAAAGGTCAGTTAGGCTGAAAATCTTAACAAGATAATTGTATTTTCCCCAAGAAATTTGACTACCTTTAATATCAATTTATTGCTGCTAGCCTGAACAATTAGTCAAAGGTCATCTTAATTCGAAGGGAATTGGCTTGAAGGGGGGGGGGGGGTACTTCCAAAAACCCTACATTTGAGTGGAAAGGGGATCAAATTGGCCTATATATATTGCACCTACTGGGTTTGAGGGGCATAAACTTATGTTTTTGGCTGGGGGTGGGTATAAACCATATATTTAATTGGAGAGGGGGTGAAATTGGTCTATATTAATTCCCGTATCGTACCTTCTGGGTTTTAGGGGTATAAACTATTTTTTGGCTTGAGGGGGGGTACTTCCAAGAACCCTACATTTGAGTGGAGAGGCAGAGGGGATAAAAATGACATAATATATTCCCGTATCTTACCTACTGGGTTTTAGGGGTATAAACTATTTTTTGGCTTGAGGGGGGGGGAGTACTTCCAAGAACCTTGCATTTGAGTGGAGAGAGGATCAAATTGGCATATATATTCCCGTATTGTACCTACTGGGTTTTAGGGGTATAAACTATTTTTTGGCTTGAGGGGGGGGGTACTTCCATTAAACCCCTACATTTAATTGGGGAGGGAATGAAATTAGCCTATATAATATTCCCATATTGTACCTACTGGGTTTTAGGGGTATAAACTATGTTTTTGGCTGGGGGTGGGTATAAACCACATATTTAATTGGAGAGGGGGTGAAATTGGTCTATATTTATTCCCGTATCGTACCTACTGGGTTTTAGGGGTATAAAATATTTTTTGGCTTGAGGGGGGGGGGCGTACTTCCAAGAACCCTACATTTGAGTGGAGAGGGGATAAAAATGACATAATATACTACCGTATTGTACCTACTGGGTTTTAGGGGTATAAACTATGTTTTTGGCTGGGGGTGGGTATAAAACCTATATTTAATTGGAGAGGGGATGAAATTGGTCTATATTCCCGTATCGTACCTACTGGGTTTTAGGGGTATAAACTCTTTTTTGGATTGAGGGGGGGGGGAATTCGAAGAACCCTACATTGGAGTGGAAAGGGGATCAAATTGGCCTATATATATTGCACCTACTGGGTTTTAGGGGTATAAACTATTTTTGACTTGAGGGGGGGGTACTTCCAGGAACCCTACATTTAATTGGAGAGGGGATCAACTTGGCCGGGGGGGGGGGGCACAAATTTGTTCAACCATATTTTCCCCGATCGGTAAAGGGGTAGTTCTAATTGACACTCCTTGTCTTTGCTTTATTCTTGTAACCTTATAATCTCATACGCCCCATTCAAACAGTGTGAGCGCAAAAACGCGAGTAAAATATTTTAATCGCCTGATCGAAAGGGACCTGTTAAGGACTGTTTGCAGATCGTCATGAAGACGATGCATATTTCAACGAAGGAAAACGCAAACGAGCAGCGCAAGCTGAAAATGTTTTACCTTTCGAATTCAAACAAATTATATTCTAAGCACTTTTTTAATCATAAAGTTAAGCACCATTTGAAGCACTGTGTAGGGAAATTGTGAAGTGGATATGGATTGCACTCCATAAATGATGCGAGAGCAAAGAGCGAGCTGACATTATTTATTATGTAGACCTAGGGCCTGAATATTTTATGGACATTGCGTAACCAGGGGCGGATCCAGCCTTCACCAATAGGGGGGGGGGGACCGGAATTTTTTTCATCCAAATTTTCCCTCATCGGCTGTTCGAAGTTAATTTTTGTTTGTTTCTTGTGAGGGGTAGTCTGTTATGTATATACATACATATAGCGTAGTGACTGTTGTTACTATATATTCATATAATATCATAAGCCTTATTAAGTGCGAGCAGAATTTTTTTATATGCGCTTTGATCTGATAAAAAAAATTCTGTCAACAGCAGCTTCTTATCCAAGAGGACGTTACAAATTTCCACTATCAAATAATGCGAGCGCGAAGCGCGAGCTGAAAATTTTGTCATTTTTACCTGAAGAATGGAAAACGATAGGTATATAGCTAGATAACCGATGCGAGCGTGAAGCGCAAGTTGAAAAATCGAGATTTTAATCTCAAAATTTGACACTCTATATTCATATTTTGTAAATCATGAAAAGGATGAGTAATTTGAATTTTTCCTATATTAATAATGCGAGCGCAAAGCCCGAGCAGATTTTTTTCTTCTATTTTTGATATACATTCTGATCTCATATAAAATATGTTTATATGCTTATTAGCCAGGAAGATTTTACATTCTAACTATCAAATAATGCAAGCGCGAGCTGATAATTTCGACATTCTACCTGAAGAATGGAAATTCTAAGCACCTTTTGTAATCGTGAAACGGATAAGTATATTACTAATCAATTGATGCCAGCGCGAAGCGTGAGCAGAACAATTCTGGACACTCTATTCATGTTTTGTAAATCATAAAAAGGATGAGTAATTGGAAAGTTTCCAACATTAATAATGCGAGCGCAAAGCGCGAGCAGACAGTTTTTGATATTGTGATCTGAAACTGGATAATGATTTGTATAGAGAACCTGCGTATCTGAATTTCAGATTTCGATCTAGAATTTGGGTATTCTAAATACCTTTCTTATCATGAAAATCAATAGAGCAAGCAAAGTGCGAGCTAAAAATATATGATGTTATCTGACAAAAGGGTCAAGTTAAGTTAAACTCTGTATTTCAAGCACTTTGTAGGAAGGATATGGATCACAGTTTAAAAAGAGCTGATATATTTCATTTTTTTTAGTTTGGCATAGGACTGGGACATTCTACAAGGACATTATGTCATCATATGAAAATGATGACTATCTTCCTATTTCTCTTCCTAAGCATTAAAGCGCAAAATCTAATAATATTATGGCCTGAAAACTGAACATTATTTTAAAGCACTTTCGAAAATATGAATAAGATGCATGAGTTAATATCTTTCAACAATCAATGTGAGAGAAAATCACGAGCCGAAATTTCTTATAAACTGTCATCAAATTGGGATCTTTAAGTAGTTTGTTTTAAAATTAATATTGAGATATACATAACTCACCAATCATAATGCCAGCATGCAGCGCTAGCTGATACGTTTTGACAATCCGACTGAATAGGAATCTTACGTTTTGATAACTTTGTGGAGTACAGGAAAATAATGGGTACCTGAAAAATTAAATTTTGTGAGCGCATCGCAAGCAGAAAATAATATTCAGACCATAAAACAAGAAATTTTTACAGAGCACGTTTGAAAAATAAATTTGTGAAATTTCCGAGCTGAAATATGTTTTGTATATTGACTTCAAAATTAGATATTTTAAGCTCCATATTGCGCAAGATATGTAAATCACCTCAAAGGCAATGCAAGTGCAAAGCGCGAGCGAAAATTTTATATCCCCACATGAAAGATTTTTTAATTATTTTCCAGGTCTTCCTCTCTTCTTATTTTATTCACTCATCTTCCTCATCTTATGTTTCTCTTTTTTCTCCTCTCTTTTCCCTTTTCTTACTATTTTTTCTCCCCCCCCTTTATTTTGCTCCGCCAATACGGGGGGGGGGGGGGGGGGGTGGACACCTCGGGCCCCCTAGATCCGCTTCTGACAAATAAAAGAAGACAAAACATAAATTGTTGCAGAGCACTTTTTAAAAATCAAGTTGTAAATCAAACAAAATAATGAAAATTCGATTTCCGAGCTGAAATATGTTTTATATATATTGACTTCAAATTTTGATACTTAGGCTCCGTATTAAGCAAGATATATATAAAAGTCAATGCGAACGCGAAGCGCGATCGAAAATGTTATACTGTATGGTGGCATGAAATATTTTAAAAATTATTTTCCAAGTCTTCCCTCATCATTTTATTCACCCGTCTTCCTCCTCTTATGATTCTCCTTTTTTGTCCTCTCTTTTTCCTTCTTTTTTTTCTTTCCCTTTTTTGGGGGGGTTTGCTCTCTAAATAGGGGGGCCAGGCCCTCGCCCCCGCCTGGATCCGCCGATGCTTTGCGCAACCATGTGCAAATGATGAATGTCTTCCTATTCCTCTTTCTCAGCGCGAGATGAAACTTGTCGATTTCCAATTCTTCAAAAGGGGCAAATTTGATTATTCGGAATTCATCAAAATGTTATTATGTATTTATTAATCTAATAAGAGCAAGAAGTTTGTTGATATTAAGGTTTTTTATTTTTTGTACTTTTATATAAATCAATAGGATGCATGCATTAATATAGTTTTAACAATTAATGCGAGGGCAAATCGCGAGCCGGATTTTTTACTGTCATGCAGGGGGGGGGGGGGAGGGGCACAGTGTCTACCACCTTTTGAAGCATTGAAAAGGTGCCCTTTTTACGCAATAAAAATGTCCCTTCATAAACGTGTACTATGCCCCTTTCACCTTAGGAGGAGCCTGAAAAAAACTTTCTCGTGTAAGTGCCTATTTTTTGTAAGTGCCATATCTCTTTCATAATATTATGAAGGGATTTAATCGAATTAATGAATATTGTCGTATCGTCTGCGAACTGTGTTATTTTCATCTCTCTGGTAAGCATAAACAATATCCTGAAACATCTATACATGTACCTCTGATTTCATTACTTTCTTTAATACGAATTGCTAAAATCTCTGAAAACAAAATAAACCTCTATGCTGACAATGGACACCCTTGTCTTACACCTTTATAAATATGAAATGATTCTGATAACCAACCATATGCATTGTATAGTACTCTACCTTGAGCATGTTTATGTAACATCTTAGTTCAATTTATAAACGATTC
The DNA here is from genome assembly GCF_018143015.1 of Lytechinus variegatus. Taxonomy (NCBI): domain Eukaryota; kingdom Metazoa; phylum Echinodermata; class Echinoidea; order Temnopleuroida; family Toxopneustidae; genus Lytechinus; species Lytechinus variegatus. The sequence goes on along the minus strand of NC_054758.1, from coordinate 16,691,815 downwards.
CTTAAACTTTAATGTTTTAAACAGAAATGAGTGGTTCACATTGTCGAATGCTTTTAGAAAATCTAAAAAAATGATAATGCCACAGGAACTTTTATTTATAAGATTCAATAATATCTTGAGCAAGCATAACATTTTCGGATGCCGATCTACCTTTATTATGTTTAATAAATCCACATTGATCAGTTAATAATGATGACAAAACTTTCTGTAAAGGCATCGCTAAAACCCGAGCTGCAATTTTGTAGTCGATAATGAGTAAAGATATTGGTCGTCAATTGTCCAAAGATCATTTTTATAACAGAGTAACAACTCACTCCATACAGGGGTATGGAGTGATAATCTTTGAAGGGGTGATGTCCTCGATGAAGCATCAGGAAGCCTGAGCCATCCACTTCCAAATGCTTATGCATTGACATTTCCATGATAAAAAAGAACTCTCCATATCCTAATTGGAGAAAGGTTCAGGTATGTACAGTTTATTTGCCAAAATAGAATGATATAATTTGCCATTAATACTATTTGGCATAAATATAGAATGATATTGAAATGTTTACATTAATTGATTATGACATGAATTGAAAGTGTCATGGATGGATGACCGTCAGTAACATTTTTTAAAGAAATATAACTCAATGAAGTGATTACATTTAAGCCGTCTTTTTCATTTCATTCATTTATTTATTTATTTATTCATTTTTCCAACGAAATTTATAATTTACAATTAATAAAACATAATAAAACGTCCCCGTCGTAGTGTCAGTTATGAGTTTGCAGCTAATTCTCTCATTTTGCATGAATCATAAACAATCATAGAAAAATCGTGGAATCAAGTATTCTTCTAAAAGATAAGCGTGCGATCAAAACCTCATCTTTTTATGTAATTGATTTAGTTATCAAGATTTTCATTTATTTGTATATGCACAAAGAGTCGTGCGGCTGAAAAGGCTTTTGACATGAGATTCAGAATAGGATGGAAACGTATTTTTTACATATGATGTAGGAGGACTTTTGTTATTATTCACTATAAATACTTCACTGAATATCTGTAAAATATCATTGCCAAAATTGTATATGGATATGTTGGAAATTTGGGCCACTATCAAAGAAGTACTTCTTGAAAAAGAAACATCTAAAAGAAATTAGATATTTTTTAATGGCAAACTTATTGGACTGAACGGGCAATGCTATGTGATGAAAAATTATTTCTTAAAAAAATATATATAAATTGCATCATATTGTTGATAAGGAAGGTATCATCAAATCTCATAGAAACTTTCTGAAGATGGGGTTAGATGGAAATGAAATAGATAAAGTTTACAAGGTTTTTGAAAATATTCCAGCAACACGGAAACACCTTTTGAAGAAAAACAACAACTGTGAAGTCACTGGTCTAAATCTAGAATTTATATTTACTTGTAAGATTAACAGGTAACCAAACGTGGCATCCAAGAATATATACAAGGCACTTTTAAGTATTAAATTGTAAAAATTATATGCGTTTAATAATAAAGAGAAGACATATAATTTCTCCAAAAAAGATATCTGTGCTATATTTTCAAGACCCAGAAAATGTACTCTAAGTAGTAGGATTAAAGGGTTTTTTAATTTAAAATGCTTTATGAATTACATTGTAATATACGCGAAGAAATATTTACATTTATTCCAAATTTTCTCAGATAGTGAATGTTCGTTTTGTGGGAATACTGAAGAAACTAACGAGCAACTGTTTTTTCATGTGAAAAGACGAGAGACGTATGGATAGATTGTGGTAACTTATTCACTATGTATGAAATAAAAAAATGCCAGGTGGGTGGATATACACATTGGTGTTAAGCACACTAATATAGGAAGGAACAGATAATATATCTGATCTTTGTTTACAGCAGGACTAAAAAAGACCACCAAGTCCCAACAAAATTAGAGAGAAGATATTAGAAAATGAACATGAAGAGAAAATTTTAGCAGTAACGCGGGGTAAATTATCAAACCACATTAGGAAATGGGAACATTTCCTTACAAAAGAGGCGACAGAGCTCATGAGATTATGTTTGTTCATTATGGTGTAAGTTTGTAAGTTTTATCTGATATTTGTTTGTTAAACTCATCTGGTAGTGGTACGATGCAGTGTCTTAGAATATTATTTCATGATGTGCACAATGTATACGAGTTTAAGAAATTTGTTAGAATTATTATTTACAATTCTAACTTTGTAAACTGCATTGTATGAAATTTGATTTGAGAGAAAAACAATAAAACATCTTTACAAAAGAGCAGAACCAGCTTTCGCCAACAGGACGGTAAGGAAGTGAAAAACGTATTTTTGAAATCAATCTTTTCCCCCTACAAGGCGAAAAGTGCTGCTTCTTCTTTGAAGGTAAAAGACAAAAATTATCAGTAGGTATACAATACGGTGATATACTGTATAGGCCAATTTGATCCCCTCTCATCTAACATTAGACTGTAATCACCCCCGTTGCCCCCCCAAAAAGAATATGTTTATACCCCTTTAAACGCAGTAAGACTAATAGAGTAATATATATATAGGCCAATTTCATCCCGTTTCCAATGTAGGGTTCTTGGAAATACTCCCCCCCCCTTAAGCCAAAAAAATAGTTTATACCCCTAAAACCCAGTAGGTACAATACGGGAATATTATATAGACCAATTTCATTCCCTCTCCAATTAAATAAAGGGTTTATACCCCCAAGCAATAAAATAGTTTATACCCTAAAACCCAGTAGGTACAATATGGGAATATTATATAGGCCAATTTCATTCCCTCCCCAATTAAATGTAGGGGTTTAATGGAAGTACCCCCCCCCTCAAGCCAACAAATAGTTTATACCCCTAAAACCCAGTAGGTACAATATGGGAATATATATATGCCAATTTCATCCTCTCTCCAATCAAATGTAAGGTTCTTGGAAGTACCCACCCCTTCAATCCAGAACATAATTTATACCCCTAAAACCCAGTAGGTGCAATATATATAGGCCAATTTGATCCCCTTTCCACTCAAATGTAGGGTTCTTGGAATTCCCCCCCCCCCCTCAAGCCAACAAATAGTTTATACCCCTAAAACCCAGTAGGTACAATATGGGAATATATATATGCCAATTTCATCCTCTCTCCAATCAAATGTAAGGTTCTTGGAAGTACCCACCCCCTTCAATCCAACATAATTTATACCCCTAAAACCAGTAGGTGCAATATATATAGGCCAATTTGATCCCCTTTCCACTCAAATGTAGGGTTCTTGGAATTCCCCCCCCCCCAAGCCAAAAAATAGTTTATACCCCTAAAACCCAGTAGGTACAATTCGGGAATATATATAGACCAATTTCATCCTCTCTCCAATCAAATGTAAGGTTCTTGGAAGTACCCCCCCCTCAAGCCAAAAAATAGTTTATACCCCTCAAACCCAGTAGGTGCAATATATATATGCCAATTTCATCCTCTCTCCAATCAAATGTAAGGTTCTTGGAAGTACCCCCCCCCCCTCAAGCCAAAAAATAGTTTATACCCCTAAAACCCAGTAGGTACAATTCGGGAATATATATAGACCAATTTCATCCTCTCTCCAATCAAATGTAAGGTTCTTGGAAGTACCCCCCCCCCCTCAAGCCAAAAAATAGTTTATACCCCTCAAACCCAGTAGGTGCAATATATATATGCCAATTTCATCCTCTCTCCAATCAAATGTAAGGTTCTTGGAAGTACCCCCCCCCCTCAAGCCAAAAAATAGTTTATACCCCTAAAACCCAGTAGGTACAATACGGTAGTATATTATGTCATTTTTATCCCCTCTCCACTCAAATGTAGGGTTCTTGGAAGTACGCCCCCCCCCCAAGCCAAAAAATAGTTTATACCCTAAAACCCAGTAGGTACAATATGGGAATATTATATAGGCCAATTTCATTCCCTCCCCAATTAAATGTAGGGGTTTAATGGAAGTACCCCCCCCCTCAAGCCAACAAATAGTTTATACCCCTAAAACCCAGTAGGTACAATATGGGAATATATATATGCCAATTTCATCCTCTCTCCAATCAAATGTAAGGTTCTTGGAAGTACCCACCCCCTTCAATCCAGAACATAATTTATACCCCTAAAACCCAGTAGGTGCAATATATATAGGCCAATTTGATCCCCTTTCCACTCAAATGTAGGGTTCTTGGAATTCCCCCCCCCCTCAAGCCAACAAATAGTTTATACCCCTAAAACCCAGTAGGTACAATATGGGAATATATATATGCCAATTTCATCCTCTCTCCAATCAAATGTAAGGTTCTTGGAAGTACCCACCCCCTTCAATCCAAAACATAATTTATACCCCTAAAACCCAGTAGGTGCAATATATATAGGCCAATTTGATCCCCTTTCCACTCAAATGTAGGGTTCTTGGATTTCCCCCCCCCAAGCCAAAAAATAGTTTATACCCCTAAAACCCAGTAGGTACAATTCGGGAATATATATAGACCAATTTCATCCTCTCTCCAATCAAATGTAAGGTTCTTGGAAGTACCCCCCCCCCTCAAGCCAAAACATAGTTTATACCCCTAAAACCCAGTAGGTGCAATATATATATGCCAATTTGATCCTCTCTCCACTCAAATGTAAGGTTCTTGGAAGTACCCCCCCCCCCTCAAGCCAAAAAATAGTTTATACCCCTAAAAACCCAGTAGGTACAATATATATAGACCAATTTGACCCCCTCTCCAATTAAATATATGGTTTATACCCACCCCCAGCCAAAAACAGTTTATACCCCTAAAACCCAGTAGGTACAATATGGGAATATTATATAGACCAAGTTCATTCCCTCCCCAATTAAATGTAGGGGTTTAATGGAAGTACCCCCCCCCCTCAAGCCAACAAATAGTTTATACCCCTAAAACCCAGTAGGTACAATATGGGAATATATATATGCCAATTTCATCCTCTCTCCAATCAAATGTAAGGTTCTTGGAAGTACTACCCCCCAAGCTAAAAAATAGTTTATACCCCTAAAACCCAGTAGGTACAATATATATAGACCAATTTGACCCCCTCTCCAATTAAATATATGGTTTATACCCACCCCCAGCCAAAAACATAGTTTATACCCCTAAAACCCAGTAGGTACAATACGGGAATATATATAGGCCAATTTCATCCTCTCTCCAATCAAATGTAAGGTTCTTGGAAGTACTACCCCCAAGCCAAAAAATAGTTTATACCCCTAAAACCCAGTAGGTACAATATATATAGACCAATTTGACCCCCTCTCCAATTAAATATATGGTTTATACCACCCCCAGCCAAAAACAGTTTATACTCCTAAAACCCAGTAGGTACAATATGGGAATATATATATGCCAATTTGATCCTCTCTCCAATCAAATGTAAGGTTCTTGGAAGTACCCACCCCTTCAATCCAAAACATAGTTTATGCCCCTCAAACCCAGTAGGTGCAATATATATATGCCAATTTGATCCTCTCTCCACTCAAATGTAAGGTTCTTGGAAGTACCCCCCCCCTCAAGCCAAAACATAATTTATACCCCTAAAACCCAGTAGGTAAGATACGGGAATATATTATGTCATTTTTATCCCCTCTGCCTCTCCACTCAAATGTAGGGTTCTTGGAAGTACCCCCCCCCTTCAAGCCAAAAAATAGTTTATACCCCTAAAACCCAGTAGGTACGATACGGGAATAAATATAGACCAATTTCACCCCCTCTCAAATTAAATATAGGCCCTATGGTTTATACCCACCCCCAGCCAAAAACATAGTTTATGCCCCTCAAACCCAGTAGGTGCAATATATATAGGCCAATTTGATCCCCTTTCCACTCAAATGTAGGGTTTTTGGAAGTACCCCCTGTGGTGATAACTGATAAAGGTCTGCAAGCGTAGACTATACTTTGTTATTACACGTGACTACTTGCATGGAGAAAGTTATGGCTGCTGTCAAGATGACGCAGTAGTGATCATTGTTGTTGCATCTCACCTAATAAATGTCTGTTGTAAATACGTTTAAAGAACTGCCTACTGGACTTTTGATTTATATAACTTAAGTTCCAACCATGGTGTCAGATCCTGCATTATTATGCTGAGTAACCCACCGAGCTTTGAGATGGAGGAATCATTGAAATCAGGCCAGTTCATTCCATTTTCTCCCTAACCCCCGTGAGGAGAGAGATGGTGAAAGACAAAGAGCTTATTGTATTGTGTATCAGTGAATGACCATTGCTGTATGTGTGATGTTATGTCCATAGTAGTTGGCTATGTCGTTGTATGGATTTGGAGTGCATGAATGTGCCTGGCCAAATTCCAGTATGACGGACAGTTAGCGTGACGTTTATGGGACATGAACATTCTATCTCAGTGAGAGTAGTAATAATTGAGCAAACATAAATGTTGAAAAGATACAAATACTTGCTAATTATTATACTGTTCATGAGAATATGCACAAGTGATATTGGTATGTTAAAGTTACTAAACTAGAAAGTAAGACAAAGTTACTAACATTAACGATACACAGAAACAAAGACAACAACAGACAAAATGACAAATCTAAGTCAACCTCCTCCACTTGACTTAAAGGGAAATATTTCCGAGAATTGGAAAAGATTCAAACAAAAGTTCACTCTATACAATGTTGCCTCAGGAATGTCAGAAAAAGATGACAAGTCACAAACATCAATGCTTCTACACGTAATTGGTGATGCTGCCTTGGAATTGTATAATACGTTTGTATTTGCCGAGGATGAGAGCATGAAGCTTGAGAAAAAGTTGGACAAATTTGAGGAATATTGCATGCCAAAACGTAATCTAACGTATGAGAGACATAGATTTTTCACAAGATCACAATTAGAGCATGAGAGTGTTGATCAGTATGCAACTGAATTGCGAAGTCGTGCACAGTCGTGTGAGTTTTCTTCGTTGAAAGAGAGTCTTATACGGGACAGAATTATCTGTGGTATCTTAGATGATGGTCTAAGAGAGCATTTGTTGAGGCTAGATGATCTCACATTGGATAAAACGTTGCAAGTTTGTCGGGTGGCTGAACAAACTCGAACGCAGGCCCAAGCGTTGAGTTCCACCAGGGAAAATGCCTCAATTCCGGTTGATTCTCTCAGCAAGATTAAGAAATCTGATAAAAAGTCAAACCAAACAAGACAAACAAAACAAACAAAACCTCAAGATCGTACTAACAATAAAACATGTACAAGATGTGGTAATAGACATACCAAAGAAAAATGTCCTGCACAAGGTAAAACATGTAAAAAGTGCGGTAAGCAAAATCATTTTGCTAAGTGTTGTCGTACCCCAGTAGCAAAAGTCAATGAATTGCAACACTTGAAGGTAGATTCAGATGGTTTCATGATTTGTTCAGTTGATTCACAGGAACATGAATCAAAGGAAGAGTGGAAAGTCAATTTGAGAGTCAATAATGAGCTAGTTGAGTTCAAGATAGATACTGGAGCTCAAGCTAACACTCTCCCTGAAACAATCTATCACAAACTGAAACCAAAACCAAAACTACAAAAAGCCAAAGTAAAGTTAACAGGTTACTATGAGACTAACATTCCAGTAAAAGGTCGTTGTTATGTCCAAATGGAGTACAAAGGAATTAAACACAGTGTTCAATGTTTCATCATTCCTGGAAATCGTCAACCATTGCTAGGTCTCAGAACGAGTGAAGACTTGTATCTAGTAAAACGCGTATATCATGTTGATAAACAAACAGAGATAAAAACAGGCAAAACTGTAGTGCAAGATTATGACAATGTATTTGTAGGATTAGGATGTCTTCCAGGCAAACATCACATTACATTGAAAGACAATGCACAACCAGTTCAACATGCATGTCGCAAAGTTCCATTTCCACTTCAAAACAAACTAAAAGAGGAACTAGATAAGATGGAAAACATGAATGTAATCAAACAGGTTGATGAACCGACAGATTGGGTGTCTTCTCTTGTTGTAGTCAAGAAAAAGAATGGTCAACTCAGAGTCTGTCTAGATCCACGTGATCTTAATCGAGCAATCAAACGAGAACACTATAAATTGCCTTCTAGAGCTGAAATATCCTCTCAGTTTGCTGTAGCCAAGTATTTCAGTAAATTAGATGCATCAAGTGGTTTTTGGCAAATCCAACTAGATGAAGATAGTTCCAAGCTTTGTACATTTATCACTCCGTATGGAAGATATAGATTCTTGAGACTACCTTTTGGTATCTGCAGTGCTCCTGAAGTATTTCACAAGATAATACATAACTTGTTCGCAGATATACCTGGTGTCAATACCATGATGGATGACATAGTGGTATGGGGAAGCACTCAAGAAGAGCATGACGATCGTCTGAGAAAAGTTCTAGACATCGCACAAAAATCAAACCTGAAACTCAATCGAGACAAGTGTGAGTTCAATGTGAACCAGATGACTTTCATTGGTGACTTAATCAGCCAAGATGGAGTCAGACCAGATCCTAAAAAGGTGGCTGCCATCAGAAACATGGCAAGACCAACCTGTAAACAGGACATACAAAGGTTCTTGGGGATGATAAACTACCAAGCAAAATTCATTCCAAACCTATCAACAAGGTCAGCACCTCTACGTATTTTGCTTGACAAGAAAGTAGAGTGGATGTGGGAAAATGAACAAGAAAAAGCATGGTGCGAGTTGAAAGAAGCTCTAATGAGTCAACCAGTGCTTCATTTCTATGACTGCACAAAACCCACAAAGATATCAGCTGATGCTTCAAAAAATGGACTAGGAGCAGTTCTCCTACAGCAACATGAACAAAATTGGCATCCAATAGCTTACGCATCAAGAGCTATGACTGATGCAGAAACACGTTACGCTCAGATAGAAAAAGAACTCTTAGCTATCACTTACGGATGTGAAAAATTTCATCAATATATCTATGGTCAAAAGATAGAAGTTGAAACAGATCACAAGCCACTTATCCCATTGTTTGTTAAGTCATTGGCAGATTGTCCTTTACGCATTCAAAGATTACTAATCAGAGTACAGAGATATGATCTCAAAGTGTCATATACACCTGGAAAGTACATGTTCACTGCCGATACACTGTCAAGAGCAGTAGATCCAAAAGCAGAATTGAATGTTGAAACTGAAGAAGATATCAGAGTCTATGTAGATATGATAATACAAGCAATGCCAGTAACATCAAACAAAAGACAAGAAATTGTTGAAGAGACCAAAAACGATGTAGAGCTTCAAGAGTTGCTAGCCACCATCAGAAATGGTTGGCCAGAAAGTAAGCAACAATGTCCAGCTAGAATAAAACAGTACTGGAACATTAGAAGTGAACTCTCTGAAGCAGATGGAATCATATTCAAAGGTTCTAGAATAGTAATTCCAACTTCCATGAGACGATACATACTAAACCAAGTACACGAAGGTCACTTAGGCATTGAGAAATGTAAGAAACGTGCTAGGGAAGTAATCTATTGGCCAAGAATCAATGCAGACATCACTGAAATGGTCCAAAATTGTACTTCATGCCTAATGTACAAACCAAAACAACAGGCTGAAAGCCTAAATCCTCATGCAGTGCCTAATCGTCCTTGGGAAAAAATTGCAGTAGATCTATTCACTTTGAACAAAAGAGAATATATGGTTGTCGTCGACTACTACTCACAATTCATTGAAGTATGTACTTTGACTTCAACTACAAGCAAGGCCGTGATTAATCACATGAAAGCAATATTTGCTCGTCATGGTACACCATGTGAACTGATGTCGGATAATGGTCCTCAATTTGCAAGCCAAGAATTCAAAAGCTTTGCAAAAGAATGGGATTTTCACCATACCACATCGAGTCCACATTATCCACAATCAAATGGCCTCGCAGAAAATGCTGTGAAGATTGTCAAAAATCTCATACTGAAGTCACAACACAGTGGACAAGATATCCACAGAGCTTTACAAGTCTATCGAAGTTCACCAATAGCATGCGGAAAATCTCCAGCAGAACTTCTGTACAATCGTCAGATTAGGTCAAACCTTCCCATGCTTGATACTTTGCTCAACAACCAACAGATTGATACTAAATCTGTGAGGGGAAGAAAGGATGAGCAGAAGGTGAAACAAAAAGAGCGATTCGATAAACATGCTCATGACTTGCCAAAGCTAAAACCTGGAGATCATGTGATACTCCAAGACATGAAAACTAATACCTGGTCACAACATGGTATCATAAAATCTGTCAATAATCATAACAGATCATACCAAATCGAAACAGCCACAGGCGAGATACGTCGCAGAAACAGACGTCACCTCAGGCCAGATCCCAGACACCAAGCCCAGTCTATTCCATTACCAACACAGGATGACTTCGAGCTAGATGACAGCGCAGAAGCGGAACCAGCATCTGATGTTCGCGCATCTTCGTCACCATCCCGAACAACCAGAAGCGGACGAGTCGTTAAACCGCCAGATCGTTTAAACTTGTAAATGGATGGAAAGCGAACTAAACAGAAAAACTTTCGCGTTTCGTTTTGTAAATAGCCACATGAGTTCAAAAATAACTTTGAAACTGTAAATGGTTTGAACTCTAATACAACCCCATGATAACTGCATGATTGCATGTGCATGATATAAATTTGCATGTTAAAGTTAATCAGCAATACGGGATTGAATTTATCGCTATCACAAAACTCAACTCAACAGATGTCTCTACCGGTTCAACGAATTGTCGCATCATACAAACAGCAAAAATGAAATATATATGAACTGTAATGTTGCATGTTAAAATATTTGACAGCGACAGTACTCCAGCTTTAAGGGGCAGAATAATCCCCTAGTACTGTTGTAAGTGTACAGGTAGTCCACCCTGTCACTCTGTAGTTTAAGAAGTATTATATATGTGTATATAAACCTCTTTAAAGAAAGGGAGGTGTGGTGATAACTGATAAAGGTCTGCAAGCGTAGACTATACTTTGTTATTACACGTGACTACTTGCATGGAGAAAGTTATGGCTGCTGTCAAGATGACGCAGTAGTGATCATTGTTGTTGCATCTCACCTAATAAATGTCTGTTGTAAATACGTTTAAAGAACTGCCTACTGGACTTTTGATTTATATAACTTAAGTTCCAACCACCCCCCCCCCCTTCAAGCCAATTCCCTTCGAATTAAGATGACCTTTGACCTAATTGTTCAGGCTAGCAGCAATAAATTGATATTAAAGGTAGTCAAATTTCTTGGGGAAAATACAATTATCTTGTTAAGATTTTCAGCCTAACTGACCTTTGACCTTGATCATGTGACCTTCAACTCGGTCAGTGAAACTTGATTGCCCTAATGCCAAAGTTTCAAGAAAAGATCCAGTCATCCAGCAACCTGCGAGACAAAATTGATGAAAACAGCTCAATCATATTTGAATATTTGCCCTTTTAGCCGTCCATACTATGCTGGGATGCTGTGGCTGAAGTTAGAGGCCGGTAATGTATACAGATATTTTACGCCCCTAAAACCCAGGATTACCCCTATTTTAGTGGAGGAAGGCCTAGATCTAACTTAAAAACTTTGACAAGAAAATCAATTCTAATACCCTGAATCACAGAAACGTGAAAAAACGTGTTCACTTGCGTGCATAATGAAATCGCACGCATCGGTATGGGAATGGAAATCCTCCAAATAATTCAACAAACATAATTTTCAGTTCCTGGGACTAGGTTAGATTTTCGTTAGCGCTCTTCTTCCCCGGTCTTCTTCAATCTTGCCTTGGTTCAATTCATCTATTTCAGGCTATTCAACTCCAAAATAAGGGGGAAATTTTGAAAAATAAATGTATTTCGCACTTACTGCCTTAGAAACGTCAGCATAAACCTCATCTTGAAGGGAATTTATAGAGCTAGCGACGCAAAATAAATTTAACATTTAATCTCACAAATGAATTGCGCTGAAACGGACGACTAATATTTAGGCCCGAATATTCATTAAGGTGTCTCGGAACGTTCGCAAGACAATTTCAACGAGGAAGTTTTTTTTCTTCATATTTTTAATTTTTTTTATGGGGGGGGTAGTTTTTTCTCTAAGAGGCCCCTTACTAAATTAACGACCAGATTATCATCCCGTAAAAAATAACAGAATAAAAGAAGGTATTCATTTAAATGATATATCAAGAACCAGCAAAAAGTGGTTTCAGTCTTTATGAAAATTCAATTTTTATTCCTCGCAGACTCGGATTGATGATCAAGTCGGGCGCGGTTTTAGACTGATTTTTTTAAATATTTCTATATTATGCATTAGGGCCTGATGGGTAGATTATAGGGTATTTCATATGGGGGGGGGGTAGGACGTTCTGGCTATCAGGAAATGGGTTTGTGTTGTATACTCTATCGATCCAGACTTTGATCGTAAAAAATGGTATAATAGAATTTGGCAGGAGATGGGGTATTAATGTCAATGACACCCCTTAAAACTATTACGAGGGACCAGAGATAAAATGTCTGATTGAAGTGAAACCTAGAATTTGGAGCACAGTGACTTCCAAATAAATGTACGTTTGCAACATCTTTAAATTACTGAATGGGATACACTTCATAAGCTGCACGATCACTACCATACGACACAAACGTTTTACACAATAGCTTATTGTAGACTAATATAGAGACAAATCATTATGCTGCTATATCTTGGGGCGGCGGACAGGGGGCAATCACCATGAAACTTGTGGGAATCTGGCAAACATCATCGAATTGCCTTGCCCATATGACAAAATATGAAAAATTTAAGAACCCATCGCAAAATATGTGTTTGAAAAAACATCTGTAAGCGCTACAAATTAAGCCATCAAACTTGACATATAAAATTGTACATTTTTTGATGTGTTTCACGTGCAAAATTATGGACTAAAATTGTCTTTACCCCCTCTCGCCATCCGGAACATGCACTTCCGACTCTAACTATATGTTTGAAATAGGTTTAGCCTTAATGTCAGGGAGCACAGGCCTATATAGCGACAGAGCCTTTTTAATTAATTAATTAATTTATTTATCTATCTATCCATCCATCCATCCATCCATCCATTCATTCATTCATTCATTCATTCATTTATTTATTTATTCTTTTATTTATTTATTCATTATTATTATTATTTTTTTTGTGCCGGGGCTTCAGTCCCCAAAGCCTCCCCCATAAAACAGCGCCTGGTTCAAGTGCTGGATCGAAAAGGATCAAAGGTGTGAAAGGACAAGTTCACAACAACAAACAGTTCATTTGAATAAAAAGAGAAAAGTCCAACAATTTATCATATCACCGAAAATTTCATCGAAATTCGATTTCAAATAAAAAAGTTATGACATTTTTAAGTTTCACTCAGTTGATGAATAAAAAGAGAAAAGTCCAACAATTTATTATATCACCGAAAATTTCATCGAAATTCGATTTAAAATAAAAAAAGTTATGACATTTTTAAGTTTCACTCACTTGATAAAATAATAGTTATACACATCTTGGTCGGTATGCAAATGAAGTAATATTTGACATCACTCATTCACTAGTTCTTTTGTATTGTATTACATGAAATATTCAAAGTTTTATTTCTCCCTGAACATGTGATACTAATTGGTTAACATTTTATGGTTCAGTCAAGTTGGTCCTATATAATTGTCAGATCTGTAAAAAGTGAAATATTGCATAATTCATTTGCATAAGACTAAATTGTGCATTTAACTAGTTTTTTGAAAAAAAGCGAAATTTTCACATGATCATAACTTTCTCATTTTACATCCGATTTTGATGAAATTTTCAGCGTTACGTTTGTCTAATTCCGCAATTCCGTAAACAGCTTCGAATTGAATAGGCCCATCCCAGTGGCGTACAGATGGGGGTGAGGTTTGCTTGGGGGCCTTTGGGGCGCTGCCCCCCCAAAAAAAAAATCACGACCAAGAAAAAGAGAAAATGGAAGAAAAGGAACTGAGAGAGAAGGGTGAAATAGTACTTTCAGAATATTATGTCAAAATCTATCACATAATTGGATTTTTGTAATAAAAAAATTCGAAATTTTTGCTCGCTCCCTTAGCTTGCAACTTTTTATGAATTTTGCCCGATGCACCATATCTGCGCCCCCTTAAAGTTTTGGTAAATTGCCAATTCGTCCACTAGTTTCCAACTCGTCCACTCACCACATGGTCTACCTTAAAGGGGAATGAAACCTTTGGAACAAATAGGCTTGTGTAGAAACAGAAAAATCAAAGAATAAGAATAAAAAAAGTTTGAGAAAAATCGGACAAATAATGAGAAAGTTATGAGCATTTGAATATTGCAATCACTAATGCTATGGAGATCCTCCCATTGGCAATGCGACAAGGATGTGTGATGTCACTGATGAACAACTTTCCCTTTGGTGGACTATAAAATACCCTTAAAATGTCTCTTTTTGCTTTTTCTTATGATGATGCAACCTCTTTATCCATGATGTATTCTTGAAAAATATGTATTACATGCCCTCATGTAGAAAGAACACATGATCTATGGATAGATGTGATAAAAGAGGCAATTCAAGTGAAATATATACTAAAGTAATGGGGAGAGTTGTTCATCAGTGACTTCACACATCTTTGTCGCATTGCCAATTTGCTATCTCCATAGCATTAGTGATCGCAATATTCAAATGCTCATAACTTTCTCATTATTTGTCCGATTTTTCTCAAACTTTTGTTGATTTGTTTCTTTGATTTTTCTGTTTTCACACAACTGAGCTATCTTGTTCCAATGGTTTCATTCTCCTTTAATTTAGTCTAATGCCATATCGTCCATCAACATTACGTCTAACAATCATTTGTTCCAATAACCATTTGGTCCAGTCATCACTTCGTTTAAGCACCAGTTCATCTCTGACCATTACGTCTCATAACCAGTTGGTCTAATATTCGTTTTATTTTAATTCATCATTTGCCCACTTAACACTTAGTCTAATTAGACTAAATGGTAAATGGACTAAAGTTATTGAACCAACTGGTTATTAGATGGAGTGGACGAAATAGCAATTAGACCATGCCTTGGAAGAACTGATGGTAGACCAAATGATAGTAGACGAATTGACTCTAGCAATCTTCTCCTTCTGTACAGAGGCGTCGATCTGGGGGGGGGGGGGGGCGATCTCCCCACCAATGAAAATATCAGTGGGGGCAAATTTGTTTTGCCCCCAATGATTCCGGATGTGCACGAATAAAATAAGAATGTTATGTTACACAGAAATCGGCAAGCGAGATTGAAATTCACAACTCGTTCATTATTTAAAATCGAGCTCAAACTGTCCGCTTTCCAGATTGGAATATAAAAAAAATTCAGCTCGCGCTTCGCGCTCGTATCATTTCTTTAGCAAAAACCTATGCTTTTCATGATTAAATATGTGAATATAGTTTTTCAGTTCTAAACCTCATGCACTCCTGCTTTGATTTACAACTTTTGTTGGATGTTCTTTATTAACGTCCAAAAGCTGTAAATTTTCAGCTCGATCGCGCTCTTGCGCTCACATACCAGTCCTCTATTGTTTTTTTAGATACCCATCTTAATCATTGGTACAAAAAATGCTTAGAATATCAAGCTTTTAGCTATATAGTCAGAATATAAAGAATTAAATTTCAGCTCGCTCTCGGCACTCGCATTATCTTTGTAGTGAGATATGTATCCTCCTCATGAGTTACTAATGGTCCTAAACCGAGTACCTTTTACATATTTTCAGGTCAGTATACTAAACAATTTCAGCTAGCGCGCTTCGCGCTCGCATTAATTTGTTGGTGACTTGCCTCGTCTGATGAGTCATATAGGCCCATAGGCCTATGTGTGTGTGTATGGTTAAGTTTGTTTGCTCATTTGAGCTTCTTCGACGTTGATTCATGATTTTGCCCCCCCCTCAATCTGACAAACGGATCGACGCCCCTGCTTTTGTATTCCTTTTCATACGTATAGCTTTTTTGTACGTTAAATAATTTGCCGCGGCCATGAAAAGAGCCATTCTTAAAAAAAGTATTTCGACATAAAATCCAATTTTCTGATAGATTTTGACATAATAATCTGATAGTAATATCATATTTCGCCCTTCTCTCTTTCTTGGTCGTATTTTTTTTTTTGGGGGGGGGGGGGGGAGGGGAAGCTTAAGGCAAGTCTCCCATGCACCTGTACGCAACTGTGTGATACATAATATTGGCAATTCAATGTTTTGTTGGCAATATTTAAGACGCGATAGCAAACATTTCAAATTACATGAACAATATAAGTCTGCTAATTTCACTTTTCGGTCTACCTTAAAAATCAATCGGAGACAGAGACAGAGATGTTGAACTTAACTTCACCAAGCTTCATTATACTTCTATTATTTGTAGCGCTAGCAGCATGTGAGGTGAGTAAAAATGGGAAGAAGTGGTGATGGATAAAAGTAAGAAAGTGTTAAATCCAGTTAAGAACCAGCGATTCCAAATAATTCTGGCAATCTGGGATCGCTATCGAAGATGCGCCGATTTGGAGCTCGAGCGCATAGACATAGTGAGCGACAGCGACCCCGGGAGAAGCGGCGAGCTTACCGTTGACTCTTCGCCTTTTACTGGTTCACGAAGCTGCTAGCTGCGAAGCGAAGTCCGGCTAAATTTGGTAACAGAAGTGTTATTAATAATAATAGACAATACTATGAAAGTATGAACTAGACCATGTACTATGTAGACCATAAGTGATAGACCTATGGTACCGAGTACCGCCCGGTATACGTATTCATAAAAAAAAATACCGTAGCGTAGGCGTAGGGCTAACTGGCTATTTAATAAAGGTCAAGTCCACCTCAAAAAAATGTTAATTTGAATCAATAGAGAAAAATCAGACAAGCACAATGCTAAAAATTTCATCAAAATCGGATGTAAAATAAGAAAGTTATGAGTTTTAATATGACATTTCAAAGTTTCGCTTATTTTCAACAAACTTATATGAACGAGCCAGTTACATCCAAATGAGAGAGTCGATGATGTCACTCACTCACTATTTCTTTTGTTTTTTATTGTTTGAATTATACAATATTTCAATTTTTACGAATTTGACGATTAGGACCTCCTTGCCTGAAGCACAAAATGTTAAAATAATGGAATTCCACGTGTTCAGGGAGGAATGAAACTTCATTTCACATGACAATGATGAGAAAATAACAATATTTCATATAATAAAATACAAAAGAAATAGTGAGTGATGTCATCACCTCTCTCATTTGGATGTAACTGGCTTGTTCATATAACTATTTTGTTGAAAATAAGCAAAACTTTAAAATGCCATAACTTTCTTATTTTACATCCGATTTTGATGAAATTTTCAGTGTTATGCTTGTTGAATTTTTCTCTTTTTATTAAAATCAAGTTTTTGTTGGGGTAGACTTGTCCTTTAAATTAAACTTAACGTTGAAGGTACATGTAATCAGGTACTGTACTGTAATTGATTAATCAAATTATTTTTTTTATTCAGAAAATCAGTGACAGTTTTTTTTGTTTTAGATAAATTTTCAAGACTATTTTATTGCTAGTGCTAGGCCTACCTTATTTTCATTTGCAATATAATTCAAATTCTTTTAACTTAGTCATGATAGTCATACTCATTGATCTACACATTGATATTGATAATGATATAAATATTAAAAGAACAGCAACATTTTAATGTAGGAAAAATTGTTTTTGTCATCATTAACATTATCATCAACATCATTATCATCATCACCACCGATTCACCATTACCACTATCAGTATCAGTAATCAGTATCATCTTCATGATGATGATTTGATGATTTTTTTTTTTTTGCCTCTATTAGAGGATTTATTAACATCAAAATCAGGGTTTACACAATAAGTCACATTCAAATCAAAGGTTACACAATCATAAATCATGAAAAATATAAGTATTATTATAATGATTACAAAGTCATATCTACGTTACATAGGTTTTCTTACATGAATCTTAACAAGCTCTTGGGCATTTCATCTCTTTTTTTGGTCTTTTTACCATGTTTACTAGCAATGTTGTACATTTCTATCCGTTTTTTAATTTCTTTTATAAATACATGTTTCAAAACAAAATTTCTTTTTTCGATTCCTGATTTGTTTCTATCCAAAATAACTTTATATATTGACCAAAATGCAATAGTTACAAAGGTATTTGTTTTACTATCACTTTCAACTTTAAGTAACTGCTTGATGTTTACTTCTACTTTTACATTGTAAACTTCTCGCAAAATAATTTTGATATATTTGAAAAAGGATTTATTTACTTCACAGTCAATAAAAGCATGTATAATATCTTCTTTAACCTTGCATGTTGGACACAAATCATCTGTTGCGAAATTCCATTTGAACAGGTTACTTCTTACTGGTAAGAGATTATATAATAACTTAAGATTGAACTCTCGTAATTTATTTTCTCTAACTTGAATAAGATTATTTTTAAATACATTTGCCCAATTTACATTAATATCAAGTTTGTTCTCCCAATGTAAACAGCATTTATTGGTGAAAGTATTTTTTGAGGGAAACAGGTTATATATAGTATTACTACTCAGATCACTGATGCATTTCAAACTTTTTCCAATCATTACCTGGGGAGCAATAAAACCATGAGGTCGGATAGTGATGCCACTATTATCGCTCAAACTTTTTATCCAAATTGCTGGTATTGCCTTTTTTAATTTTGTATAGTCGAAAATAACAGTATTTTTACTTCTTTTTATATCGATCTTTCTCTGAATGTTTTCCATTGGTATGTAACCATTTCTCCCAATAATATCTGTTAAGTAAACTATACCACTTCTATACCAGTCTTTATAAAATAAGGACTGGTTATCAAATATTATATGTTTATTATGCCAAAGTATTTGATTTCGAATATCATTACAGTTAGGGTTAGACATACACACATCTTTCAATGTGGTAACAGTTCTAAAAATTTCCCAGGCCTCCAATATTTCTTTGTAAAAAGTTGGTATTTTCCTTTCGTTTATAATTTTTAGTGTTTTAATATTGAAATTACAATTTAAAAGGAACGAGATACCTCCTAGGAGGTCAAACCAATATGAACACATTTTTTTCCATATTTCTGTTTTGTCATTCAAAAACCTTCCTAACCATTTTAACCGAAAGCTTAACATTTGATGGTAAACATCAGTCATTTTTATTCCACCATTTATATAATTTTCTGTTAAAGTACATCTTTTAATTTTTTCTACTTTTCTGTTCCAAATGAATCTATACACTATATTATTTAACATTTTCAGGAATTTCGTTGGAATGGAGTCAACAATGCTCAAATGTATTATTTGACTCAGTGCTAAACATTTAAGAATAGTTACCCGACCAAAAATAGTTAAGTTTCGTTTTGACCAGCTTTCAAGAGTCTTTTTCAATTTAGTTAATTTTTCTTCCCACTCTAAGTTTAGCGATTTGTCATTATCAGAATGAATATAATGACCTAAGTATTTTACAGGTTTTACAGTCCAAGATAAATTGTATTTTTTAATATCATATTTCTTACTTGTATCTCCTAACCATGTCAATGCTGTTTTTTCTTTATTAATCTTTGGTCCTGCTATTCTACCAAAGGTTTTTAATTCATTTAATATTTTTCTTAACGATTTTTCATCTTGAACAAAAAACAGAGTATCGTCAGCATATTGTAAGAGTTTAAGTTGAACGTCATGTTCTGTAATTTCAATAGGTTTAATCTTTTTGTTTTCTCTTATACTAATTGCTAAAAATTCGGCAGCGATGATAAACAAAAGGGCTGATAATGGACATCCTTGTCTTATACCTCTTCCAATATTAAAACTTGTTGAGATCCAACCGTTTACCAAAACAGAGCTTGAAATGTCTTTATAAAGAACTGAAATCCATTTACGGAATGATTCACCAAAATTGAATTTTTCCAAACACACGTTTAAAAATTCTATATTCAAAACATCGAAAGCTTTCGTGAAGTCTGCTAACATAATGGCACCTGTTTTACAATGCTTATTGAAAAAACCGATAACATCTTTTGTTAACCTTACATTACAAGCTGAGAGACGTCCCTTTATATACCCAGTTTGATTTTCATGAATAATTTCGTCAACAACTTTATGGACTCTGGCAGCTAGGACAGCTGCTATTATTTTGTAATCACAGTTCAGCAGTGTAATAGGTCTCCAATTCTTAAGTTCTTTACAGTCACCTTTTTTGAATAATAAAGTGATAAGACCTTTTCGCTGTGTATCTGACATAATTCCTGACATGTAACATTCATTCAGACTTTCTACAAGAAGGTCTTTCAACAAAGGCCAAAACATTTGATAAAATTCAATCGAAAGTCCGTCTGATCCAGGGGCCTTATTTTTTTGCATTGCAAATATAGCACGTTTACATTCTTCATGTGTTAACAATCCTTCGCACATCTGTTTACTTTCGTTTGTTAATTGATGCACAGTTTTAGATGATACATAATTTTTCATAAAAATAATGTCATTTTCTTCACACGTTTCTTTTCTATATAATTCTGAATAAAAATTTACAACCTCTTCTAAAATATCTTCATTTTTTGTTATAACTTTCTGGTCCTTTTCATGTTTCATTTGTGAAATTTCTTTTTTCTTAGCATTATTTCTTTCTAACCCAAGAAAGTATTTGTTACTTCTTTCTCCTTCTTCCATCCATCTTACTCGAGCCCTAATACCAGCTCCTTTACAATCATGTTTATACATTTTCTCTAATTTATCTTTTACATCAATATAGTTTTTATGCACATTTTCATCATCAACATTAACATCCATTTGTTTACTTAACTCACACAGGTCATTTTCTAATGATAACTTTATGTTTTTTCTCTGAGATGATTTTTCTCGACAATATTTTTGTGTGAATTCCTTTACTCTAATTTTAAAAAGTTCCCATTTTACAGCTGCTGGTAAACTCTTTTGAGAGAACGACTGAAAAATATCAATTATTTTGTTTTGATAATCATGATCTTTTAAGACATCAGTGTTAATTTTCCAATATCCTGGACCTTTCTTATTTTTAGCGGTACATATTTTAATTGAAATTGCGTTATGATCCGCTCGTATTGCAGGACGAATATCAGAATATAAAGTTTTGTTTTTAATATTTTTTGTTACGAGCCAAAAATCTAACCTTGAAGCTCTTTTTAGATGTCTGTTTCTCCAAGTAAACTGTTTGGTATTTGGATGCATCACTCTCCACATATCAAAGAGAGAGTGTTTCTTAATTATCTTTTTAAGGTTCGTAGATTTCTTATAATATAGAGTTTTCATACCTTGTACATCTTTACTCATGTCTAATACACAATTCCAGTCACCTCCTAGAATTAAATCACATTCTTTAAGTGTCGAATACTTTTCATTCAATTGACAATCTAATTTACCAAAAAACACTTCTCTCTGCTGTCTTTGAGTTGGAGCATATACATTTACTAACATTACATCAATATCATTTACTTTTGCGTGCAATATTAACAATTGCCCATTCATTCGAGTTTTAATAACAATATTTTGTACATTTAGTCTGTCATTAAAGAAAATAGAAACACCTCGAGAGTGATTGCTTCCATGATCGAAAAAACATGGCCCACGCCATTCGCTTCTTATGATATTTTCAATGTCTGATGACCAATATGTTTCTTGTAAAAATAAAACATCCACTTTTTGGTTCTTGACCCACTGAAAGATTTGATTTCTTTTTTCCTTATTTCTTAATCCTCTCACATTTAAACTTAGAATGTGACAATTTGTCATGAAGTTGAAATGATTGGGGGAAAAAGTAGTTTAACAACAAAAAAGAAAAGAAACAAAACAAAGTGTTTATCGTTCTTCGCTTTATTTCTTCTTTGGAAGTTTCTGTAGAGATTTTTGTTTTCTCTTCTGCTTTACGATTGCGCTCTTTGTCTTCGTTGTATGCTTCGGTAATACGGGAGATTCGGCAGATAACTCTGACAACTCATGAACAGTGACGTCATCCTCGCTCAGCGTAACATCACTGGAACTGTCATCCGTTGCTATGGTTGAATGTGAACGGAAGACTCCACGTGTATCGTGATCAGGTGCATCAGAAACATCGGCTGAAAGAACTGTGGCATTCGATCCGTGTGTAGTCAGCGTCACTGTAGTGGCTGGATCTCTCATTGCTGTACTGCGATCGCGATCTCCTATGAAGTATTGTGTGATCTTCGCTTGGGATGGCGTCTGGTTGTCATGGTGCAGCGAACTCGCTTGACGTTTCGAAGCTAGAAGCTGGTCTATGGCTTGTTCCGCTGGGCTGGCTGTGGCTGCCGTACGATCTTCGACGTGGCTATCAAAGGAACTGCTCTGCGAGGTGGGCGTGGCATCAAAAAGGCACTGCATTTGAAGATGGCCTGGTTGTTTACATCGACGACAAACGACAGGATTGCTACACAGTGATCGATGATGACCTTCGCTCAGACATCTTGAACACACCACAGTAGATCTTTGGGTAGATGGGATCTGGCCAAAGTGAAAAATCTTCCCTTTGAAGGGGCCAAAGGTCAAGAATCTGGGCAAGGGTTTGGGGGGTGGCTGTATGTACACAACCCTGTCACCAGTGAAGCAGTCCGTCAATTGACCATCCACCCTTAGCCTCTGGTAAATTATAGGTCCAAGTATCTTACAGTTCAATTTATCAAGTTCATCAGCTATCAAAGTGTCATGTGCAGATAGAGGGATATCTCTAATCACTAGACGTAGGCTATTTTCTTTCCCAGCGGAAAGAAAAGGGTTTGTGTCATACACTGTTACGTTTGCGTTTCTCATATTTATTCCATTTGTAATGAGTTTTATTCTAGAGTTTTGACTCTCGATATAGAGTCTCCAAAGGCCTCCAATTTTCTGCACTCCCTTTATTTCACGTCCTTGTACGCTACTCAGTAGACATTTGTATACTTCCTGGTTTGTTAGCGTATTTTCATTAACCGATGGTATGTCCTTATGTTTAATGAAGATAGGCTTACCTCCGATTGGTTGTGAAGACGGGAGATCGCTATTCGCTTTCCTAGCGTATGACGTGTCAGTACATGAACGTGCCGCCATATTCAAAATTCCAAATTCGGCTGAGACTCGTGAATTGAAATCCGTATTTGCAGGTTCACAGAAAAGTCATCCAAAGTCAATATCTAGAAAGAAAGTTTTAATGAATTCTCCGATGCAACGTCAAGTAAATATTTCTAGTCCAAGATGAATTCAAAGCGTTCAAAATGAGGAAATTTCACCGCAGTGAGAAAAGTCGTAGCCAAATCAAATGACGGTGAAGTGCGCCCCCTGAAGCACAAAATGTTAAAATAATGGAATTCCACATGTTCAGGGAGGAATGAAACTTCATTTCACATGACAATGATGAGAAAATAACAATATTTCATATAATAAAATACAAAAGAAATAGTGAGTGATGTCATCACCTCTCTCATTTGGATGTAACTGGCTTGTTCATATAACTATTTTGTTGAAAATAAGCAAAACTTTAAAATGCCATAACTTTCTTATTTTACATCCGATTTTGATGAAATTTTCAGTGTTATGCTTGTTGAATTTTTCTCTTTTTATTAAAATCAAGTTTTTGTTGGGGTAGACTTGTCCTTTAAATTAAACTTAACGTTGAAGGTACATGTAATCAGGTACTGTACTGTAATTGATTAATCAAATTATTTTTTTTATTCAGAAAATCAGTGACAGTTTTTTTTGTTTTAGATAAATTTTCAAGACTATTTTATTGCTAGTGCTAGGCCTACCTTATTTTCATTTGCAATATAATTCAAATTCTTTTAACTTAGTCATGATAGTCATACTCATTGATCTACACATTGATATTGATAATGATACAAATGTTAAAAGAACAGCAACATATGAATGTAGGTAAAATTGTTTTTGTCATCATCATCAACATTATCATCGTCATCATTATCATCATCACCACCGATTCACCATTACCACTATCAGTATCGGTAATCAGTATCATCATCTTCATGATGATGATTTGATAATGATGATGATCGTCATCAGTATCACCACCACCATCAGTCATCAACAATCATCATCATCACTTTCTTCATCAGTGAAATAGAATTCCTTATTTACTTGATTATAGGGTGAGTTCAACAATGTCCGATGCAAGTGTATATGCCCTGCAGAGCCGGACATCAAGAGAGATTTAGACATCCAGGTCGTGACTGTTTCATTGGCTGAAGAATGGTAAATTCACTAATTACTCAATATTTGATGGCAAGCCTACGTCTACCCTAACATGAATAATATGTTTAATTAAAGGGAAGATCCAGGCTAGACATATTTATATTTCAGTAAATAAAGTGAAATTCACAAAGCAAAATGCTGAAAATTTGATCAAAATCTGGAAACAAATAACAAAGTTATTGAATTTTGAAGATTTGCATTATTCTGGTGAAACAGTTCTAGGCATGTCTTTATGAATATTCATTAGGTGGGCTAATGATGTCATATCCCTTGTTCTTTTGTATTTTATTATATAAAATTAGGTTTATTCAAAAATTTTCTTCAAGAACTATAACAAATGGATTGACAACTTATGAATGGCATTAGTTATTTATTGCCACAACTCAGTTCATCATAATGGAACACATCATTTTTTTATACATGTATGAAAAATGAAACATTTATGATTTCATGTAATATCATAAGAAAAGGGAAAGTGGGAATGTGACATCAGCCCACCAAATGAATATTCATGACAATGTGCATATAACTGTTTTAATAAACTATTGATAAACTTTAAAATTCAATTACTTTGTTATTTGTTATTCGATTTTGATGAAATATTCAGCATTTTGCTTGGTGAATTTTTCTCTATTCAGATATAGATATTTTCAGCCTGGATCATTCCTTTAAGTGATGAAAATCAACTAAGCACTACGCTTATAATTTCATCCAAATCAGATATGAAAGTTATGGCACGTTTTGCTGAGTTGATCAAAACAGGGAATGAAGGAGCTGTTGATGTCACAACTCAATATTTCTTTTGTATTTTATATTAATATTTATATGAAGAAATATTTCATATTTTGTCTTTCAATAATGTAAATCATGCTGTGATTTTTTCTTTGGCATGTGAAATTGCCTCATTTTAATGTTTCAATGAAGAGCTTCTATATTTTGAAATTTGCAGTAACTGAACTATTTCATATATATGTCAAAAATGTGAACTTCTAGAGGGGATATCCCATCTGCCCTCGCCCGTTGGATTGCTGTTTATGCATGTATCCCATCTATACCATTTTGTATGGGGGGGGGGGCCAGGGGGCGTGTGTTACTGTGTTGGGGGGGAGGAGAAGGGGTATGGTGAGGCACATCCAGAAACATTTCTGGGCTAACAAAGTATGGTCTTTTCATAGATTACGAAATTATTCAACATACTTTTCTTTTTCCTTAGTTCTTGTGAGCTGGTAATGAAAAGAAATGAGAGCGACTGTCTGCGATGCGAATGCAAGTATGAAAGCCGGAACCTCACCACCATTGAGGTATGTGTGAATGAAGACAACAATGGTCAAACAACCCAGGTTTATTAAGACTATGAGCAATCTGCATCTATTTTTTATTATTTTTTTTTAATAGTCAGATAAGGATGTGAAGTTGAAGTTAGTAACCCACATCTGCAAATAGGCAGCAATAACTATCAATTTTTGTGAAAAATTGACCTTTGACCCTTGCCTATGTCTAAGGATTTGCAAACTTTGAGACCTGGAAAATGTGGAAGAAGACAAGAGAGATATCTTAGGATATCTGTTTTTTTGGGGGGGGGAGGGGGGGGGGTAGAAATGGTTCTAATAGCTATGAATATCCCTTATAAAAGTCACCCTTCCAAGTTGCACATCCCCATATGCCAGATAGATGTGAGTTCAATACAAATGGTAATAACTGGCATTAGGAAAAAAAGCCCCCCCCATTGAGAAATGTTGATTTTTTTTGTAGTCTACTAATATTTTTCACCATCGATTTTTGCATATATGACATGTTTCCTATCTTTTTAATACCTTGCAGGTTGTTATTTTCCTGATCATCGTTGTTGTGATTTGTCTTTTCGTCTATCTCGTCGCTCTTGCTTTCCTCGATCCCGAGATGTTTAGATCAAAGCTCACAGAACCTCAGATGGAAGATACTCTCACCCCTCAGCCAGTAAGATTCATGAAACTGAGCTTTTAAAAGGGAATCCAGCCTTAATAATAATAATAATATTCCGCATTTATATAGCGAATAATACATCGGAACGATGTCTCTAAGCACTTTACAGACATATTACCCCTGTCATCGGGTCCTTGCATGCCCGCATGCAAAGTATGCACCTTCTCCACTCCCTGGGGAGTATTCCAACTAGAGTTCCAATACTCAATTGCTAGGCATACTACATATAGGCTTTCACATCCTACGGGTACCAATTTAACACCTGGGTGGAGAGTGGCAAAGTGTGTATTAACGCCTTGCCAAAGGACGCTAGGCCATAGTGGGATTCGAACATACAACCCTCTGATTACAAGGCGAGATTCAGAACCACTACACCACAACGCTTCCACTAATTGGTTATAAAATGTTGTGTAGGAAAGAAGAAAAATCAATAAAAAAGAATAATGATTGAAAGTAATCGGATAAGCAATAAGAAAGTTATGGCTGTTTTAAAATTGAAATTCCTTATACCATGTAAATTTCAAATTGGCAACTGAGTAAGAAAATTATGACAAGGGGCAAGGACACCTTTCTCATAGGCCATGTACTTTATTATCAGGGATTTGTGGTTTTCTCTTAAGTACCCATTCCCCTGGGGAAGTAATCTAAATATGACACAGGTAGCATATTGTTTTATGTCTTCATGAAAGAAAATTACAGTTTGAAGTAAGACTTTTGAAAATAATTTTAGCCATTTCATGTATTGGAGTACATGTAAGAGTAGTCCTTGCCTTTCAACACTGTGACATCATATATGCGGCCATTTGAATTTTCCATGGGTATAGTGATTACCAATATTTACAACTCTTAAATAATCATAAATTTCTTATTGTTTGTCTAGATATTGTTAAAACCTTCACCTTTCAACTTGTCTGATTTTTCTTTTTCCTCAAAACAAGTTTTTATTTGGGTTGGATTCCCCTTTGAAATAAAAACAGTAATGATAATTTTTTGGTAGAGTCCTATTTTTTGTAGGTAAGGTGAGACTAGTGTAGGATTCTGATACTATTAATTTGCTGTGTTTGAAAGGTATTGAAATGTGAATTTTATTGCGACCCCTGTACATGAGGCATCAGTAGTCAGACATTCGTTCATCCAAAAATATTTGCGATACAAGTAATAAATATTACAAATTGTATCAAATGAAAGGATATCATCTTGTTTCTCAGAAATAAAATGAAAACAGTCATGATTCTCAAAGCATTGCAATTATGCCTCAGTGATCAAAGAAATTTCTTCAAATATGCATCATCACATTGAGTTATTCATAACCATTTATGCGTGACTGATCACTCTTTGCAGCTAAATGAAAAACAAAGGCCATCATTTTTCTTTCAAACAATATATAATTTGATTTTATAGTAGCTAAAAGTAAGGAGTTGGGGGTTAATTTCATCAAAGTTCATCTTCTTATATTGCTGGTACTGTCATGTGTACTACATGGATTTTAATCTACTTGTACTTCTTTTTTTAGTTCAAATTTACCAATTTCATTGATTCTCTGTCTATTATTTACCTTGTGCAATAATTTGTAATTCATTCAGTCTTGCAGGAAATTATTCTGTTTTTCGTACGGGACATTACAATTCCTTGGGACACTGGATGTTATCCCTTAAATTAATTTAAAAAAATTAAGTCGAAGTGGAAGTTGAGATACCTGCTAGTTATTGTTTCTCTTCATCCCATTCTCTTTATGATATTTTCTTAATCCCATTGTTTTAATCTCATTCTCTTAATCCTAGGATCTATCAAGCACAAGGCAGCCATCATCCTACCTAGGCCGTGTGGGTAGTGCACAGAGGCGATGGAGATCACAGGTTCAGCAACAAAGGGAGAATATCTTTGATAGACACACCATTCTTAGCTGAAGGAACCAGTTCATCATGCAATTTCATCCCCAGTCCCACGTATTGCTTTCAGCGAAAGTTTGCAAATCATCAACAGACATGAAAATATGTAAGAGAATGTCATTATATCGCTAATCTTTGTGAGGGAGTTTCAGTCAACTAATCTGCGTTTAAAATACAAGTAAGCCTACTCACTACCCTGCGCTAATTGCATCCGCAACTAAATTCGCAATTTACCTACCTGATTAGTGCGAGAAGAGGTTAAAAACAGAAGTTGTTTGCTGAGGAAAGTTAACTTTTATTCCTGGTTCATTGTGTAAGGTGCACAATGTGCTGAGCGAAATTTAATTAAAATTAAACATATGTACTGGAAATTGTGTTTTTGAGAGAATTTAAGGGATCCATCTACTACTAGCACTCCAATGTAAACCAAACGAGACGGAGAATACACATGTGTAAGGGTCATATACAAAGCTCAATCGTTTTATGATAATATTCACAAATGATGACAATAAGGGAGGAACATGTTATATTTTCTGTAGTATTTGGATGAAGAAAATATTTTCACCTGAAGCAGTTAATATCATCATGTTGTAAATTTCTAATGCCAGATTTGTTGTTAGTTTGTGTTGCAAATTGCATATTGGTTTTTTTTTCATTTATGTCTACATATATTTCATGTTGGGAATCATAATTGTACATGGTTTTATTTCTGTATAGAACCATACAGTTCAGATTTTACTTAATGCTCACCCAGTCTTGAGCTTCAAATTTCATTGTTTCTCAAGTTTTTAAGAATTTACAGATAAAATGAATAATGAGAAGGTTTTGTTTAAAACATTGTCTAAAATCTTGATATTTCTTGGTAAAATTTACTATTAAAATGTCTGTATTATTTATGTTGGGTCCTCAACAAAAAAGAAAAACCCTTATGTTTTTCATTTTGGTATAAAAAAAAAACCATTCTCTAGCATGGAATGAATTGAACATTTTAGGATACCATCTTTATAGAGAGTTTTCTAATGTTCTATTTTTAAAAAGAAAAAATAAACATGATTGAATGAACATTCTGTAGAAAAAAGATACATTCACATGAGATGACTCTAAAACTGATAAATTAGGAAAAAAAATGAATAATAAACTTTTTATTTGTTCAAAAAATCAGTCAATGAAAGTGATTGGACAGTTACACCATTGTAAAATTGGAGTGCGAGATTACTTGTAATGTCACAATATAATTCACAATGAATCTATTCTGTACAAAGCTTAGGCAGTCTTGAAACGAAATATGTTAAAAAGTATTGTTTGTAATGTAGTTAAACAAAAGAAATTTATATTTATTACAGTTCTGTACATAATGTTAATTTATACCACAGATTTTGTATAATGTATAAATGAATAAAGAGCAATAAATATGACTTACATTATTCATGTTCAAATTTTACTTTTGATGTAGGGAACCTTACATGTAATGATGATATTGATTTTTATGACAATGTCGGTCATGATAATATTTTGAATCTGATAATGCTGCTGTGGATGATAATATTGTTGATACTAAGGATGGCCACAATTATGATGATGATGGTGTTGATGATGTTGATGATGATTGTGATGATGGTGATGATTGTGATGATGTTGGTAATGATGATGATGATGATATTGATGATGATGGTGTTGATGATGATATTGATGATGATGGTGATGATGATGATAATGATGGGGATGGTGATGATATTGATGAAGATAATGGTGGTGGTGATGGTGATGAATATGATAGTGATGATGATGATGACGATGGTGATGATGATGATGAGGATGTGGGTGATGATGATGGTGATGATGTGGGTGATGATGATGATGATATTGATGGAGATAATGGTGGTGGTGATGATTATGATGATGATGGTGATGATGATGATGATGGTGATGATGGTGATGATGATGATGATGGTGATGATGATGATGATGATGATGATAGTGATGATGTTGGTGATGATGATGGTGATAATGGTGATGATGATGATGGTGAGGTTGATGGTGATGATGAGAATGATGATGGGGATGGTGATGATGATATTGATGAAGATAATGGTGGTGGTGATGATTACAATGATGATGATAATGGTGATGATGATGAATATGATAGTGATGATGATGATGGTGATGATGATGGTGATGATGGTGATGATGATGGTGATGATAGTGATGTTGACGATGATGGTGATGATGACGATGGTGATGATGATGATGGTGATGATGATGGTGGTGGTTGAAGCGCAGTGGTGTAGCAGTTCTGACCTTGTAATCAGAAGGTCGTGTGTTCAAATCCCACCATGGCCTAGTGTCCTTTGGCAAGGTGTCAATCCACAATTTGCCACTCTCCACCCAGGTGTTAAATGGGTACCCGGTAGGATGCGAAAGCCTATCTAGTATGCAGTTGACGTATTTAGTGATTTTCCTTCTATGTCTCCATCTTACCATACACCTTCCTTCGTCTTTCCCCCGAATCCTTAAATCAAAATAAATGTATTTTCTCCGTCCTGTCTATATTCCTTTCAAATTGAAAAGAAAAAATCAGTATTTTAAATATTTTTATTTTCATTCCTAAAGTCACTTCAAACGATTTGTTAGGAAAATGAATATTCAACACAGCAATATTTACAACGAGTCGATCCGGGATGATTTACCTTTGGTTTGTTCCCGCTATTGGTATAAACCACCTGGGGCCGATATCACAATTTTCACAAAGCTTATAGGGGAAGTTCCCTCTGAAGAAAAGTTTGTTGTAAAAATAGCCGAAAAATGTATTGGTGAAGGTTTGAGGAGAATCCCTTAGAGATTAAGAAAGTTATTAGAATTTAAAGTTTGGGATTTGTGACGTCATAAACGAGTAGCTGTCGCAAATGTTATATGAAATGCATGAATTTCATAATTTCAATAGTTCGTGATGACATATTTTTGTTTTCTTTTTAGAATGGATGTGAAATTATTTGTGATAATGAAGGTAGAGTAAAAACCATTTTCAATTTTCTTGGAAAATGACATTTTCATTGACTTTCTACCATACGATATGTAGAACAGCTGTATGATGTGATGATGTCACAAATCAAATGATTAAAATTCTAATGACTTGTATTCTTGGATGGATTTTTCTCAAACTTTTGGCATTATTTTTTCTGCTATTTTTACAATTTTTTTTTTGTCAGGGTGAACTTCCCCTCAAACAATCACCGTACAACATTTTCTAACGATTGATTCTTTGATTACAATTTACATTTAAGATTCATGTGTACGACTCTTAATTGCTAACCGTTGGAACTGGACCCCGGTCTTCGGTTTCCAGACACGGGACCACCAACTCGCGTTGTTTGTTTTTTGAGCAGGTTTTGGTCATGCGCCCTCAGGCGGTACAAGTCGCGTTTCGGAAACCAAACCAGTGGGAGGGGAGTGCTAATCGGCATTTGAAATCAAATATCCACGGGGAAAGAAAATTCCTCATAAGAACTAAACTCGTTCATGGGAATGAATTAATTAAGGCACTTATTTTCATGACCACGGTGTTACTTTATTTGTTAAGCGACCAAACTTTAATCTTCTGAAAGTCACATGGTAAAAGTTGTATTTCAAACAAACAGCGAGAGGGGAAATTTATTTGTGTCAGGGGCGGTGCCACCGTAGAATTTTGATAGGAGAGGTGCAATAAGACTTTAAATGGGATGGATTTTTCTTTCCCAAATGAATATGACCCAGCTCTCTTTTTTTTTTTTTTCCTTATAGATTCAATATCTTCCCAATCTTGTTTTCTTATCACGTGAAAATCGCAGAGGGGATGGGGATGGGGTGGGGTCCTTCCACATCCCCTGTGCTGCTAATAAAAGGTCACCAGGAATCTGAATAGGATACAGTTAAAATTAATCGACGGAAGTAAAGGAAGAATAAAGGAATGTACAAACCGGAATGCAACCCAACAAGCTTTTGCTTTACTTTATATAGGCCCTCAACTTTAAGTGTATAACGCGCTCCAGATTATATTTCTCTTTTTCGTCTATACACTATAATCATTTATACTATTTCAGGATGAGTTATATGCTTTTTGTATTTTGATTGATGTGTGGAAAATAAATGAAATGAAAATGTTGACCGGGACACTGATTTTTTTTAGAACGAGTGCGGGATGGGGGGGGGTGGATTTGCGAACCCGGATGATGCATCCCCGAAAATTTAGATTGAGTTGTTTGTATTCAATTAAAGGGATGGTCCGGACTGAAAATATTTATATCTTAATACAAAGAATAGAATTCACTGAGCATAACAAATAATAAAGTTATTGAAGTTTAAAGTTTAGCAATATTTTGTGGAAACAGTCGTCATGAACATTATTAGGTGGGCTGATGATGTCACATCTCCACTTTCCCTTTTCTTATGTTATTACATAAAATCATTGTTTTTTCATTATTTCATACTTGTGTGAATAATAATGTCTCCCTTATAATGAAATAAGTTGCAGCAATAAATATCGAACGCACTAAATCAGTTTTCAATCCAATTTTTATAGTTCTTGGAGGGAAAAAATGTATAAACCTAATTTCATATAATAAAATACAAAATAACAATTGAGATATGACATCATTACCCCACCTAATGAATATTCATGACGACTGTTTTCACAAAATATTGCTAAACTTTAAAATTCAATAACTTTGCTGTTTTTTTTAATCCGATTTTGATGAAATTTTCGGCATTTTGCTCAGTGAATTCTACTCTATTTATCAAACTATACATACTTTCAGCCTGGACCAACCCTTTAATGGAGCAAAACAACCGAGCAAGAAAGTTTGATATAGGAAACCTAGCTGGCAATTTAAATCCACAACGCCCTTTGAAAAATAAATAATATTTTTTCAAGCCACCAAGCAAATCAAATTGTGTAACCATTATTCACTGGCAGATCCGGGGGGGGGGCACAGCCGGCTATTGCACCACCTTTGAGAAGCAAAAATTTGTAAAAATGCCATTAAAACAGAAGTGTCCCCCTTTGAAAGTGAAGCCCTTTTTTTGTTTGCTTGTCAAATTTTTCCTCGGAAAAGTGTGCCCCCTTTTTGAAAAAATCCTGGATCCGCTCATGTTATCAATGACCATACTTTCACATCCAACGTGACAAGGAACATACTTCTCCAAGACTTTGTAACTTTGGAGAGGATGAGGCACGAGTGGTACCAGGGGGGATAGAAAGGGGGGGGGGCAACCCGGGGGCCGTTTCATAAAGCTGTTCGTAAGTTAGGAATTGGTGTTCCTTTCTTATGCTCTAAACCATCGCCAGTTTACCATTTACCACAAGAAAGGATCACCAGTCGTTCTTAAAGTCGCTCTTGACTTACGAACAGCTTAAGTTTATGAAACGGCATCCTGGCATCATTATAGGGCCATGATATAAAGACTGGCAAGACCCTCTTTTCTAATACTTGAAGAGTTACTGGGGGCTGCCTCTGCCCCCAGGAGCCCCGCTTCTCAAACTTGGCGGGAGGGGAGGAGGTGGGGAGGGGGGTAACAACGGTGTTCTGCACGATAATTTGCACCATTCATTGCATTAAAAAATGATTTTAATTCAAACTTTATCTTATTTTCAAACACTGTTTGGGTTAAAAAAAAATAATGAAAATTTGTTCATGTTTCACCAACAAGGGTAACGCGTGGGTAGGCGAAGCGACCAAGTTCCAGAAATTTCTGTAATTTCGAATTCTCAAGACTTTCTTTTCTTTTATTGAGGGAGATATTATATATTTACTTTTCTACCAGCTATTATAACGAATTCTCATTTCTCGTAATGTCGCCGCCCTTTTCTTTGTCTTCTTTGTGGCGTTTTCTGCCCCCTTCAAACAGCAACCACCAGAGGTTACATTTCGTTCAAATTAATGCTTAAAGTGCAAGTTCACCCAGAAGAATAGTTTGTTGCAAAAATACACACAAAAAATAGCAAAACAATATTGGTGAAGGCTTGGGGAAAATGAATATAAGATTAATAAATCTATTTAGAATTGGATGTTTTTTATTTTTGACGTCATTATACGAGTAACTGCTCCTACTGTTATGTAAAATGCACGCATAGCATACATTCGTAATTCCGAAGGTTCGTTATTCCGAAGGTTCGTTATTCCGAAGGTTCGTATTTCCGAAGGTTCGTAAGTCTGAAAACGAAATGAGGTTCGTAATTCCGAAGGTTCGTTAATCCGAAAACGAAATGAGGTTCGTAATTCCGAAGGTTCATTAGTCCGAAAACGTAATGATTAACGAACCTTAAGGCTAGCTTGTCACACCGCCCGAGCGTAGTCTGCTGGGCAAACCCTTCACTCGAAATAAGGTTCTGAATGTGCAGCCTACTCATGCCTTGTGTACTGAAGGCTCTCTTAAGTTTTGTATGTGCTAGTCTTTGCGTGGAGGCACATTTGTTGATCAAAGTTCCAATGAGGGTCTGTGCCTGCAGACTAGCCCGAGCGTCGTTGGAGCCGTCATGGAACGGTTGAGGGAAAGAGGGTCGAATTTCGCTTTCAAAATTGGGGAAAAAAAATGAAAACAAAAATCGAAAACATAAAAAAAAAAACAATCGAAATCGAAAATGGTGAACAGTAGCGAGCGGTGATGATTTTTTTTCTCTCCACTCCAACAACGCTCGGGCGGTGTGACCATGCCTTAAATTTTGTTTTCGATTTTTGTTTTTGATTTTTTCCCCAAGTTTGTTAGCGAAATTCGACCCCCTCTCCCTACCGCTCCACGACCGCTCCAACAACGCTCGGGCGGTGTGACCAGGCCTTTATTTCGTTTTCGGACTAACGAACCTTCGGAACATCGAACTTTATTTCGTTTTCGGATTATCGAACCTTCGGAATAACGCTACAAATGTTCGGATTAACGGACCCTTTTACGTTTTCGGATTAACGAACATCGAGGTATAGGCAATTTACGTGTTTCGGAATTACGAACCTTCGGAATTAAGAATCTTCGGAATTACGAATTGTAACCTTACGCATACATTTCATTTTTCGTTATGGTTTTCATTCAGGAGAGGTATATAAGACATTTTCATTTTTTTTTTACAAAATGACATTTTATTTATTTTCAACCGCAAGACATAATGGGGAATCTGCTCACATAATATGACGTCACAAATTAAAAGTTATTTAATTCATTTATTAAAAAGAATCTTTCCCGTTTAACCTTTACCAGTGTATCACGTCCATACCGATAAAATGGTAACCTATACAGCGGTTCGATATTATAAGAGGATATTATACACGGAGGAAAAACGACCACAATTTACAATAAACATGATAAAATGAATTGCCTCATAAAGCCCATAAAGGCAGTGGATCTTCCTTCTTCTTCTGTCGATTTTGAGTGGCGATTAGTCATATTTGAGTATTGTCGCCAGTAACTTAGTCTTTATCTTTAAAAAAAATTCACTTCTCCTATCAAAATGACATATATAAGGTTTTTTTTTAATCTTAGGTATCCTTCCAATATTATAAATAAATCAATTTTACAAATAAATTAATTGTTGTAATTATTAATTCTTGTAGTCTAAATTGGCATTAAAGAATTCACCTATAAATATAAACAGAGCCACTATCTTCAGCCCAGTTCCAACAAGTTGCGCTTGCCCTGCCCTTTCCAGATCATACCAGTCAGCACGGTACATTGTGCCGATTTTTCGGACATGCCGAGGTCACCCATGCAAATGAAGGGGCGGGGGGGGGGGGTGGGGGGTCCTCAAAATAAATTACAAGAATGAGCCACAGATGGGAATCCCAGTCGACTACATGAATATTGATGAAAGTATAGGAATGTATTTTGTACATTCGTTTATAATACAACAATAATTCAACCTTAACCACAGGGCCCCGGAACGATTTTCAAAGTGGGGGGGGGGGGGGGGGGGGGCTGAGCTAAAAATAGGGGTTGACCATGCAAAAAATCACAATCCTATGGTCATTTTTACGTTTTTGTACACGGTTTTGGAAAAAGTGGGGGGGGGGGGGCTGAAGCCCCCAGCCCCCCCCCCCGCTTCCGCAGCCCCTGAACCACTCCCCAAAATTATAAATCATCAAAGTTATAAATCAGCTTTCCAAAAGTTCCTGACCGCAATTACAAAAAACAACTGCTGTTCGTGTCCGCGATGGAAAGTATTTATATCATTGAATAAAGTCGAGATCAAAATGCATTTATCTGTTTATGGCTGTATAGTAAACCGAGGAGCGGTCGCCTCCCACGTCGAACGGGGAAGTTGCGGGGTACATGTCCGTAGCCAAGGGGTACAGGTGTTCTGCTAGCATCAAAGAAAGCGACCGAGAACCTGTTAGCGAGAGGAAATATTTTGTACGCTACAGTGTAATTCTCGATTTGATATGAAACATTTTCAAACCTTCCTGAGTTTCAGAGAAAAGGAGAAGAATAAGAAGAACAAAATAATGAATAAAAAATTTCTTCAGTAATCAGTTGTCATCTTCGTGAATTGATGATTTTAGATGAATTAAATTCTCAAGGCGGGGAGGTAATAATTAAAAAAAATATTTGACTGGGACAGAGTGGGAAGGGGGAGGGGCAGAGGCGTTGATAAATTATATAGGGTGAATGACTGGGCGATCGTCCTTGTAATTTAGTGGTGAAAAAGAGAAAAAAGATTGAAAATTTCATAAATGGTTAAGTCATTGTTTGTGACCACACATTACAACAGCAAAATAAGGTCGATACCTTTTCAGTACAGAAACGCATACAAATCATGAAAACCATTCAAATAGATAGCGCAAGAAACATGAAAGGTGCATGAATTTTCAATAAAAATCAATAATTTGTGAAAGAATATATTGAACTTGCGAAGTTCTTTAAAAAAAGCTGCTGATCTCAATTATCCCGTGACTACATTGACATATCAGCCAATATTGTTCAATGATGGATCCAGGTATATAGGGGCACATCCGGCCCGGGCGTGCCCCCTACATTTGAGAGACACAAAAATAATTTTAGGGGGATGTTATGCATGGGCAAGCGAGGACTGTGTTTTGTTTTTCTGTTTTGCTTGTCAAATTTTTCCTGGAACGAAATGACGTTGATTTAGTTGTAAAACCACATTTGGAAAATCCTGGCTCCGCCTCTGCCTTGCTATTGTTAATGAGCTCACAAAAAAGTATGGTACGTAGCTTTGCCATTGCTGACCACCTGTAACAGTTTCAACATAAAAGATGCAATGACAGGCATGCATCAACAGTGCATGAAGAAAGACACTCTGGAATGTTTTGTGTGAAAGCACAGAATTCTATTCACGCAGGATCTACAATTTAACATGCTGAGATATTTACACGCTTATATTTTTCTCAAAGTCGCTAGAAAAGGATTTGTAATTTTTGCGTTATACGTGGAAATGGGGAAATCTGGCATTTCTTTTGCTTTTATGAAAATGCATATTTTTTTTAAACAAAACCTGACGAGTTTATCCATGGAATAGTCAGCAACTAATGGACTAATTGATAAGGGTCTACAACAAAACTGTATTCACCGATAGAAAATAACTTTAAATGGGCAGTACGGGGAAGGGGGGAGCTTAAATCTAAATATATTAGTGTTCTTTGAGAGAATCATAGATACTGCGGTTTTTTTATTTGGAAAACAAAATATATTTACTCAAGACATGCTAGATTACGCATTTCGATAATGCGAAATCCCCCCCCCCAGAAAACTGAATGTGTCACAATGAACTGATGACAGAGCTCGGTTTGGATATTTATCAAATAGTAGTTTCAAGCACACCCCCCGAAACAAAATAATCACATGCACCCCTGGGTTTTGTTTCCGAAAATGAAGTCACTTAATCAGTCAACTTGCCCCTTACCGCATGCCTGACATTGCAAGGCCATTGTTTACTCTATTCCGCTCTATATCGTAAACAGGTGTTCAGCTCTGGCATGCCTGGTAAGCCCACGTTCTTTTCTTGCGCATGAGAAAAGCAGGAATGTGCCATGAACTTTTCAGGATGTGGAGTTTCCATATTAAAATGACCACAGTATTCATATTAAATTTTTGAAGTTTCACATTTTGTCAGGGCTTTCATTCAGAATATGAGAAAGTATTGCGTTGGCATATAGGGTAATTTATTCATAAAGGTCGCTAATGGGTTTATATCCGCCCCCTTGGTCTACATGAAGTTGACTTTTAAGGTTTTCTGTTGGTTCCATTACATTTTCTCCGGCGACAATTGCTCCTCTGTGAATTCCACAATGGAATCGCCAACTTCAACTCTAACCTCACATAAAACCCTATTGCAACGCTATATCATCATAACCCGGAGCGATTATCGCAGGAGCAAATGACGTGTCGCCTTTCACACAAGCTAAACAGATTTGGTCTAATTATCACTTGGTCTAATTGTCATTTTGACTAGTACCCGGATGCAACCTATCACGTCCATTGTCTTTCACTTTGTCAGACGAAAATTTGGTTTAAGTTCAGCTCCACTAATGAAAAAAACCCAAATTGTCTTATAAGTCATCAAGACCCTTTTTTGATACAAAGGGAAAATTCCTCACCCGCTTGAAATGAAAAAAAGAGAGAGAAAGAAATATCGGATTTTCTACGTAATATTCAAAGACAGGCAAACCCTATTACACATCAGTGTAAACATTTAGCATTTGACTCTACATGCTCTATACTAGTTTTTATTAGATAAAAAATACACGAAATTTTGTTACCCCCCAGTTTATGCGCAACTCAATGATATGCAAATGAGAGAGTTGATGATGTACCTCACTCACGATTTCTTTTGTTTTTATTGTTTGAACAGGTCCCCGTCTTACAAAGAGTCGCGATTGATCCAATCAACCACAACTATGGAAAGCCAGCAACATCATCATCCAAAAAGCATGTTTGTTCAACATATTCTCTAGATATGATGTCCAATCATAAATTTATGTTTTCTTGAAAATTCAGTGTGCTTATTGTTGTTTATAAAGAACATTGTGCAAATTTCCTGAGGAAAAAAATTGTGCCATTGATGGATTTGCATATACCTGAGGTTCATTGGCTCGATCAATCGTAGCTCTTTTTAAGACGGGAGCATGTTGTGATCTTTATCTGATTGTTGTTGCAAGCAGTGAAATAGCATAATGAGCCAGATAATCTGAGGGGCATGATGCGGCGGACAAGGCAAACTTCCTAAAAAGTCGTAAGCGAAAATTTCGGCCTTTTTAAAATGAAAAAATACAGTTTTATGATAGATCTTGACATAATAAAAAATGATTATTTCACTCCTTTTCCTCTTCTTTTATACCTTTTATCCATTTTTCTTGGTAGTGAAACTTTTTTTTCTTTTTTTCGGGGGGGGGGGGGGGTCAGTGCCTTGCCCGCCTCCATCTATCCGTCAGTTGCAATATTTATATGATTTAGCTCCTATAATAAACTTATTATTAGAAATTATAGATATTTTTTTTTTACTATTGAATTGATTATATGCCAACTTTGCGATTCTCTTAGAAATAGTAATAAAAGATATGGGTAATACTCAAATACAAAATGCTTTTAGACTTTTTCATGTATTAGTTATTTATCCATCAGCCCATTGAACATTGGCATTTCATAATACTTTTATCACAGTGCTTTTAAGAAAAGGCATTATAGGCATATGGCTATAGTGTAATCCAATTTTAAGAATACTAATTTTAGACACTAAGACATGGTCAGATAACACAGTGTATTTGTTTCTTTTCAATAAATAAATAAACAAATAAATAAATAAAATAAATAGATAGATAAATAAATAAATAGATAAATAAATAAAATAAATGAATAAATAAATAAACAAATAAATAAATAAAATAGATAGATAGAAAAATAAATAAATAAATAGATAAATAAAATAAATGAATAAATAAGGGGCAGTGTAAAATGCAAAGCTTGCCTGATGTAGGCCTATATTCGCAATTGCAAGGCGGGCGACGCCTATGAATATGGGCCTACTCTTTATTCTTTTGTATGTATTGGGGGATTTGGGGCATGTAAAAAGGTTCATCCTGGCTTCTTGAAGATTGAGAAAATGTGCCTTTGAAGAAAGTCACATTTGAATAATAAAACATTGAACCAAATCATGGTTGAGGAGTTTTCTATTCTTAAGAATCTTCGGTATAGATCGAGGTTGACTTTAACGCGCTGTTAAAATGTATTAAAACGTTGGAGGAAATATCCATCGCACTTTACTGTACTGACAGGTAGAAAACTCATGACTGTTTTTGCTACTGAAAATGGAGAATCTTCAATCAAATTCCTGCGATTCTAATATTAAAAGCGAATGTAGTTATTCGTTATCGTATGTTTACAACATGGATACTGGTTTAGTGGAAGCGCTGCCAGCAACCGCCATCGAAAGTAGCATGGTTGACGGATTCGGCAGCAGTTCTGTTGCAGCTTCGCGGGAGCGGCCCGGAGGCGAGTCGGTCCTCCCCGTTAGAAATGGGCATGGGGAATTGACCAAAGGCATTAAAGGAGGTGGGGATGGACTCGAGTCAGGTCAGTTTGACAATTCTCAAGAACTCAACCACCAGGGGAGAGCTAATTCCCAGTCTGAAATTTCTCAGGATGGAAGCTGTTTGTTTGTTAACTCTGCGCAGACGACGCACCCGATCAATTTTTGTGTATCGATAGCCGATAACGATCACGAGCTGAGGGCTGTTGGAGATGGAGGCAGGTGCGACCTGAACGGAAACGAATTGTTGGAGAAGATCGTAAAAACTACAATAGGGGACATTTCTTACTCTCATATGTGGAAACATCAAGAATATCAATCCTTGTCGGTTGAATATGATAGGATCGAAAAGGTGAACGAGCTCGTCGACGAATCGCAATTATCTGAGCGACCTACTTACGGTGACATCCTTGCCGCCACTGACATACTTCATTACGAACAGCGAGAACATGAAGTCAATATGATTTCGCTTATAGATGCGCACAAAAGCATCAGCTCGAGCATGGCACCGGCTACCAGATATATGAATTGTTCGAATTCGGATGCGTCGATGACGAATTATACTATTTCTTCGACAAACCTCGTCGTCCTCGATATTCCCCGGAGAGCAGAGCAATGTCCAGAAAATGGAGAGATAATTTACGTACAGGACGATGAAGTGTCAGATGAATCTCAGGCAAACATTTGTCGACATCCGCTAACGACTGGTGAGAAGTTCGTTCACGAATCTGATAAAAGCCGATTGCTCATCCCGCATCATCTTCCAGCGGAGCCGGAGCACGAGATTGTAATGATAGATGATGGGGAAGATTCGGCGGAGTCGAGGGTTGACAAACCGTGCGTGGTGATATTCGAGAATTCATCATCGGAAAGGACCGCCGTCCCTAGACTGGACATACCTCACGAAAATCGTGATTTGAAGATCATCCGCGAAGCTGGAGATGAAAAGGATGAATTTCCAGAACCGCCAAGCATTAGCCGCCAACTTGGAATGTTCGGAACGACAGATCATGACGACGTCAGTGAACAAAATCATGATCATGATATGAATGAACAAAATGACGATGACCGTCCAGCTGAAAGCGACAATGATTTTCACAATGTTTTGACATTACATTCTTTACATCCGTCACCATCAACAGCAACAGATTGTAGCCATGGTAACTGTCGCATAGACGGACCAGTAATACATCATCAGCCTGTCGATGACACAGCGACTGCAATGAAGTCGACTGCGTCATCGACTTGGTTGTCGAGACCTTTCGAAGATTATGACCACGACTCCACCAGCCGAGATGTTGAGCCGGCAGGGAGCATTTTGCCAGCGGTCGCCGTCCCGTCTACGCAGCCCATCAGACCGGTCGCCTTAAGCGTTTCACACCCAGCCCCTCATCAGCTGATAGCTTGCGGGATGACAGGCTTCTCTTCAGCCGTACCTCCGCCGGTCCATCCTCATCCAATGCTACCCGTTCCGTTACCACCACTCGCTGTTTTCACCCATCCTATTCATATGCTACCATCCGCCTTCCCTTGGCATATCCATAGCCATGTTTCTAGACCAATACCCGAACGAACACCCGGACGACATCCAACAAACTGTCCTCACTTAATGCATTCAGCAACGAACACGACTACTGCGTTGAATTCGACAGCAAGACTCGCCGCGAGCTACCCGCTCCTGAAGCGCGGCCGACGGCCTCGTCGCCCGCTGCTAACCGACATCATCCCAGCTGCACCCCAAGAAACGAACCACGGAACGTCACCGCCTGTTACTAAACGAACTGAGGCAAATGCAAGGGAAAGGGAACGCGTCACCCATCTCAACGGCGGATTCGAACAGCTTCGAAGAGTTTTACCGTGGGCATATCGGGGCGGTCGTCGAGTGAGCAAAGTCGACACACTTCGAGCAGCGATCTCGTACATCCGATTCTTGCAGAGTATGCTGGTCGGAGCTGAGCTGTCGCCCACGGAGACGTTACGGCTACGAAATGGTATCGTTCTTGGTGAGTAGGCCTATTCATTTATTTCATAGGTATATCATTTATTTTCCTTACAAAAAATAAGAAAGAAAAAAAAACACTTTCAAGAACAATTGCAGCAACAGCAAAATAATGAATGAATGATGATCATAAATTAATGAAACACAAGATAAAAGTAAAAATGAAACATTATTTACAAGGACAACAATCATGACAATAACAATCAAGTAAAACCCAAATTATACATGTACAACAGCTTTTGCAACTCTTTGTTTGAATATATATATATTATTCATATGTATATATATATATATATATATGTGATTTATAACAGATATGTTTATATATTTATATTCATCATAACAAAACTTTAAATTATTATGAGAGCAGAATGAAAAATCTACAGTGAAATCATAAGGATCCTGACGATCATAGGAAAATGAAATAACAAAATGTAAATCGAATAATGGATATGTAAATAGAACAAAATGAATAGGCTGAGTAGGCGACACATATCCAAGACGTAAGATGAATTATCAGTAGAATATTGTTGAACTGCAGGATTTGTAACTTTGAGCCAATTTTGAAAAATGGCAAACAATGATCAAAACATTGTTCTTTATTTGCCTCTCTTGCTCAGTTCGATCTTTAACAGTGTTTGATACAAGTCAAATTACAATTTACAATTACAAAATATAATTTTGGTACAAAAATTACGGCAGAATGATCAAATCGTTTCCAAATGTCAAGAAACTATAATTTAGCCAACTTTAATGCCTGATTTTCATGTAAAAAGTAACGCCCTTTTCAGTTGCAAAAATCACGTATAATTCATAGCTTGTTTGTTTTTTATGAAATGCCAGAAGCTAGGTTGTGCGATAAACGTGATAAACTCGACGAATTCGAAGTTCGCTGGCTCCTACTTAACGAAGTAACGAGTGTGGATTAATTTGAAGCAAATGTGGGTTTTAACGCTGGCTAATGTTAACAACGGGTAGGGTCGTAAGTCAAGCAATTATTAGTTTTTTGAAAGATTTTATTGAAAAATAACCATGACAAGCAC
Source organism: Lytechinus variegatus (assembly GCF_018143015.1). Taxonomy (NCBI): domain Eukaryota; kingdom Metazoa; phylum Echinodermata; class Echinoidea; order Temnopleuroida; family Toxopneustidae; genus Lytechinus; species Lytechinus variegatus. Next base: position 16,648,191 of record NC_054758.1, on the reverse strand, counting down.
GACTAGAGAAAGTAATGGCAACCGACATGACAGTCCAAGCTAACCGTTTAGAGTACTAGATGGCTATATGAAAGCGTTTTATGAAAGTGACGAAATCTAAAGGGGGTGTACAAACGGCAAATATTTTTCCTTCTGATAAGATATATTGTTTTTATGCTTTTATAACAATATATTAAAATAATTTCGACTCAGTCATAGTTTCTTAAAGTTTCGGGGGGGGGTCTCCTTTTGCCTGATTGTAGGGGATACAATTTCATACGAATACTGTTTTAATCTATTTTTGATTATATTTTGTTCTGAGATGTTTGGATACTTGGGCGATTGAGTTCTTATTTTGTTTGTGAGTCAATTAATGGTTAAATTCTGTCCCAATGATTATAATTATGTGATGTGCATGATGTGAAAGCTATGATTATTGGAATAACAGTTTTGTTAGTCCATCATTGCCATTATATCACTTCTTTGTGTGTGCGTGTGTGTGTGTGTGTGGAAGGGGGGGGGGGGGGCTCCAGCCTCCAGTCCTTTCAAATCTTTATAACAAGCTGCTGAATACGCTGAATGTAAATTCTTTCGTTGTCGCGGAATTCAGATCATGTTTGCTTGTTCATTTCCAGGAGTAATGGGTGTAAATTTCTACGCGTTCTTGAAATGTACTCTAGCGTAACAGGTGGTTTGAGACAAAAGACGCAGGTGGTTGGTACGGTTGGTTGCCAGATAGAAATGTACCAGTATTTTGAAATTTCGACAAGAACTGCATGACAGAATATAGGGATTTGTATAAAGCGGAGCCAAACTTAAAACGGAACTTTGTTCGAAGAGGGGCAAAAAAATGCAAAGCAAATAAAAAAACAGACAAATATTAATTACAATTTCATTAGCCACCCCCTTTATTTAAAAAAAACCCAATGAATTTCTCGACAAAAGTGAATCGTCATTAGCATTGATGAACCTTTTTAAGCACTAACTTCAAGCCAGGATTTTTTCACACTTACATTTCTTCTGCCTCAACTGTAATACAAAATCAGATAAAACATCGATAACTCATGTGATCTAAGAAAGTTATATTTTTATTTTAGGTAATGTTTAAGTACATTAATGTGAAAACACAAAGAAATTTCCAAAACGTGTGTTCATATTTTCAAATTAAAGCGTTTAAGCCGGACCTCAAAAGAAATTAATTTTCTCTGACGAGTAGCGCGGTATCGAAGTGACATGATTGAAATCATGACATCCAAAATGAAATTGCAATAAGGGTGACGTCATGCCTGACACTCATACCATGGACCTATAAAGAGATGAACATTCATCGCTTAGATAATGAATTCACTTACAGTTGACTGTAATTGTCATCTGAATAACATTCTCTTCATACTTGTCATCTTTGGTCCCGATCGTCACCGTGAGAAGGGACTGAAGGAGTTCGTGATTGGAACTACTTAATATTTCACACATTGTATGCGCAGTTGAAAACAAATCACTTAAATCATGGAAAATCAATGTGCAGTTCTTGTTTTCCTTTGATAATCTTAGATCCATGTGTTTTATTTGGGAAAATGTCGCATATTTTAATATAGCTCTAGGCAAATTTGTCATTGATTCTTAACCATTCAAATATCCATTTCCCCAAGTTTCTCCATAATATTCGATGTATACTTGGCACATAACGTGTATAGATCGTGTATCTCTCAATGATATTGTGGTCCTTACCTGCGTCCGGATCGAGTAATATAATTTATATCACAGAAATCGTCTGCTTCTCAAGTTTGCTGCTCCAAACATGAAGCATGTTGATTGCAAGGCACATGCTGAAATAAGTTATCAGCCAACAAAACTAGGACCTGAGAAACTGATCCATCTTTAATTGATCAGATACGTCTTGGTAGTCATGGTAATTGCTATTGTTACAGCACCTGTATGCTCTCATTAAGATGCGCATAACCATGCAGGCGGCGGTGACTCTCATTGGATCAAAGAAATTTTCGCGTTAATCACCCATCTCTTCACAGGTCCGTGCTAATACACACACTGCAGTAACAATGAACGCACAAACTTACGAAATTACTTGATCAGCTCACCTCGATTTATTTTATTAATAATTAGGAAGGAAGATTTGGGTTCCTTTCCATAAAATTATTTCAAGAACTAACTTGGTTAAAAAGAATTCATATATTTAATTCGCTTCTAGATACAATTTCCCTTTAATCTAGACCAAATTTAGCCTAAATCAGTTCAATAAGTGTCTTTAATGATAATATTGGCAATTCTATGCTAGAAAAATCAGCCATTTTCTTAACATTGTTCAACTTCTGTCCAAACAAACGAGGAACTTCAATTTGTTTTGTGGTAATGATAAAGTAGTGTACTACTGGGTAGTCATAAAAAAATGACAACCAATAAAAATATGTTGTCCATGACTGGGTGAATTAGAGTTGGAAATGTTGCGTGCATGTCGTCCCGACACAACATTTTCATCTATAATTCAACCATATACTTTTTTGGGGGTAATCGCTTTTTCACGTGACTACCCATTATTAACCTCATTATTGACCAAAACAAGCAAGCAGCTAAGAGAATAGAAATCGTCGAAATGTCCCATACGACACGTACGGAATCGCCCATATTGACTCTTCTTTTTAACTTTCCCTCCTACAGAGAACACCATAAGGATCGTTCAGAGTGTTCAGAAAGCCCCCTACCCTGTCCTACCACCGGGGTATCGCTTTGTCAACCCACCACCAATACCACCACTACAACCACCACCGCCACCACAATCATCACATCCAACGCAAGCACATCACACATCCACAAGACCACGCCCCTCTCTTCCACCACCACCACCAGCAACAGGGGAGTGTCATGCTCTACCAGTACCAGTAGCACCAGGACCGCGCACTTCATTACCACTACCAACCCCAGTACCACACCCCATTCTACCACCACCATCGGGACCACACCCTACCCTGCCGATGCACCATATATCTCTACCAATGTTGCCGCCACAGCCTCGGGCCGATCTACCTCCTGTCTTGCACATGCGATCTGGATACGATGGACATCCTGTACAAACGGTAATTTCATTTACATTTTCTGATAGATATTTTTCAATGTGATTGTTCGTATTTCATACATTATTCAATTGGAAGGGGGGGGGGGGGTAACATTAACGGACAATTGCTCTTTTATGCATACATCATTCTGTTTCAAAATATCATAGGATAATACAAACAATACACCCGTAAATGTAAAGTCCATTGAATTTAGTGAAATACTATCACTACTTTTATTGGGTTGAGTTGACTCTACATAGTCTACTCTTATTATGGGAACTATCATCCTTCAGATCTACTATTGATTCTTTGAAGGATTATGTTTATTCATTGTGTTTTTATAGAGACTTTGCAAAGTAAATTGATCGATCGATCAATTGATCAATCAATCAATCAATCAGTCAGTCAAATCCAATCAATCGATCAATCGATCAATCAATTGATCAATCAATCAATCAATCAATCAATCATTCAATCGATCGATCAATGAATGAATGAATGAATCAATCAGTCAGTCAAATCAGTCAGTCAAATCCAATCAATCAATCAATCAATCAATCAATCAATCAATCAATCAATCGGGCCGACCGACCGATCTATCTATCTGGAGGTGTCGTGGCCGAGTGGCCTAGGCGGGGCGCATGATTGGAGATCCGAGGATTTGGGATTCGATTCCCGGCACAGCACTTATGACCCTGATCAAGGAATTTTATCTACATTGCTGTTTTATCGTACATCAAATAAATGAACTTGTAGATGCATTATGAAGACCAATGTGTAGACTTGTTAAAAAAAAATACACAATTAGACAGAAAGATTACAAAAAGTCTTGTATTCTTTCTAGTAATTTGGGCCGGGAATGGGGGGGGGGGCGTATTGGAAGATTTCGATCGGTCACAGTGTCAACATCAAGATGTAATTCAACATCCTGACTAGTTATTTTGTCCCGGGTGGTACTGCTAACAAGTGAAAACGAGGAAAAAATAAAAGGGTTTGATGGGATTGAAACGACATTCACCTGTTTCCTGAAGAAAAGTTTCAGGAAGATGGCACCCTGCTGGGCTCAACTTGACTATAATATACAGATCAGAAATTTCACGTTCATTTATATCTTTATGCATGTCTGGATTTTACGAATTGTGTCTTTTTTTTTAGCAATTCATATGTGTACATAAAAGCACTCTTGTCTTGTCTTTTGGCAATGCATTTACTTACATTTGATACTCTCCACCCAGGTGTAGCAAATGGGTACCCCATATGAATTATGTTCGTCAAAATATTTTTTGGGAGGGTAGGGTGCACTTTATGTCATCTTTGCATTATTAACACTTTTTTATTGCAGTTTTGATCAAATTGCGTGATTTTACTAAATTGAAATTCTTTTTTTTATCAGTAATTGCTTCATTTTCATTAGACTTGTGTGGATTGAATGTCTCCTTGTCTTTACTTCGTCTTATATTGTGCAAAAGTGGACCAATGATATGAAAGGTGTATCTATAAATTTGAATAGAGGTTGGGTAGCTTGGATCGATTACCACATTTTTAAGTGCCACTATTTTTATTAATGTTTTTAGTTTTTTATTGTTTCTTTAATGCTCTTTAAAAGAGTACAGACCTATCAATGTTAACATAATAGTGTCCCCTCTTTTTTTAACTCTTCCTTTTTCATTCCTTTTTTTCTCTCCCATTTTCATTAACTCTCGTGAAAATATTTTCTCTTACCTTTCCTCATTCTTTAAAGGACAAGTCCACCCCAACAAAACCTTGATTTGAATAAAAAGAGAAAAATTCAACAAGCATAGCACTGAAAATTTCATCAAAATCGGATGTAAAATAAGAAAGTTATGACATTTCAAATAAAAGTTTCGCTTCATTTCACAAAAACAGTTGTATGAACGAGCCAGCTACATCCAAATGAGAGAGTTGATGATGTCATTCACTCACTATTTCTTTTTTTTTTATTGTTTGAAATATGAAATATTTTGATTTTCTCGTCATTGTCATGTGAAATGAAGGTTCATTCCTCCCTGAACACGTGGAATTCCATTATTTTAACACTTTGTGCTTCAGGCAAGGAGGTCCCAATCAAATTCGTAAAAATTGAAATATTGTATAATTCAAACAATAAAAAACAAAACAAATAGTGAGTGAGTGACATCATCAACTCTCTCATTTGGATGTAACTGGCTCGTTCATATAACTATTTTGTCAATAATAATCGAAACTTTGAAATGTCATAACTTTCTTATTTTACATCCGATTTTGATGAAACTTTCAGCATTGTGCTTGTCTGATTTTTCGTTATTGATTCAAATCAACATTTTTTCTGAGGTGGACTTGACCTTTAACCCTTTTTTCCATTGATTCGTATACATAATTTTCTATTTGATGTTTTATCGTGTCTTATAACATATATATTTTATTTGATTTTTTTTAATTCGTCGTTTCCATGGGCGGATCCAGGATATTCCAAGGGGGGGGGGGCAAATATTTTCGGAAGAAAAAATTTTGATAAGCCAAAAATAATGTATAAAATTGACAAAAAAGGTCTTCAATATCAAAAGAGGGGCAATTTACACATCACAAATTTTAATTTTGCTTCTCAAGGGGGGGGGGGGGGCACGTGCCCCCTGGATCCGCGCCTGGTTTTTTATCTGTTATTTTCCACTCCTTCGTCTTCTTCGAATTTCCTATAGTCTGTTCTTCAGCTCTTCAAAATGTATATATTTTTTTCAAACCTTTTTCGTTTACTTGGCATCGGACATTATCAGACCCATGTCAATTTGCTCTCTTTCCCGACTGGTCTGTAAGCATGTAAGCTTTTAGAAGTCTGTTCTCGGACAATGCGAACACTAATTCATCAATAAAAACAAAAGACGTCGAATAAATAGGTCAATTGCTCCCATAGCAAGCGTTCTTAATTTTGTTTCTATATAAATTCCCGCCAAATGTGCGAAGCGAGGGCGACCAGCTTGAGTTCTGAAGACATACCAATAGCCGTAAGAATGGGACATAACGGCTACGGTATGCCAGACTCTCGCCCTCCCGGTGGTTCCCGGGTGTTAGCCGCTGTGGTGTCGCTTATTGGCACCTGTTTTTAACAGCTTTCATCACTCAGCTCCACTTTTTGGCGCTGTGGTTTCTTCAAAGAAATAGGATAGTTTATGTGTTTCATCAGTGGAGCATTTGATATAGCATTTAATTTTCTGTTATGTGGACGACGGTACATTACTGCTTTTATCTGTATAGACAAATAAATTCTAGTTTCCTTAATAACATCATTCTAGTAACACTGTAAAAAAATCAGGGGAGAAAGACTCTAAAAATATAAGGTGTTTGAAGAGTTCGACAAAGAGGTATTCCAGGTTTGAAATTATATTACAAGAATAAAACGGGTAGAATCAACATTAAACAGCAAGCCCACAGCCTACCCCCAAAATGTCCTTTTGATAAATTCAGAAATTTGAATAAACATATTAGGGTCTTCACTGAAAATTTCATCGAAATCGGATCCGAAATAATGTTATGGTATTTTGAAATTATGCTCATTTTCATAAAACACTTCTGTGCACATCCTTGTCGATATGCAATTGAGGTAATAACACCACCAGTTCACAATTTGTCATTTCTTTTTTCTTCGGAGCTGCGAATTTGGGGAAAATAGTCGCATTCGCTCCACTTTGGGAATTTACTAAACATAATTGGAATTCACACGAAAATTAAGTTCAATCTTATATTTTCATGTCATTCAAAATGCAATTCATTTGTTATTGTAGTTAGAATTCATAAAAAGTGCATAAATGTGATCATCTATCTTCAAACAACAACAACGACAAAACAAATACGAACTTTCATGGATTCGTAAAATATCATTTGATTTCGTTAATGAATTGTTGATTAGGCTCCCCTTTAACATGCTCAAGTTAGCTAATGTTTTATCAATAATTTTATATCCGTTTAAAGGGAATTTGAAGCAAAAGAGTGTTGAAAATGTTATCAGATTCATTTTGCGGCTCTTGCAAGAAATGGATTTGTTCGCCTATATCACGATGTTTCATTAGAATACATCCGAGGATCAGTTTAGATTAAATTTCCTCATCCGAAGCTTCATCGTGAACGAAAAAAATCAGAATGACGCAATATTTATATGAAATACCAACGGATACGATATTCGCCTGCGGGTAGATAATTCTTTTGATTTATGGAATGTAGATTTCTTTCTTTCATTATAACCTGAATATTTTGTATAGTAGTTAGCTTTTACCCGGACACAATAAAGCGATTTTATTATTTAAAACGGTCTTATCGTTCGTGTGAAAATGCCTTTACATCAAAGAGTTAACGAAATAAGGAAGGGAAACGACATAATGTGTGTATAGTAATTGAGTACTTGTAATAAATGTTATTTAAATGAAATGAATCAATTATGTAAATGCTTTTGAATGGAGGGAAAGTGTTATATCATTAACAATAATCGCAAAGGTGTTGATTGGACACGGTCGCGGTACGTGCGCATGCATTTCAACAATGTGACGTAAACGCATTTACATGATCATGTGATAGACTTATTATCCAATCAGAATTCAATTTGAGAAATGTTACAGTCGCCAAATGTGATTGATTCGATTACCCACCAATTCAGATTCGTGCCTGTACGACCCCTGTATGATGCCAAATCTAATTTCGATACCTATCTCGTTCTTGGTTTCTTTGCTATGTGTTTCTATATTACATAGTCCAACTGCGAAGGTAATTCGGATAGATTAAAAACGAACGCTTACATTTTTCTTGCAACATTTTTCCACCTGGTATTTTCCAACCTAATGCAATTTGCGAGAAGTCGCCATGTTTGTTGTAAACAGTATGTAAGCTTATCGTTTTAATATTTGTTATTGGAAAATACGATTGTATCGAATTCCGCTGAATTCATCACCTTTCTGAAATGACTGTGTAATCAAAAAGCCGTTTGCAATCTTTGTTATTTTTCAGTAGATGTTATCTTGCAGAGAAAACTGTAACTTTACAAATGACAAATGTTAGATTAAATTGTGATAGAGAAAATGTCATCTTTTCCCCTTTAAAACACATTCATTGAACAATACACATTGCTTTACTTTTTGTTATCCTATGTCTGTATCGAATGCCATTCGTACAATATTTTGATCTTTCAAAGAATTGATGGAATCCAAATTAAATTTCCTATGAGAAGTCAAATGCAGGCAGATCAAATAAAACATGAAAAAATTGTTTACCCATTCTATCTGCATTTTACCGTTTTTGAAATATACTCTCAACATGTTTGATCTCCCATGATAATCTTTCTCTCATATTCATTCAAAGAAACATTATCTCTCTGTACAATCTAGTTGGAAACAACGACTCTACATTACTAGCTGAATGAATTTAAATTCTTTACGAAAAGTCAATGACAGCCAAGAATCACAAATTCGGATTTAAACTGAAAATTATCTCTGGACAGATGCCTGACTTCTCATGTTTTTATTTTTCAATGTCCAAATTCAAGTACCAACATTCCATGCTATATTGATTTTGCCTTGCAAACACCCGATCAAATCATGTTTAATATCATTCCAAATTTGCGTCTGTTTTCTTAAGATTATATGTCGTTTTTGTGAAATAGAAACCTTGTGTTTTAGAAAACAACAAATCACAGGTTCTCCGCAGATGGAGCTAAGAGAAGTTTTTAACCCCCATCGGAGTCGGAGGGGGTAAACATGTACCCCTCGTTAAAATGCAATATCATGGTCTCACCCCACGCCGTGATGGGCCAAAAGTTCTCTCATATTTTTTGCCAGGGAACATAGTATCATGATGAATAAATTCAATCTGTATAGCAGGGGTGAATGTATACCCGCCATGAGTCGCATTTCTTGCTAGATTGTTCCCCTCCATTTCCTTTGTTGCAAATAGTTAGAGATACCATAATAAGTTGTGGAAAGAATGATGTTAAGCAAAATAAGGACAACCATTTTTTCACATATTCATTTTCATATTTGATATGGAAATATGAATAGGGATACTGCTCAGAATTTTATTTCTTCCAGCGAAAATTCGTTCCTTACAAACTTGCATCTGAGTAAAACATTTTTGGTTTAATCTTTGTGGCATTGACTCCATCAAAAACTGCTTTATAGGAAGCTGAATTCGTAAAGCTCTTTCATATTTATTGAAGAAAGTTTTTTTCCTTGTAAGATAAAGAATGCATGTGTTTAATCATTATCTGATATATTTAGAAATGAAAAAACGAGTCATTTATGCTTTACTGATCAAAATTCGTTCATCTGGAGGTGGTTTGCAGATTATTATAATAAATTTAGAAAAGGTTATATTATCATGTTCTGATTTATTAATGCATGATCGGAATTAAATTGACATCACCTTTTGCATCAACTAACGAGTGATTGTTATATATAGATTGAAGGAATGAACATAAAATATGAAATAGGGATATTGATCATGTTGATAAAGCGACTTGATATACTGAGTTTGATATTGTTGGGAAGAATTGATATTCGTTTTAAATCCATGAAAATAACAGTGATAGAAAAAATATCATTCCAATACAAAAATATGAATATTCAAATTAAAATGCAATGCATAAAAAGTGAATGTTATAAGTATAAAAGATTATAGAAGCGATGGTTTGACGAAACTGATTCGACGGGGAGTATCATAATTTATTTTGAGAGAAAATAAGAACATTACTCATTTAAATTTGTTACTAAATAATACAATCATAAGGTATCGGTATGATATATATCATGCAAAATATTTGAACGAATATGTAAAATAATACTGTAAATTGAGAACATAGTGTATCAATTGCCAATGAATCTTGTGCATTTCTTAATTATCAGTCATCAAAATATGAAATTTAGTAATAATAATTGAAATATGAGTAAAAATAAAAACCTCGCGGCAATATCTCACAATCATGACAATGTGAAGTTAAACAGTAATACAAAGGGGCGGACAGTAGCGCGGGGAAAATGTTACATTTAGGCGGGAAAACCACGCATAGCTTCCGGGGGAGGTCTTTCAGTGGGGGTGCTGATAACAACTCACTTTCCGACCAGGATGTCACTTCAAATCGAATCAGATACTTTTCTTATATTTCTCTTCTCAATCATGTCATTGCCATCTATCTGCAGGTGAGGTTCGTTATTGAGGGAGTTTGTACAAGAAGGAGATAACTCCCTTTCTGCGTATTCAGATCAGTGCATGCCACCCGATTGAGCCCACGATTTTGTGGGTGTCGCAAGAAAATATTTGGAATCCATTGCAAATTTCTGTTGCTTATGTGCAATTATCAGTCAATAAAGCAATATCGATATTTACTTCATGATATGAATATACACTCTAGAAACAAATCAGTCAAAAATGACTAGTTAATAGGGTCAGCTGGGTGCGAGTGTTATTCTAGTCATATTTGACTATTTTCTAATCATATTTTACTAGAACAGAGTTATTTCTGATTAGAATATATGTCAGAAATGTGACCATCAGTGATTGCCAAATCAGTTGCTCCCAGCTGACTACTGGTCTAGTCAATTTGACTGATTTTTCAATAGTCAATTTGACTGAGTGTACATGAGCGTTTTTCTGGGGTGGGTGTGTCTACCTGGTGTGGGCGTGTCTCTTATACACAGTAAACAAAAAATAGCAAGTTGTTTAAGCCTGTCACTTTGTTGTTTAGACTGTTTTGTAATTGCTTAAACTTTTTAAACAACTTGTTTAAAAAGGTCTAAAAAACTGTTTAAAAAGTTTAAACATCTGTTTAAAAAGTTTGAACAGTAGTTGTTAGAGTGACAGGCTTAACGTCTTTAAATTTTTAAACAGCATTTTTACAGTGTACTACAGTGACATGTTCACAAAGCAGACAGGTCATCAAATATAATACGCATGCACAATTAATAGCAAGAGTTATGATTAATTTTGGAACCGAATATTCATTTGCAATTGATCGCAATTTTCTGAACTGCATTTTCATTTATTTTTTCACTAAACATTAAGTCTTCAAATTAACTTCAAGCACATATATTTTGAGGACTCATATTTTTTTAAGATTGCACGACAAATCAATGAATATGAAATATATTTTAGGTCCTATTTACTTAACTGCAAATCAAATAACTGATGAATGCAAGATATATTATTTTCCAATATTTTGAGGTCTCATATTTCTGTGGTCTTGCGTGCATATCAGAGCGAAACTTATAGGTGCCGCTTTTCCGACGGCGGCGTCGTCAACATAAAATCTTTAAGTTTGTTAAATGTCATCATGCCATGGTCACATTTGTTGTACGGCGGCCGTACGGCGAGTCGAAAACAGCCGTTTAAACATTTTTTGTCCAACTACATATAGGTGGTTTGAATCAAAATTGATAAAACGGCTGTTTTCGACTCGCCGTACGGCCGTCGTAGAACAAAAGTGACCATGGTATTAGAAAGTATATAGATCTGGTTCATGAAACTTGGACATAAGAGTAGTCAAGTATCACTCAACATCCAGCTCAAGTTTCAGGTCACATGTCTAAGGTCAAAGGTCATTTATTGTCAATGAACTTAGATTATGTTGGGAATCAAAACGAAATCTTAACCAAGGTTGATTTTTTAAATATCATAACACTTAAATTATATGGTTCTAGTCCATGGAGTAGTCAAGCATCAGTGAACACGTGAGTTTCAGGTCACATGAACAAGGTCAATGAACGTTGGCCTTGTTGGGGCATATTGTTGAATTGCCATTATAACTTTGAAAGTTTTTTTTTTATTAATTATGTGTTTTATTGGTATTCAAAATCACAGATAATCACAATATTTACAGGTAATTGGAAATTATTTGAAACAGTTCAAAAGCAGTAAGTTTATTGATCTAGTTCATATAAGGGTAATCAAGTATCACTGATCGTCTTGCACAAGTCTTTGGTCACACGATGTCATTTAGGGCCAGTGAACACAGTATTTTATCATCATATGAGTGGTGTTTTTTGTGAATGATTATAAGCCAGTTCACGGTTAGCTCATGATCAACTTTTTTCAAATGACCTTTGTGATTTTTCATTAGGATAAGCACTATCATTTTCAAATGTAGATGTTGCGTAAGCTTTACCGGTAGAGTATTCAAATTCTAAGAACAAAAGGGATTGTATAGACCAGGTGACTAGAATAGTACATCAGGGATAAAGTTTGGAAATCTGCTTTATTGTCTGCATGCCTTTGGCACATTTGTCTATTGTTTAGGCTACTGTCAAATACCAGTGATTATGAAGGCTCTATTTATTACTCTTCAGCTTGGATGTGATAAAATGAATATTTTGAAAGGAATACATGAATAATCATCAAATCACAAATGCCTTTGTCAGTGAATTTGAAAGCCACCTTAATTGGTTTATCTCAAAAGACCTTTTTCTGCTTGTGCGCAGTTTACAACCGTGAACAGGCTTATTCTATATAGTCGCTCCACTTGTTTAGATTGCACGACATAATTATTGATAGATAGGAGCTCTGCTACAAATCAAGTAAAATGAATGCAAGATACATTATTGATGATGTCGAAAATTACTTAAGATGAATGAAATTGAAAATTCATAAACTATTAGGAAATGGATATATAACGTTATTCTTCTAGTGCAGTATTTTCTTCCTGACTCCAGCTGGCTTAGCAGTGCAAGAACAGGTGTGGACAATTGGATAATACGAGATGCAACAAGACGGATCGCTACCCTGAATTTCAGACATCGTCCTATCCGATCCGGGAGCGTTTTGAAAAAAGGTTACCACCCCTCGTAAATGCTGCTTTAAGAATGTCTTCGTGAATCAGATTTAAATTCAGCAATAAAACGGCAGCATCTGACACAACAATAAAAAGATTAGCAATGACAACAACTGTAGCAACAGGAAGAGAAACAACAACGACGACAAAACACCAGCTGCAGCAACGCCAACAGAAGCAACAACAGGTTCAGCAACGGCAACGACAAGGACATTTTACAGTAGCAGCTACACATCATCGAGAGCAGCAGCAACAAAAGCAGAAACAACTACAACAACAACATTTTTTCCCATGCATTCTCTCCCCCCACCTTTCTCTCTTTATCTCTCTATTTTTTCATTGTTGCAGGTGAGATTGTAGCTGGGGAGTCCGGTGGTGAGTTTTACCTACTACTCCTCTTCGGCTATGCCACCCCTTCTCGCTCAGAGGCTGCCAAAACGCATCCATCATCACCTGCGCGCTCTTTTATACAACTACAAATAAAACTTTATATGAGCTTTGAGGAAATTAAGTGTAAAATAGCTGTCTTTATAGCCACTGCTCACTTTCCTTTCTTTTTACTTATTTTCAACAGATTTCTGTACCCAGTCTTCATCGTAGTCACTCAAGTGGGATTATTCAAGAAAGTGGGTCTACCGCCCTCTCCTGGCTCATAAACTTTCACGGTAAGCAAGTGGAAAAAAAGTACTTTGTTCAACTCAAGGGCGGATCCGGAATTTTCTTTAAAAAAATGGGGGGGGGGGATTTGACAAGATTTTTTTTAACACCCCCTCCCCTAAAAGAAAAGAAAGTCTGCACAAGTAGAGGTCATTTTTTTTCCAGGGGAAAAAATGACAAGTTAACAAAAAAGTCCTCACTTGCATATATGCATAACATATTCCACTAAAAAAATGTTGGGGCCTCTCCCCAAAAAACTGGGGGGGGGGGGCACCGGCTGGATGTGCCCCCTGGATCCGCCACTGGTTCAATTATTCACACGGGAGGTGACAACTCCCTGCATGTCATCTTGATCAGTTCATAATCACACAATGCAAAATCTTTATCAGAAATCCACCTTACAGTATATTAATGTTACCACTTTTGCTTCAACTAAAGTATATTCTATGGTGTGAAATATACATGAGGTCTATAGGCATATGGGCTAGGCTGATTACCCAACTTTGTTACCAATTACTGAATTTAATTTTCATTTCGTAATTGTAATCTGCAATTGGTTTAATTATCCATACTGCGACATTTTACTTATGAACCGATAACATTCCAGCGATATTATTTATCATTGAAGTACTTTTCATTTCATTTTCATTTCATTCGTTTATTTTCATTTTCAACAATTACAGTTTCTTCTGTACATGTTGACATATATAAATAACAAAACATATTTCAAATATTCCTGTACAGAAAATTATATTCAAGATTATTACAAATCAGGTTGGAAATGGAGGAGGCTGCTAAAATGCGGAGCTTGTAGAGTGCAGCCTCCTATTTTCTTAATGACGTCAATCTGTTTTGTTATGTGTTCGTTATGTTGATTTAAGCTTGAAAATTGTAATTAATCTGAAACTGAAATAGGATTATGAACCCAGCAAATGTGTCAAATACGGTGCACATTGAGAGGTCATGGGGAAAATGAAAAATTTTGTGTACAAAACATTACAAACATTACACTTTGTTGCGACATTGCCTAATTTCCAATTAAATACGCTGCATTTATTTTGTGTTAAATTGTACTATTTGTGATTGTGTTTTTGTTGAATGATTTAATTTGGAATAAAAGTTTACCTTTAATTTTTAAAAATTGAGAATCGCTACAGACAGTAAAATGAAACTATTCAAAATTATATAATTTTAAAATCCAAATAATCATGACAATTGATTTTGATTTAACTTTTTAAAAGTACTCTTCCTCTAATTCTCTCCTTCATTCTCCTTTGATCCCATGCTATCTATAAAGCGAGCATCATAGAGTCATTTTGTATATTTGAAAATAAATGCAATGAATTAATTATCTGTTCAGGAAGTGTCGGTGTCCCTCCAATAGACGGTGCGGATCGGGATGTTATCATGCTAGGATCAACGACGCATGTTTCGACCAATCAAAAGAAGAAAATAAATCACGTGACATCAAGGAAGAAATCCCGGCGTTGCAAAGCAACCCTAATCACCTGATGCCGAGACGACGAGAACTTCTTGACAATTCGAAAAACACATTTTTCTTCCAGTTTGATTATTCGTAATTTTTGTTTTGAATGGAAAAATCAATCATGAACAAATTTGGACGAAAAGAAAATGTGGCTTATGTATTGAACGTTGTAAGCATTAAAATGTAAAATATTACATTGCTCTCATGCTAAGCTTCGATGTGCTAGGAGCAACGGTGCAGGTGTCAACCAATGAGAACAAGAAAGGAATCTCGTGACATCAAGGAAGAAATCAAATTGCAAAGCAACCCGAGTCACGTGATGAGTACCATGATGAGTACTTTTCTGACTTTTGCAAATTTCGTTCGTTATTTTTTTAAATACACCATCCACGTGAAAGATTGGAACTGCACGAAAAGGAGCTTTATATTCAAATGTATTAACTATCGAAAAGTAAAATACTGTAATTTTTTGTTGCCTTTGGGAGTAAACATGGTTTGCTTCAAAATATATTTTAAAAAATAATAGATATGTTTTCTTCATACCGTTTTTAAGTATCCATTCAGAGAATTATTGTTGTTGAAATATTAATTTGTCATATCACCGGATCTTGTGATTATTATCTGTTTATTGGTATTGAGGTACCAAGGAAAGCAACACTGTCCCTAAAATATCGATAACTTATATGTATTTTCCATATATTTTTGTCCCTTATTTTCCATGAAATGGCATTGTCATAAATTATTGTTTTCCGATCTCCAGAAGACACCTATTAAAGCGCGTGTTTAAAAGAAACTGATATTCTCATACACGTTTTGTATAACTTTGTTATATACAGCAGTGTAGAACAGAAAATTTGGATGTTACCTCAATTTAAATTCCATATACAGGCAAGATACGCAATGTGTGAAGTTCTAACATAATTTATATGACAATGACATTTTCGTAATGATATGTATATAATTCTCTTGAAAACGTTAATGCTTGGAGATTTTTTTTAAACTCTATTTGATATAATCAATCCTTAACTATATTTTTAGGTCTCCACATTATTTGGTATATATATGTTTTTTTTACTGTCTTTCACTTTTTCGTTTTTTCTGATTTTATTTAGTTAGAATAAGTCAAATGTGCCTGCTTACCAAAGATTTTTTTTTTCAAAGTAACTTTGAAACTTGAGGTGATGTTGCACCTTTGCCTTATATCTTTAAACTGTTAAACACACAAATACACATTTGTCATGAAGATGGATTTAAGAAAAATGCAAGGCGATTTTTATTAAAAAGACCATTATGTTAATAAGAGTATGTTAAAATCTGTTGAAAGAGAATTAGGCTAGAATATAATTTATGCCTATGTGTTTTTGTAAAGGCAGTGCATATAACACCGGTTGGTGAACTTTTTTATTTTATAAAAGTAATAATGCACTGTTGAAAATAATTTAAACAACGCTGTTTACTACATTAATCGCACAGTAATTGTTTAAACAATGTAAACGGGTGTTTAAAATCTGAACAACCATGCTTATTTATTGATAATTAAATATTAGAGTTTAAGATTGGTTATTTACGACTTTTAAACACTTGTTTAACCAACTACTGTGCGATTCACATAGTAAACAGCGTTTGTAACAGTCTGCTTTTGTCACTGTTGTCAAACATATGTCGTTTTTCCAAACATCATTCAAATAAAGAATTTCTGCCTGATACTTATAGCCAAGGTTCGAGAGATTTAAGTGGCTATGAATGCCTTTGGTAAAAATAATAATTATTTTTTGTATTTACGTGGTAAATATGAATTTGAAGATGCAACGTCCAAATATATGGATCTGTTTTTTTTCATTTTCATGGGTGCCAGTTTTGGCACGTATTTTTTTTTGTTCATTCAAAGACGTAAAACTTGTTGAAATTCCTTTTTTAAAATGTAATTTCTGTTTTTATTTTTTTTTAGGCAACCATTGACAGCCAAGGCTGGTGATATGAGCCAAGAACACAGTATAATATGAAATTAAGACGACATTTCAGAATTAAAAAAATGCATGCAAGTACAAGCATAATGTTTGATAGGGCTAAAGAAATCTTTTGTATGTTTTTATTTTGTTTATTGATAACTTTAATTATTCTTTTTGGATTGTGTTAAGTTTTGAACAATTCTAGAAATATATTATCTGTGTTTCTTGTTTAAAATATGAACACAAAATTTTGTTGTAATAATTTTTTTATCTGTGTGAGGTGATATCATTTTATCCCAATAAATGTTTATTGGACAGAAAAATGATTCAAGGTGCATTCGAAATCCTTGCATATTTGATGCTTCAATATTGAATCAAAGGATGGGAATATTATGTGTGACTAATCATAGTTTAATATTGGGGGTTAGAGATAGGGAGGAATTGAGAGAGGGGATAGAGTGGGGGAGAGGGAGGTTCAAATGTTTTTACAATTTACCTGTTCCACGGACTAGCTTTGCCTCTGCACGATCAATGCTAGTCTCTTAAAAAATGAAATACACCCTATTTTTCCCTTCTGATTAAGCATACCTTTGAAACATTCAATCCTTTATTTGAGTAATTCTATGGATTTGTGTGATTCGTTTGTATCCTTACGCGTGTAAATTCATTGATTTTTGTTTCTCGTTGATTTGCTTTCTGCATTTCTGACTAGTTAATTGAAAACTTAAAAAGAAAAAATGGAATAAAAACTAATTTGAATAAATGACAAAGAAATAGTGTTGGTGGAATGATGGTACCGAAAATGAATGAACATACTTGGTTTCATCTTCCCTTTAAACTGTAAAGCAAAAAGAAAAAGAAAAGAAAAAGTTATCAAAAAAATATAAAAGAAGGTTCCAATACCTATTTGGTTATATTCTTCCTTGGTGGGAATAAAATGATAAGTGTCATGTGTTTCGATACTAATAAGATTTCTTTTTACGGTACATTTATCCTATCACTGACTGATAATTTCTCCAGATTTTTTTTCTATGTTTACGCCCCGGGGCCTTTTGCGACCCTATTTCCCGGTTTCATACAACGCCCCCTCCCCTACTGAATAAACATTCTAATCTTCTGACATTTAAAGCACTTGTTTAAGGGAGAGGGGTGGAGTTTCGCACCAAATTTGAAAGCGGTCACTGCTTATTCCAAATCTAGAGTGAATAAACAATTTTTGTTAATTAAAAAGGAGTTGATCTACAAATGAGTTAAGAAAGGGGGCGAGATATTAAATCTCTCCGCGCAAAACAACATTCTCCGCGCTCGGTTCCAAATCTCTTTGGAGAAGATTTTGCCCGAGGTAATAAAAAAAGGATCGACGGGCGCATTATCAAAACGGTCACCAACGTCAACACCGCGGAGAGTGTTGAAAAGAAAATAGTGCAACCATAATTCAATGCCATTTATTCAGTCTTTTAATTTCTTTTTTAAAAACGGTGTCAGTCTTGGGGTTGGACAGTCACTATTAGTTCAGTCCACACCTGCATAATCTATCCCCGGCCGAAGATTTGATTAAAACGTTATTTTTGGAGGATTCAGTTGTTAAAACGGGGCGCAGAGTTTTGAAATGTGACGTAATTAACTGGTCTGCCCTTAACGAATACACTGAGAGTTTTTTCTTCTTATAGTGGTTGAATAATATCAGCCTTACGGAGTTTCCAAGATTATGTTTGACAATTTTATTTAGTTTTTGTAAGTGAATGAAATTGACCATTTAAAATTCAACTCCTTGAATATTCTTCTGAAATCCAATTCATTTGAATTTAATTGATTTGAATATTATACATTTTTCTTTTTCAATGGAGAAGGAGGAGATCACCTTCGACCTGATATACTTGCCAATATGTTCCAATTCTTTTCCCTCCTCTTCTCATTTCACATATTCCTTTTGATTATTTATTTCCCCAACCCCACCTCATTTTCCACCCCTTTCTCTTTTCTATATCTATCTGATACATGTTCTCTCGCTTTCACTCGCACAGACACATACTCACAAACACACACACTCACACACGCGCATCGACATTCACACACACCCACACATACGCACGTGTACACACTTATAGAATACACATAATATTCTTATCATTCGAATGAGTCATATGATATAAAACAAGACATACACACACACATGCACGCACACAAATGTACTTAGTTTAAAATGTATTCTCATATGTTCTTATCATTCGAGTGATAAAACAGATACACCCACAGACACACGCATGCACGCACATACATAAATTTTATTCATTTTAAAATACACATATTTCTATGTCATGCAGGTGAGTGATATACAAAAGAGATAATGAGGAAACATGCTGTTCTCTCTCCTGTTCTTAATATTTCAAGTACAATGGATTTGTTTAAAAAAAGTAAAACTACGGTCAAAACTCTACAGGCTGTGGGGGCGTCGTGGTCTAGTGGTAAAGACTCTCTTCTTTCAATCTGAAGGACGTGGGTTCGATTCCAAGCCATGACGTACTTTCCTTCAGCAAGAAATTTACACACATTGTGCTGCACTCAACCCAGGTGAGGTAAATGGGTACCGGCAGGAAATCATTTCTCAAAAAGCTGTGAGCACCGGAATCGGTAGACTAGCTTAGCCGGTGTAATATACGAGCGCCTTGAGTACCTAGCAAGGTGGATACATGTGTTATACAAATCCTATATTATAATAATAATTATTATTATCATTATTTTTAAATATTTCATGCCCCTTCATGGGCCCAGCTTTCATGAAATCCTGGCTCTACCAGTGATTATAGTTTTTCCAACAAGAAAATATCTTAATATTTTATAACGTTAAAATGACTGTCATACGCATCAGCTTATTTTTCATAAAATGTCATATTAATTCAATATTAATTCAACAGATCATGATTTATCTTATCTCTATGGGGGAAAATGTCAAAACACTTTACAGGTTACTTTAATCCGAGATCATGAACCACCTTAAGAATCACTGTCACACAGATGGGGGTGGGGGTGCTTTTCCGGGTCCACAAAAAGTTCTACGACCAAGAAAAAGAGAGAAAAAAAGGAAGGAAAGGAATGAATTGTGTATGAAATCATTTTTGACACTTTTGTCAAAATATATCACAAAATAAGACTTTTTTTTTTTATAGAAAGATCAAAAGTTATTGGCTTTCTAGTCTTTATTGCCCCCTTTGGCGTATGTGTCCCTAGTTTTTGTTTCTTCATTACGCCACTGTACGCAACATTAACCAAAGTCAATTTAAACCAACAAACAGTAACTATATAAATCACGTTAAATTGAGCATCCACGACAGATTTCTTTGAAATTTTCTGAACAGTATGTTATGTATAAGAATTGTAAAAGCAATTACATTAATTTATTTAGTTATTTCCTCTTTTATATTCATAGCATATAATGAACAAGAATATTCCAGAATGTCTCAGTAAAGCTTTATTAGGCATGCCTCTTTAATGAGGTTGACTAATCTTTATTTCTGGAATGCACAAAAAAGGACAATAGAGACTGCCTGCAGTGAAAATGACAATAGGATTAGCTAATCTGTTTACATTGTTAATATCACTGAGGTCATTCAAGAGTCTTCTAGAAGTGAACTGCTCTAGAAAGAAGGAGAATGTTCTTTTTAAGGACAATACTAGAAGCTTCCAGAATAGTGCAAATTCATATATATAAGCTGGCAATGTCTTAATCATATCAGATCAGAACTCAGAGTCTCACACCAAACTTTAAGTCAGAGCATAGTTTATTTCCACCTGGAATAAATCATCTATCTGGAATTATTTGCACGCCATCAATAAACTTACTGTTTGCAGTTACTTTGAGAGAGGGATATCTCAGTTCTCATCGTGATCATCAAGCTGTTTTAATGAACGCTTTTCAATCCATGGATTGCTGAAATTGACTGCTAATCATCATCAACATCGTCTTCACAGACATTTCAACACGCTAGGCCTACAGTGACTCTTATTATTCATCGCGTTTCAACATCAATTTCAGTATTGTGGACATTAAGTTAAGGAACCTTTGCCAGCCAACTTGGTTAATCAGAATTGACACTTCAAAAGATGTAAGATCATTATTATTGTTTTGTTTAGTATATGATTGATCTATGGCTATAATCAAAAAAGGAAATCGAATTCAAAAACTAAATTTTCATTCTGATTTGTTGCAGTATCGTAACAAGTATTATGAAAATTGTCCGCCACCCGTTTAAACGCCCTTTCTCCTATGAGGTTTACACCTGAATCCTTCCATGACTGTAAAATAATACCAAGACTGACCATAGCCGGACTCGTGTCCCACATTAGCTCCAGACTAACTTTTAAGGGGTCAATCGCGCTCCGTCAAACTGACTTCCTGCAAAAATTACACAACGCCAACAATAGTCGCCACGCGCTCCCTATTGTGACGTGCGAAGTCGCGGACGGACACCAAACGGTGGACCGCCCCGTGGGACGGGGCTTCGCTCTACGCGGGATCGGTCTCCCACCCGTACCAAACAAACAACGTGTAATGCGCGCGCGAGCCACGGGAAATGAACCCGCGAGAGAAGTACCGTCAAACTTCGTAGGATGCACTCCCAAACGTCAGTCCGTCTCATATTCGCAGCCTCAGTCACCCTTCTCTCGTGTTTGCACGGTTTCTTTTCGGCCCGTTTCTATATTTCTGATGTGCGGAGAGGGTAGGCCTACCCATGTGAGCATGGATGAAACAAATCTGAGCTTTTTAATCTCCTCGTTCGAGGGGGGTTTAACTTGTTTAAATGGCCTCCGGCTTGTTTTTTGAATGGGAAACT
The DNA here is from genome assembly GCF_018143015.1 of Lytechinus variegatus. Lineage (NCBI taxonomy): Eukaryota > Metazoa > Echinodermata > Echinoidea > Temnopleuroida > Toxopneustidae > Lytechinus > Lytechinus variegatus. Next base: position 16,626,424 of record NC_054758.1, on the reverse strand, counting down.
GAGTGGAAAGAGATAAATAGTAGAGCTCTTGCAGCGGAGCGCGATGCACGTGTTCGCATAGAGCTGAGCAAGGCGCGCACGTGAGCAATAACCACACAGCAAAAACGCACAGCTAGGCGCACACATCAACTCCGTCGCTCCCACGTGCGAGTTTGTTATATACCCCGCTTGGGGAGTCCTTTATTATCGCGGGTGATTATAGAAGTGGCGGAGAAACACGAGACTGGGGACGAAATCGAATATCGACTTTTCCGAGAGTGATGAGGAAACTGCTTTACTGGTAGTTCCTAAACGTATCAAGTATAAAGAGATGATAAAATTGAGTAGGCACAGAGATAGGCACAATAGCAGAGATTCTTGCACGTGGGAAAACAAGATACGGTGGCTTAAAATAATGATGACGTCACTGAATTATTAAAGAATTGATTGACGACTATATGCTCCTTTATCGATTAAGTCTTTGAAGGTGTGCAAACATAGAGATGCATCTGGAAATAATGGCCATTTTTATCTAAACAGTAATAAATTTTATCCATGATGAACGTATTTCATATAGATTCTCTAAGAGCAACAACAGGAGGACGATAGCCATTCAAGGTCAAACATTCCCGGGGACATTTTATTCCGGCGGATTGTATCAACGTGCACACCAAAAATCACATGATCTTTCGTAGATATAAAACAAGGACTGTGTGTGGTGTTGATTTTGCTCGTCGTTGTGGCGCGCGACGGTGCATCCTTCTCAATATTATTAATCAGTGGTCCAATTGTCGAGCTTTGAGTCACGTCTTTCATAGTGACGTTGAAGATCTATTAGGCGTCAAAAACATTAATTGATTCAATGCAAACCGCGCCAGAAGCAGAAAGCAACGAACATCATTGATAAACCCCAGTTTGCGTCACGGCTTTAAAGAAGGGGAAGGGGAGGGGTGGGAAAGACAATACAATTATTGCTGCTATGCTGGCTGAATGAATGTAAATAACAATGGTTTCTTGCTCTTTCAGTTGGATTATTATTCAATTAAACTTAACGCCATTCCAGCACTATCACTACCACTACCGCCACTAATACCAACACTGTACCACTGCTACTATACCACCACAACTACAATTGCTATACCCACCTCCACAGTCTTCACCATAATTGCCATCACCATTACTAAAATCAACATCACCACCAAACGACCACCTAGCTCAACCATCACTGCTAAGAACACCACCAATGCACTATCAAACCTTATACAGTGCGTTTCAGAAAAAAAGGTAATCCAAATCTAAAGGGCTGATTTTCAAAGCATATTTAATTTTGTGACATTATTGTGCCTGATTATGAAAGAGAAGCTTTCCATTGATACCCTATTTGTGCCATTTGCGCTACGCATGACCGAATTAATTGATTTTGAAGACAACAGGTGCAGAGACCACTTTTCCAAGTTTTTGAAAACTTGATGAAAAAGCAGATGCTGATGTAAACGTATACATTCGTAATTCCGAAGCTTCGTTATTCCGAAGGTTCGTTAATCCGAAAGCGAAATATGGTTCGTTGTTCCGAAGGTTCGACAATCAGAAAACGAAATAAGGTTCGTTGTTCCGAATGTTCGTTTATCCGAAAACGAAATGAGGTTCGTTGTTTATTATACGTTTTCGGACAAACGAACCTTCGGAATTACGAACCTCATTTCGTTTTCGGATTAACGAACCCTTTTTCGTTTTCGGATTAACGAACATCGAGGTATAGGCAATTTACGTGTTTCGGAATTACGAAGTGTAACCGATGTAAATACTTTCATCGATGTCTGAGCTGGCAAAAATCTTTTGATTGGTCAGGACCCTTTTTCTTCCAAAGGAATGTAAGTAAGTGAATGTACTTGCACACCATTAACGAGGAGATCGTACCACAGTTGGACCGACATTTTGAGAGACAGTTGTGAGGAGTGCACAGGCATCTTTGGTGGATTCAGGACGGCGCTTCTGCCCATCGTTCCAGCATCATCTGTGATAGACTCAGAAAACTCTTTGGACATTGCGTTGTTGCCCTCTACCATGGCATTAAAAGGCCACCAAGAGCGTCTGACCGCACGCCCTGTGATTATTCCTTTAGGGACACTTAAAAATAAGGTTTTTTCAACTCTTCCCCAAGATTTTGATGACTTGCAGGGCCGAATTCGATATGAGGTGGATGCTTTGCACAATGATCCGGCATTGCCATTGGTGAGACGAGCTGTCCTTCCACGCTTCTGGCTTTGTTTTCAAAGAAGAGGAGGACATATTGAAGGTGTGGGTCAATAAGACCAGTTCCATGATAAGACATCAATTTTTCACTCATCATTTCAGAGAAATGCCTCAAGTAACACTTCATTCCAAAAATTACTTTGGAAAACATATTATTTTATCAAGTGCACATTTTACCCACTTTACCAAAACTTGGAAAAAGTGGTCTCTGCACCTGTTGTCTTCTACCGCGATTTATTTGGTCATCCGTGGCACAAATTGTGGTATCAATGGAAAGCTGATGAGTGTCCCATTTATATCCATGCAGAATAATTTCACAAAATTAAGTATGATCCGAATATCAGCCCTCTAGATTTGGATTACCTTTTTTCTGAAACGCATTGTACATATCGCCATCACCAGCACTCGATTGTTGATACCATTTATATTTTGTTGCTCTTTTTGATTATTGACTTCAATTTTCATCTAAATTGTATTTAACCTGATATTTTTTATTGTTTTTTTAAACGAAATGACACAGATAGGGGGCCCCGTCTTACAAAGAGTTACGATCGATCCAATCAACCATAACTATGGAAAGCCAGCAACGTCAACATCCGATATGCATACTCAATTGTTAAAAATATTTTCTAGATGCTGTTTTTTTTCTTACATTCATTGCTTTCTTGAAAAGGGAGGATGCATCTTTTTGTTTACAAAGAAAATTTTCCTGTAAAAAAATATGACACTGATGGATTTCCATACATTTGAGTTGATCGGAACAATCGTTACTCTTCGTTAGACGGTGCCCCAATATTGTGTGGACAGGATATTGCCGAATATCATTTTAAATACAGAACACAGCAAAAACTGTGGTGTTAACTGGTGTACATAGAGGACCACACCAGTTATGTTACACCGGTGTTAAATTGGTGGTGTTAGTTTTACACCCATAGGTGTTATTACAACACCTATGGTGGTTACATTTACACTCTTTGGTGTTATGCTCAATCTCTAGGGTGTTATCTTAACACCTCGGGGCGTGGTCCTCTATTAACACCAAATGGTGTCAGTTTTAACGCCACAGTTTTTACAGTGTAGGCTAGTATTACGCGACCTGACCGAGAACATTATTTAAAAAAATCAAGTATCATGATTGACAGCAGCGAGCCAACTTAAAGGAGAATGAAACCATTGGAACAAAATAGCTTGTGTGAAAACAGAAAAAGAAATGAAACAGATCAACGAAAGTTTGAGAAAAATCGGACAAATAATGAGAAAGTTATGAGCATTTGAATATTGCAATCACTAATCCTATGGAGATAGCAAATTGGCAATGTGACAAAGATGTGTGATGTCACTTGTGAACAACTCTCCCCATTACTTTAGTATATATTTCACTTGAATTGCCTCTTTTATCACATCTATCCATAAATCATGTGTTCTTTTTACATGAGGGCATGTAATACATATTTTTTAAGAATACATCATGGATACAGAGTTTGTATCATCATAATAAAAAGCAAAAAGAGACATTTTGAGGGTATTTTATAGTCCACCAAAGATAAAGTTGTTCATCAGTGACATCACACATTCTTGTCACATTGCCAATGTGAGGATCTCCATAGTATTAGTGATTGCAATATTCAAATGCTCATAACTTTCTCACTATTTGTCCGATTTTTCTCAAACTTTCTTTATTCTTATTCTTTGATTTTTCTGTTTCTACACAAGCTTATTTGTTCTAAAGGTTTCATTCCCCTTTAATTGTTTAAATAAGTAAGCAAGCAATAGCATGAAAGCACACAGGTTACACAAACAACAAAAAAGAAATATAACCGCTATTGATTATGATTGCGTATAGCGTACATATATAATTCGTAATACTTTTCACCATGAAAAAGAGAACATGATGAATGTGACAATAAAACTTACCTCTCGTTTACACATTTTTATGTAACAAAAGGACTGGTTAAAATAAATTATTGTTTCATTCACTGAAAATTCATCTTGTGGTTGAAAAACCTTTTATTTTGTTTCAATGGGAGAGAGGAAAGGAGAAATCGAGATAGATAGATAGATAGATAGAGAGAGAGAGAGAGAGAGGGGGGGGGGAATGAATTAAGAATGTGGTGTGAGAGGGAGAGAAGACATTTGGGAAAGTGAAGAAATAATTTCATCTTTGTAGAGAGAAAACATATTAGGGAGATATAGATAGAGAAAGCGAAAGAAACATTATAATTATTCCCGAAGGAAGGAAAGAAAGAAAAGGGAGAGAGAAAGTGAGAAAATGAAAGAGAGAGAGAGAAAGAGAAAGCGAGAGAAAGGTAAACTTTAAACGATTAATAGGGTGAAAAGATGCAGCAGAAAATATATATCATCTGGCACAGATAGGGGGCACAACGAGGCTTTTAAATAATAAAATTTCAAATGCAAAACATTATTGATCAACGTGAGACCCCAAGATATTTGTCACCATAATATGATTCAAATGAATTTATGAATACCGGAATGCCTAAAGATGGTTAAACTGCACGAAAATAAGAACCACGTCGAACCGGCGCCTCATATTCGGCGCCACAGAGCAATGCATTCTTCACGTTCTATACATGACTGCAAACATTGATATTAACAGTTTTATATTAGGAAAACAAAACATAATGCCGTCCATACATGGATCAAGGAATGTATCGTATAAATATGATTTTGTTTTCGATTTCGACATTTGAGATATAATTAGCATTTGAAGGGTTTCTTCATACCTTTACGGTGATGCCTTTCCATACATTTTTAAGGCACAATAACCATAACGACGGAAAAACTAAAATGATGAGCAAGGTTACATATTCGCTATTAAAATACCTCTGCATTAGAAGTCATCATTATAAATCACTTAATATTCTTCTACAGTATATACGTTTTTCTTCCTTTACTTCCACAATTTTTCTTTAAAAAAAAACACTTCAACCTTATCTATCTCAGTGTTCTTCGTCTGGATTCCCAAAAGGCGCTTATTCCACATTAATTAACCAAGCTGCCTGCGGACCTTATTAAAAAAAAAAACTCTTAATACACTGCAAAAAACTGTGGTGTTAAAACTGAAACCAGTTGGTGTCTATAGAGGAACACTCACTAAGGTGTTGAAATTATACACCCTAGAGATTGAACATAACAGAAAATAATGTAACCAAAGGTGTTTGTAATAACACCTATAGGTGTTAAACTAACACTGTCAATTTAACACCAGAGTAAAATACCTGGTGTGATCCTCTATGTACACCGGTTAACACCGCAGTTTTTACTGTGTATCAAAAGTGTTATGAAAAGTGTACCTACTGCATGACGACCGTATAATAGAAAACCAAGGAGAAACAAAAATGATTCGTTGTCAAAAAGTAATAAAAGTGGAGTTAGCGCGTTTTGGAATTATACCATATATCATGGTTACTGATATGAAGCTTACATTCTTGCACCGTGCCAGGGCATTATAACTGAAGAAGAAAAAAAACCCCACTCTTCCTCCTTCCCACATTAATGTTCATGCAGTCATGAAAATATGCAGGAAAAAAAATCACAATTTGAGAAATAACTCCTAACCCTCTTAAATTTTGTTAGTGCGTTTCACAGCACTCCGAGACACCTGCTACGCGCCCGTCACCTTACCCCGGCGTTCCGGCGAGAGGTGTTAACTAACACCCGCTAAATTTCCAATTATCGGCGCCGCCCTCATAGTGAAGCACACCCGATGATAAGTAACATTCAAAATGATAGCAAAACCCCGGGGTGCATTTTTACCAAAATTTTTCTTCCTATCGTGTGGTTTTCATGCGTATGGAGTGCCCAAATCATGATAATGATCCCAGACATATTTTATCTCCTTTTTTAAACGAACCTTTCGATACTATATAATATTTTGTAATTGTATACAGTTGCACAACCCTCGATTGAGTAATGTCACGGGGTTGAATCTAATTTGTTCCATCTCTCTTTTGTCGGATTAAGTTTCCAGAATATTCGGTTCACATCCATTTTGAAAGTCTATCACGTGATGATATTCTGCGTAGGCTACTCGATGAACTATATTATATTCATTTGTCTCTTCTCTGTGATGTAGAAGACTTCACTGACAATTATTCTAGCAACATGAAGTGAAGTCAAGGAGAGAGCGGGTGAGATGGGGTTTAAAATAAAAAAGAGCTTCTTCTTCCGTTGGTTTGAGTGGCAATTAGTCATATTTGACTATTGTCGCCATTAATTGACTTCATCTAAAAATTTCTCACTTCTCCTCACATAATATTATTACCAATATATTTATATCTTTATCTTTTACTTTTTTGCATCATTTCAACGTGAAAAAGAGAACAATTATACAATAAAGTCATTTGTTATAATAATTAATTTCCTGTCTAAATTGGCATAAAACTCACCAAAAAATGAAAAAGAAACCACTATCTTTCAGCCCATTTCCACAGGGCAGGCGGAAAGTTATGGTGAGGAAAGAAAAAGAGACAAACAAAAAACGAAAAAATAAGAGAGAAATATTGATAAAAGAGAGGATAAGGTAAAGCGTATGATTATACGTATTCATGAGGAAGAGTCTCAGAGAGTAAAAAGAGGGGGGGGGGGGGGTGGAAGTGATAGGATATGTAGCAAATAGTAAAATGAAAACCACAATGACCAACCTGTAAGAAAAGCATGAACATTCGTCTTTATCGATGGATACAGTTCCCTTTTTCGGAATAAAAAGAAACCCAATAAAAATCATGGAAGTTGAATCGCTTCAAAAACCATGAAAACAGATTCCAAGTCTAGCAATGCTAAATAAATATATTTTTCTGGATATGTACAAAGTATACATCAATATACATTATAAATCAGAATTGCACATTAATTTGTAGCACACAATGAATTCATTTGCCTTACCGGTGTCGTATAGACATGAAAGCGAGCACGTTACCTGATATACAAATCTCATGCATGCAAGCTATCAACTTGAAAAACCGTTCTGTACAATGTTTTTTTTTATAATTTCTCCTTGAATTTACATCTTTTCCGAGTCAAATGTACTGGCTCATCTTGTACAACACAAGTAATATACAGATATATATGTAAAAGAAATATTAATTATCAATATAAAATATGCATGATTGGGTCTTCGACGTATTAGATACTGAAGAGACCACATTTCCGTTCATTACAACTGTATATTGTTCCTAAAGTTACACAACAATATCAATTAGGAATGTGACATTCGGTTATTCGTTTTAGGATTGTGCTTCTTTAAATTTGAAAAAAAAGTGATGAGAAGTATTGATATAGCAAATAAAAATATATATGTAAATTTCGAGATTCCGTTAAAGGAGGAATCATTGTTCAATCGCCATTATACCTCCAATTGCTAAAAAAAAACAAAACATATTCACAATCCTTTGCCATTAATGATAATGTATAGTTTGCAACTAGTCTCCATTCCTGCATGGCCAGACAGACGGTTTTGAAAGCGGGGGGGGGGGGGGGGGGGGGGGGGGGCTGACCATGCAAAAAATCACAATCATATGGTAATTTTTACTTTTTTGTACACGGTTTTGCAAAAAAATGGAGGGCTCCCAGCTCCCCTCCCGTTTCCGCAGCCCCTGTAGTTTCCATCTACAATGCTTCTCTAAAACGCGTAGTATATAGATTCGACATGTTAAGATAGTCTTGAGAAACATTGTTTCCTAAAATCGATGTTTATTTCTCATCTGCCTCGCTGCTATGGTAACCACTTTCTTTTTCCTCTGGTTCGCCGCAATTATTCTCCTTTTCACCTTCATCACTGTCAACTAGAACACCTTGTAGCTGCTTAATGTAGCGAATAGCCATCCTCAGTGTTTCCACTTTACTCATGCGTTTCTCCGGGTTATCACACGGTAGGTGCTCGCGTAAACGCGCATACCCCTCGTTAACATTCCGAACGCGTTCCCGTTCGCGTTCGTTGCGTCTTCGGATGAAGCTCGGTTCGAGATCGTAGAACCCGAACGGGTTCGGGAGCGGGACGTAGCTGTGTCCATAGTGGCTGATGAAGGAGCTTGCGTATCGCGGATCCAGGTAGTTTGGTACGGGGAAAGGTACATCGGGGTTGGTTGCCGATGGGTGGTGGGGATCGCGGATGGGGTAAATGCCGCCCGGACAGTCGGGAAGAGGTATGCCTAGCTGAACGCAGGTCGGTGTCGAGTACAGGGCTGACTCCGAGTGTGATTCTTCCATCATCATCGACATCATCGATGGGGATTATCCTATAGCCGGCGAGGCCAACGATCACCATAAATTCTATATCAAAGTGCTTCACTTTATTTCTTGATGAATAGCCAGCGACGTCGGATGGAGAATACGATCCTTCGTAAAAAGTCTGAAAAAAGAAAAAAAAAACAAAGGGATAAACAAAAGGATGATGAACAGATTTTAGAAATATTTCAAAATGATAGTATTTTGTTCATAATGACAATTTCTGATCATGATGTTAACGGTAGAAATTGTTTTTTATTGATTCATAGGATCGTTCGGCCATATTGACACGGTTGAAATCAGATTGAAAAAAATCCCCATATCAATTTTTATTGATACCATTTTTTCATTTCCTAATAATATAAAAAATGATAACTACAGAGCGAAATAGATGTCAAAATGTAAAAAGCGACGTCTGAAACCCTCGTCCCTCTCATTTAGTGTAATCGCACCACAGATCATTTGATTTCATATTATTTGACGGGTAATAAACAATCAATAAATTAATGTGGCAATATCGAAGATAAAGTGCAACTGTTTCAAAGCTTTTCACCGAATGATATTGAAAAATAAAGTAAATCCATCATTCACATAAATCATGAGAAAATTCCGTCTCTGTCACAATGCCTTGTTGGCGGGGCAATTTCCGTAAATCCAAATGATGAGGAGATGAATATGATTTTTTTATTACTAATGGAAGCTTTTCATGATGACTCAGAATCGATTTTAATAAAATGAAATCGATTCATTTCTCCCTCCTGTTTTTCAAATTAACCTCCCCCATCATAGCCGTTCAGCTCTATTCGAAGAACGATATTGAGGGGAATCTCATTTTCACTGATACAGGAGTCGGTCTTGAGAACAACCATATAAAAAAGGTTCAAGGTTTATTCATATCAACATTTCACATTTTCAACAACTCAATACAAACAATGATACAAACAATAATATTATACAATACAAATAATCATAGATAAGCATAAATAATTATCGTAAAATATGAAATGGATACCTAATATAAGAAAAGAAATGTATTCTTGTAATTGGTTCTAATATAATGACAAAGAAAGAAGGAAAATGAGAGATGTGGATATGAGGAGCCAAAAGTAAAAGCAGAGCTTGTTGGTTAAAGGCTCCAAAGAAGAGAAGAGATTACACGTTCCACCTCCTACATCTGGTTTTATATTCAATCTTTTTTATTGGGGGCGGAGGGGGGGGGGTGTGAACGACTTGTAATCTATATCATGTCTGGGCTGCTCTGATTTTGAATGAAAATATATTTTGCTCATCTTGAAATGAAACTTTACGTTTTAATCTTTTACCACTATAATTAACACAACGAAGTCTTGAATGGTCTTGAAGTAAGATTGGGCACTTCACACGATTACATTGTCTTGTAACTGCACAATTTTTTAAAGAAACGGATTTAATTTGTTTTTAATTTTATTTCCAGCAGAAAAGAATATATCTTCAAATTCTTTGCTTAACTGTCAAGGTAGGTAGTTTAAATATAATTCTTTTATTCAAAATGTCAAAAAATTATGTAAACAATATAGGAAACCGTAAACCCCCTGCAACAAGAGCCAAAAAGAAAGAAGAAAGAAAATGAAGGATACAACGGGAAAAAGATTTGATTTTGATTTGATTTATTTTTTTCTTCTGCATTCACAACATAAATGAATTGCCCATATACGAATATATTATTGTGCTCCAATGTTTGATTCTAAATAAAGAAGTTCTTATTAAAAGTATATATGCAACAGGTGGTTGTGACAAAGACCTTCTACCGGGCTAACGTTATTAAAATAATTATTGGGAAAAGTGTAAGGTTTTAAAAAATCAGGAGTATGTTTCAGAAAATTAGACACATACAAATATCAATAATTTTTTTCTCAGAAAAAATGGGTAAATGAAAATTATAAAGCATTTTCATGTCCATTTTCGCGGTTTGGGACAATGTTTCAAGATCAAAGAACGTGTATGAGCTATACACCCATGTACATGACGTATGCATATATACATGGGTGTACGATAGCTCATACACCCTTTCTGGTCATGCTGATGGTATCATATAAAACATACCTTTACGTTTGTATTTTGTTATATGAAAACTTGATAATGTCAATATTTTTGTTTACATGTTTTCGGACCACTGGTCAATCCAATCCATATTTCGTGCAAACGTTAATTGGGAAGCAATGCAAATCGCTTCGAAATAATGTGTTTTTAGTCAATTTTTCACGAAATATTTCACCCATTCGTCATTGGACCTCCGATTACGCTTATAAGGTAAATAATTTTGTGCATATTTCATCAAGTCAAACACCCTATGACTAAACTGTTAGAAAATTTATCCTAAAAATAAAAGAAGTTCCTGCAGCAGAGTCTCGAGAACACCTGTAATCTTACCAGATTGCGTATAATCTGCATGTAAAATTACCATGATTATAATACAGGATATTGGGATTTTGGTTATGGAATCTTACAACTTTTCTTAAATAAAACACAACTTTCCCCTTTTTAAACAGACCTGTTCTGTTAAATTGTAGAAAAAAAATCATGTTTTATGAATTTATAGAATGATTCTGTTATTGCTTCCTGCATTTTTTTTCTGTAAAATCAGTTTTTTTTATATTGATATTGATTGATTATCCTATCAGGACCCTTGAATGAAAGAGAAAGAATGAAGATGAAAATGTTCTTCAGTTTTTGAAAACTCCTCATCGGATTTTTATTGTTGTAATTTCACTCTACATCGGCTTATTTCTCGCATGACATTGAAGTAAATCAGACACATCAATATTCAATTTAACTGAATCAAATGCGAAATATAGATTCCTATTTACTTTATGTCTATCAACATCCACGATCAAACTACTGACAGAAATCACACATTATCTATGACCATAATTATGTTTATAGAATGAATTAGTGATTGGTAGAGAAATAGCACTGTGTGTCGTTGACTTTATTATGCTATTGAGAAGTAACATGAATCAGATAATTTAATATGCTTTCAGTAGTTGAAATGATACATAATTTTCGTTTGCCCGATCAAACCTTTTTATATCACTTGTAGAATTGATAACATTGGACAGACTCCCCCTATCTGAAGCCGACCCACCACCAACGAAGAGTTTACTATCGGGGAGCTACGGCCTAGGGCACCATCAACGGGTGGCTTCCGTTCCCTAAGGAGCTCGGCTGCTTTCGAAACACCGCCGCTTCATGCCAAATGCCCACTTCTGTACACATATTTTTAATTCAGAGGAATATTTTGCTGAGAATGGTTTAGCTCTTGAGCATAATTTGACAGGGGAGATGCAAAACACTCAAAATATTGGTTTAGGACTATATTAAGCGAAAACATATGTTATTGTGACTATACTGTTGTTGTGACGATAATTTTTTTTCTGTTCTGCGTGGTAAAAATGTATCAACAGATAATTGTGTGATAAGTGAAATCAGAGCAATATTTCCGTTTCATTCGATTAAGGGGGGGAGGGGGGGGGGGTCTTAATGGATATTAATCATAAAACTCGCAGATATAGAGGGGTATAAGATTCATGGCTTTAACTATGGTAATGTTTTTTTCATGGGCTGTGGAACAACGACTAATTAAAACCATCCTGATTCTATTTCTTTTGTATGGTCACCCCCACTTTCGATTTAGCCCCCCGGGCCAGACTTCAAAACCTCCCTGCACTATTTTTGGATGATGGGTTTTGTGAGTCAAATTATTCTTCATCATGAATAATTATGTGAGTTTTAGTTATAACAAGTTTCCTTATAAATATATTTTGATTTCGGAGTCATTCTTTTTATGAAAAGAGAGATTTGAGTAGATTTCTGATGCTGCTAGAAAACACAGTTATATGACAATGTCAAATCTTTACCCTATATTCGGCAAAGAAGGGGGAAACCCGCGCGTTGTCAAATAGAATTTTGTCCCGTATAACTGTAAAAAATATTGGGTAAAATTTTAACCAGCACGAGTGTAATTATGTGTCCAACAAATTTTGGGCAGTACTTTACCCTACCCAATGCGGGAAGCACATTGTCCAGTTAGTTCAAAATAATAAGCAGCTATTACTATCATTGACTATAGAGTGGGCAAAATTTCATCACACTGGATGAATTAAAATACCCAAACGAAATGCCCAATGTCGGTTAGACACATAATTACCCTCATATCGTTTTTATCCAATGTTTTTTTCGGAGTGTATATCAAGTAAAAAAGATCCCCAACATTAAAAGAAAGCAGCATAACGCTGTATATTATTGTCAGTATTATGTATCACGTTAATCCCACAAATGTTCCCATTTTGGTTCCATGACATTTGCTCCGGCGACAATTTCTCTGCTGTGAATTCCACACGCTAACAAAATTACCAACTTCAACCCTTGTTTTAACAATATATACCCTATCCTAAGCCTAAACCTAACATAAAACCCTTTTGCAACCCGTACCCTTAAACTTTTTAGAAGGAAAAAAAAAGCCCGGAGCAATTGTCGCCAGAATAAATGTCGTGTCATCTCCATGGTTACAAATATAGGCAAGGTATATAAACCTACTTTCGAATGTAACCATGGTAACGGAATAACCTTAGAAGATCAATTACCTAATTTGATGATATATTCTAGAGAAACAATTTTGAACTCATTTCCGTGCATTCTAAAATCATGAAAATAGTAAGATGTTAATTCAATATTTCAAAGATTGGAGGAGTGACCTTTTCCAAAATATAACCACCTTGCATAAAGCTGAATCCAACCATTTAAGTGTAGGGTCAAATAATTTAAAGTGGAAAATGCAACATTTAGAAAAAGTTTGTCAATCTTCCAACCTTTTAAAACGTTGATTTAGCATTTCATTTTGTAGAGTTATAGGAAAATACGAAGCATTTTGTTCGGCAAAACTCACCAAAAAGCAGAAGATATTTTCCGTCCGTATCTTCTCAAACTGGACGCCGAAGAGGCCGGGGTGCTCTGCGGTAGGGGAGCGCCCTTTCGGGGAGAATATCGTCCTCCTGAATTGCTGTCGAATTGCTCCTTAGAAACAAAAACAACCACACCTAACACACATTGTCTGCTCAAAATTCGTATGGCAGTATTGAAAGAAAGCAGTTCGATAATCAAATTTATGAATGTTCAGTCACAATTTACTGTTAACGACATCGTTTCGTCATCGCAGTCGTTGCCGTCGTCGTCTTCCCATCCGAATCGTGAGCGACGATGTCATCGGAAGATAGATATGACGGAATTTCGATTCCTCAAGGATGCAGATTTTATGTTCGAACTTCTCCCGTTGTAAACATAGTGGTGTGACCTCCGTTTGATGAAGTTCAAATCGGTGCTAAAATGCTATTTGTCTGTTAAGATCACACTATTGCAATAGGTCCAGCGAAATAGATTTTGATTTAGGAGCGACACCCCCAGTATTGTCAGCAGACGAATGATCCTTATCTGATCATTTTTAATGACTGAGTGTGGTGATTTCTTATGACAAGCAACGTGTGCTTAAAACGAATTTCAGTCCCCGTAATGACTGACAGAGCACATTTCGTCATAACGTACGTCACAAAATATTGGCTGTTAAAAAAGGGCCAGCTTCTTTAAAAAGTACAAGCCAACCGCCGTGTTATTAGAAGGTTGGTTAAACCCAAATGACTTCCCCAGGCTTTTCGGGGATCCCTTTTAATTCGGAGCGGTCGTAGCATACCTCCCCTTGGCTCATTTACGTTTTGTTTCATCGACCCCTTTTCTCTCTGCTCGCGTGAGCCGCTTTTGAAGGCATCCTTGTTTCCAACTAGGTTCCGACATTGTTTGTATTTAACCATTGGAAAAATAACTCTCCTCCCAGTCCCCAAACTTTTTTTTTAAATCCGCAGACGGCACGCGAACATCATCCATAATTTTTTAAATTGCAAATCAAGTATGCTGTGTGTCATCTTTCTCCAGCATTTCTGCACCATTTGAGATTGTGTGTGTGTCGAATATAGACATCGTTAACACGACTTGTTAATTAATCATACGGACGCTGCGCATGCGTCAGCGCCACGCGCCAGAACAATACACCCGTTGCCTATTCAGTGAACAGTTTAATTGGTCAGTACTCTGAGATTACTCGGTCAATTTGGCGCGAGCCTCTTCTGACTTATTTTTTCGTGTCGCTATCTTTTTGACATGTATGAAAAGCGGGAACCGTCCATTTCTGTTCGGTTTATCTAAACGACGTTTGCACCGAGTCCATTCGCCATCGGGCATCGGGCTGCGGCCGGCGGCTTGCCTTTCCATAAGCGCTAAAACTGCAGACTTCGCTTACAGGAATTTGACGGGGAGTTTTTACTTGATGACAGGTTATCAAGTCTCGGCCGTGATGAGGCACGAACGTAAGTTTGTTAATGCAACAATGGGACGACGACTGGTTATTATGCGCTGAAGAGTGATCGTGTTTCACAGATTTATAAGATACAAAGCTTAAATTATGCTTTTTAGTTTACCTACGGTGGTATTAATTTTCGTACCCCTCTCTTATTTACATAATCATAATGCATCACCGGCTTTCTGAAACAAAAGGTCTCTAGCCTTGACAATCAAAGAATACGTTTCAATGAATAAGGGCTAGGTTGAGAGGCTGTCTATAGATATTGTAGAATATTAGAATATCAATAAAGATTTATGGTGTTCATATGGGTGTGAAAATGACGTATACAGAGCGGACAGATACATGGGCCCCGTTTCATCATCATTTTTGTCCGACAAGCTGTCAGACCTGACATCTTTTCTTGATATTGATTGGCTAAGAAGCATTGTGACTATGGTTACTGTCGGATAAACATCCGACAACTCCTTACATGAAATGCTCCCACGTACGGACTCTATTCTATGGTAACTCCCGTAAGAACCAGGCAGGACAACTTTTTGCTGGTAAACGCCAAGCTGATACAAGTCAGACATAGCATGCATATAGAGGCTGACCTTAAAGACGACAGTATTATGCACTCTCGGGTCTTTTTATCAAAGTGGGGATCATGGCAGGCCGGGGATTCGAACTCACAACCTTGCGATTGTGAGTCCAATGCTCTAACCACTCGGACAACACGGCCCGGATGTGGGGACACAGAGGATGACGTATAGATAGATGGGTTAACATAGGACGACATGCTGGCAACTGAAGAAAAGTGTACCATGAAAGAATGAGTGAGAGAGAGAAAGAGATACAACCGAGGTTGGGGGGATGGAGAGAATGATAGGACCTTTTCTCTAACTCTCTATCTCCATCTCGTGAAAGTCATCATCATCATCATCGCCACCGCCGTTATCATCATCGCCACCGCCGTTATCATCATCACCATCGTTATCGTTATCATCGTTATCATCATCATCTTCATCATCATCATCATCATCATCATCTTCATCATCATCATCATCACCACCAGCTATCCATCACCAACATTGTCCTCATAACAAAACAATCATTATCATTAAAACCTTGCTTCTTTCCTTCCTTCGCTTCCTCTCCTCTCACCATCATCCCATTCTAAATTATAGATATTTTATTCAATAGTTAAATAAGAGCTAAAGGCCTGGTCACACCGCCCGAGCGTTGTTGGAGCGGTCGTGGAGCGCCGGGGAGAGTGTCGAATTTCGCTCACAAAATTTGGGGAAAAAATCGAAAACAAAATTCGAAAACAAAAAACAAACAATCGAAATCGAAAATGGTGAACGGTAGCGAGCGGTGATGATTTTTTTCTCTCCGCTCCACGATCGCTCCAACAACGCTCGGGCGGTGTGACCAGCCTTAAAACACAATGAATGATTGGATAGACGGTTTGTCTTATAACTACCACATTTTTTTCAAATAATGCAAATGCAGAGGCGTGATTCGTAATAAAAAATGATCAAAATGGCAATATAGCCTAGTCTGCAGGCACAAACCCTGATTGGAACTTTAATTAACAAGTGTGCCTCCACACAAAGACTAGCAAATACAAAACTTGCTGGCCTTCAGTACACAAGGCATGAGTAGGCTGCAATTCAGACCTTTGCTCGAGTGAAGGGTTTGCCCAGCAGACCAACTATCGTGCAGCGTGGTAACAACCTTTACTTTCATGAGTAATTCTTTAATATTGTCTACTTACTCAATCAGTGGCATAATGAGCCAAAAAATTTGATGGGACCGGATAGGCGTATCCAGTTGAATTTATTGAAAAAAAATTGCGAGCGAACGAAGCGAAATTTTTCACATTTTTATTACAAAAATAAAAATTTGTGATAGATTTTGACATAATATTCGGAAAATAAAAATCATAATTCACCCTTCTCTCTTTCCTATTCTATCGTCGTGATTTTTTTTTAATTCTTGGTCGGGATTTTTTTTTTCGGGGGGGGGGCGCCCCCATGTTTACTCCTCTGTTCTAAAATAGATGTACATGTATATCAATGAATGTTCCAGGAATATTTTCCAAACGGATGTACGCATTAAAATGGTAAAGCAATTGAACTACAATGTATAATTCTCCCACATTATTTTTTTTTCGCATTTACTGCTTTGATAACAGCCAACTGACGGCGGGATAAATTCACCTAACAGGCGAGGGGTCTGAGAGAGAAAAGCTTGAATTGACAAGTATCAGTCGAGCTTAACCTGAGCGGTGTCTCACATCTCCTCTCCCCCGACACTTCGGCGCACTCTATGTGGTAACGTGGGAACCATAACAAATCACAATGATATGCAAACAAAGCAAGATATAGATACCTACTTAGCTGGCCAAATGACAACTTGTTGTAGCGACAATGAAGAAATCATTTTTTTTTGCTTTGCTACAGCCACCAGCCACACTAGCCGACTCCACATCGACCGATGATGATACGCCGTCATGGAGATATAAATCGCTATGTACGCCATTCAAAACTTAAAGGGTACTTCGAGCTGATAATAATCATATCTGAATAAATATTAGAGTAAAATTCATTGAGAAAGAACGCTGACTATTTCATCAAAATCTGATTACAAAGTTAATGAATTTGAAAGATTAGCAATATTGTGTGAATAATAAGTTACATTAAATATTTCTCTGAACTAATGCAAAATTTCAAAATACTACAACTTTGTTATTCCCTGTTCGACTTTGATGAAATGTTCATTGTTTTGTTTGCCTGATTTTACCTTATCCGTTTTAATGATAACATTTTTATTTTAGCTGGAGAGCATCTTTAATATATCATTAGAAATAGTGTGCTCGGTCTGGAGTAGGTTTCGTTGGTGTGGCTGTAACCGAAACCGATTCCAAATCGAGCGATAATGTGCCAGTTAAAATAATGTATTATATTTGATCAGTCTGGAGTCGGTTTGGTTGGTGTAACTGTAACCGAAACCGATTCCCAACCGATCGATGATAAGTCAGTTTAAATAACGTAATTTTGATCGGTCTGGATTCGGATTCTTTTTATGTGACTATAACCGAAACCGACTCCGAACCAACCAATGATGTGCCATTGGTAATAATGTAATAGCTTTGATCGGTCTGGAGTCGGATTCGTTGGTTTGACTGTAACCGAAACTGATTCCGAACCGACTGATGAACTGACATTGGTAATAATGTAATAGCTTTGATCGGTCTAGAGTCGGTTTCGGTGGTATATGACTGTAACAAAACCGATGTGCAAACTGTCACTGAAGAATGTTTAACAGGTAGATTGTTTTCACAACGTTGACTAATTTGTGATATTGCCTTCCTTGGGAATTAAGTGTCGGTCTGTGATCGGAAACAGCTCCAGTGCATCGTCCTACACAGAGAGGTATAGTATTTCTCAATTTGCAGGGCATCTAAAATAAATATAATTCTGTAAATTTTATACTCGCCCTAAATCTATTCCTTTTATCACAATCCTGATTTTTCGTTGTAGTACTAATATATCCTTATGCACCACACGGTAAAAACGCTGTTTAAAATTCTATACAACGCCGTTTACTATATTATGAAAATTTATAGTTGTTTAACAGTTCAAATAACCATGCTTAAAGGACAAGTCCACCCCAACAAAAACTTGATTTGAATAAAAACTGAAAAATTCAACAAGTATAACACTGAAAATTTCATCAAAATCGGATGTAAAATAAGAAAGTTATGGCATTTTAAAGTTTCGCTACATTTCACAAAACAGTTATATGCACATCTCGGTCTGTATGCAAATGAGGAACTGATGACATCACTCACTCACTATTTCTTTTGTATTTTATTATATGAAATATGAAATATTTTCATTTTCTCGTCATTGTCATGTAAAATGAAGTTTCATTCCCCCTGAACACATGGAATTCCATTATTTTAACATTTTGTGCTTCAAGCAAGGAGGTCCTACATTGAATCGTCAAATTCGTAAAAAAAGTTGAAATATTGTATAATTCAAACACTATAAAACAAAAGAAACAGTGAGTGAGTGACATCATCGACTCTCTCATTTGGATGTAACTGGCTCGTTCATATAACTATTTTGAAATGTCATAACTTTCTTATTTTACATCCGATTTTGATAAAATGTTCAGCATTGTGCTTGTCTGATTTTTCTCTATTGATTCAAATCAACATTTTTTCGGAGGTGGACTTGACCTTTAATTTGATGAGTATTGAATGTAAAAATAGACTTTCTTGTTTTAAACTGTTTGGACAAATACTGTAAGATTCACGTAATAAATATCTTTGGATAAAAATTTGAAACTGCGTTTTTACTGTGCATAATGCTGGATCATATTGTTTTTGTAAAGCGTAAAGCTTTATAGCATTTTAGGAGGGGCGTCGTGATCACGTGGTTATGACTCTCGTCTTCCAATCTGAGGGACGTGTGTTCCATTTCTATAGCCATGGCGTGGTTTCCGTCATCGAGAAATGTACCCACATTGTGCTGCACTCAACCCAGGTGAGGTGAATGGGAACCCGGGAGGAAGAAATTCCTTGAATGCTTGAGCGCCTATAGGCATGATAGGTAGCCGAGCTAATAGTAGTAGCAGGGCCCGCTGGGAGAACAGTTTTCAGGGGAGCGTTCCATCAATTTTTTTATCGACAAGTTGTCAGATGTGACAGCTTTCCTTGATTATGATTATGGGTAATAATCAAATACTTGTAAGACTTCGTTCCTATGTATTAAAGGAAAAGTCTACCCAACAAAAAATCACCATCATTTACCCTTTATTTTTACCTCTTTCGCCTTTGTGATTTTTATAGAGTGGCAATATACTGCATTGACAAATCATCATCCCTATACTTTATCGTCATAATCTTTTCATTACCGCGCGATTCCATTAAAACACGTAAGGGGGGAAATTCAAGAATAATGAGAAGACGACTCGAGCACGTTGACGGCCCCTATTTTCTGACTCACATTTTCAGTTTGACATGTTTGAGTATGTTTCAAATTTACCCTCATTCAGTTCAAGAGGGGTTGCGCTATGCGAACGTCTATATCATAATGTGCCGCTTTTTAAGCGAGGCAAGGCGCCGAGGTTAGAATGGGATGCCAACGTGCCTCATGAGGAGGAGAGAGTGAAAGAAAGAGAGATGCTTTGGTTGTCATTTTTATCCAAGTCAAAGTACCCCCACCCCCCCAAAAAAAATATTGGGACTGAACATCTTTATATAGAAATATAGTATTTCTATATAAGTGTAAGCTACTTACAAAATCACAGTGTTTGCCCAAGGGTTGAGCGGTGTTGGGTAGACTGGCCAGGCGCGCTTCAACTTACTGTTCAATGTCCTTTTTGTAGGCTAACACCGGTTAAGCTCCGGGGAATTTCTTGCCTCACTTGTCAAATTTTCTCCAGGGGCCCGTTGCAGAAAGAGTTGCAATCAATCGCAACTCTAAAAATCACGCGCAACTTGACTTTCAACCAATTAACAGCACGCATTTGGGACTTGCGATTGATTTTTTTTAATTGCGTTTAAACGCAACTCTTCCTGCAACGACCCCCAGGAGGTGTAAAAATATTGAGAGGGGAAAGATAAACGGGATAGAAAGAAGAAGAAAATCAACTGTGGAATCCTAGTACTGAAAGAGACAAACTGCTTCCTCGCTAACAGTGTTATGAGAGGAATATTTTGACTATCATCGACAGAATTGAAATTGCCCCATTTTCTTGGCATTCTCTAACACTGAGTTTTCATCTTAACATAATCATAACAGTCGTTTGTGAAACACATTAATTTTTTTGTGGGTTACTTCCTTGTTTCATTTGTTTGCAGTGAGATTGTATTTATTTCTTCTCATTATATTAGATGTATTCAGATTTCCTGATTTCTTTTATTGAATGTCGGTGTAGGATCATGCAATCAGCTTTCCAATACCATTTCATAAATACCATACCTCTTTTTCGCAATGACCACTGCTAACGGCAAAAAGATTAGAATATGAACTACATTTCTCAATTAAATCCCGTTAATGTATACCTTAAAGGTATTGTTTAACTTTGTGAGCAGCTGATTTAAAAAAATCTCAAACCAAGATGAAACATGTGTACAAGTGCATGTATTAGAACTAATAAACCCTGAAAACAACCATTATTGAGAATGAAAAGCTAAAACTACAAGGCAAACACCGATTTTGTAAATAGGCGTCTTATAGACTCCTAAATAGTACACATAAATGTATGGGATGAAATTAAGATGGTGTTTCCGGTCACTTTATATTTCAATTTTTGAAGCACTAAATAATTATTTTCGAACGCAATTTTTTCTGGGCTTCATTTTTGTAACATATCACAGACACAGGTGACAAGTGTGACCTTCTAGCTCAAATTTTTTAAAAGTCAAACCAATGTTAACCAATCACTTGAAAGGTCAAGTCCACCTCTAGAAATGTTGATTTTAATCAATGGAGGGCAATCAAACAAGCTCGATGCTTAGAATTTCATCAAACTTAAATGTAAAATAAGAAAGTTATTTAAAGTTTCGCTTATTTTTACATAACAGTTATATGCACCTTTCAGTGATATGCAAATGAGAAAGTTGTTCCTCACTATAGCTATTTCTTTCGTTTATTAAAATTGTTTTAATTATATACAATATCTCAATTTTTACTTAAATGACAATAATGGCCAACTTGACAGAACCTCAAAATGTTAAAACAATGGTAGTTCGATATGCAGGAAGGGAAAAATATTGGTTTCACATGATAATGGAGAGAAAGAGAGAAAAACTATTTCATATGAATGAAATACAACAAAAATTGTGAGTGGATAACAGCGGGGATATGACATCATCAGTTTGTCCTATGAATATTCATGAAGACATGCCTAGAACTGCTTTAGTGGAGTAATATATTAATCCTTTTCCGATTTAGTTCAAATTTTAAGGTCTTTGCTTGTCTGATTTGCATGTCTTTATCTGTTCCAATCATATTATTTTCACCCTGGATTACCCCTTTAATTCTGAAAGTTTAATTTTTGTAACGTCACTTAATATTGCGAGCTAGTGAATTGCGTAAACGTTACCGAATACCTTAATATAAACGTGTGATTTATTTATCCAAGTGTTTCAGAAAAGAGTTTATTATGTTTAAAGTGTTAAAGTATATCGTTTTGTTTCCCCCTCTCTGTATATACCTTTTTCATATTTTTTTTTAGATCATTCAAATTATACGTTTCCTTTCTTTAGAAAAAAATTCAACTGAAATAATGATCGATTGATATCTAAATTTATTTCATTTTTCATTTCATTTATTTTTTCCATTTCCAACAATCATTTACATTTACAATAGTTTTGTTACATACATCTTGATATAATTATAATCAATAAAACAAAGAAACTTATGTATAATAATCAAGATAACAGGTCGGAAACGGAGGAGGCTGCTAAAAAGCGAAGCTTGTAGGATGCAGCCTCCTATAACATACGCATGAAGAATATAAACAAAACACAAACACAACATGGTAGAAATTTGAACGTAAAACTATCTGAATGAATAGTTTAAAAGAATAAAAAGAAAGAAATAGAAATGAGAGAAAATAGCAAGATCAGTGGTCTCCAGATTCTTGCCCCAACACTCACAGCGAATTTACGGATCAACAGGAAAACGAAAAATATCATATTTCACAGCTCGTAGTGCTGAGTATATAATAATAAATAAATTTATTCATTCATATTCTCACAAATATTTTCCTCTTTACCCTTACTTTATATGTATTGGATGGAAAATGGGTACCGTAAAGTCTCATACATGATAATAAACAGTACGAGGCTCTTTCAATGGATTTAATGATGTCCCAAATATTAGCTTTTTAATCTGTATATCGTTTAATTATTTCATTATTTAACGTCATTTTCTTACTATATCTTTGAATGTCAGTGTCAGACATGAGTTATTAATTAAAGTATTGAATAAATACCCCTAGTCGGAATTCCTAATTTACAAAGTTATCTTTGGATTTTCGTCCTTACTTAAACACAGACACACAAACATTTTTTTTCAACATAAGGATTTCATTCAAATGATTTACATGAACTCAATAGATTAGAAATATCCCCAAAATTACAAATCTTCATTTTATAAACTGAAGCAATTATGGATGGAATGAAAACAACAACAACACCCCCACACACGCATCACTCTCTCCGGCGTTTGCTACTTCGTTTTTCATAACTCAAACCTTACTCATTTTATTCAGCTTATCCCGATTCATGCAATGAACCTAACACTACGCTGTATGTCCATTCTAATAATACCAACACTGTCACATCAAGTGTCAAATTCCATTAGCATATCTCACCCCAACCCCACTCACCATCTACCCCCGATAGCCTCCGTTATAAAACTCCCTCCGTTCCGCTCATCTCCCCCGTATTGTAATCCCCCAGATCCCTTTACCCCCGTCGAGCTCTATAACGCCACCTCCTTCGCCCCGGTCCCCCGCGACGGCCCGTACAGGTGGCACAGGTGTACTCACATAGCTAATGAGTTTGCATCGATCGGTTGGGCAGAGGATGGCGACGCGGCGACTTGGCCGGCGCTTGAGTGGATGACGACCGCTCGAGTTTATTGAATCGTGGCTCGCATCGCCTTTAGTTCGCGCCACTAATAACATCGTAACGGTGTTTTAAAGGGAAAGCGTCTCTTTCGGCACTAATGATTTCAGGCCTATTTTCACTCATTCAGCGATGAAAATCTTATGATTTCTGAGGATATATCAAATTTTTTCTCTCTTCCTTTTTCCCCTTCTATCTTTCTGGCGTCCTTATTAATCAACAATTGCAAAGGTTCTTTCAATCTCGTAGAACATACACCAAACTTGTTTAAAGTGTTTATCTGTTTATTTTGACCATGGTAACTGTATTTTTACGATTTCATCGGTTTATATATATTTCGTGTTAAGCTAGTATAGCCAGTGGAAGCATAGTTTAGTGGGAAGAGCATTTATGAAGCATATACACGTAAGATAATAAATACATACAATATCTGGACAAGGAAGGAATATGAAAGTCGTTTTTATTTGTAGCAAATTTCTAACTTATCACTAAAATAATACAAATTAATTCCTTCTCAATCATAATATCAATCTCTGTTTTTAATACAGAAACCTTGAATGAAAGAAAAAATACAGTTATAATTAAAGAAACATACTACAGCTGCGAATTTCAATTCTGATAAAAGTAAGGCTTCAAAACGATATTTGATTCTCATAATATTTTCATTGATATGTTTAAGTGAGTAAATGAAAACTTGAATAATGAAGGACATTGCATATTGCGGTGAAAGATGAAAATAATGATCCATTCGTCTCGGCTATACGCCTCTTTAACCGGATCCGCATACATTCGTAATTCCGACGCTTCGTTATTCCGAAGGTTTGATATTCCGAAGGTTCGTTAATCCCAAACGAAATGGGGTTCGTAATTCCGAAGGTTCGTTAATCCCAAACGAAATGGGGTTCGTAATTCCGAAGGTTCGTTAATCCGAAAAAGAAATGAGGTTCGTAATTCCGAAGGTTCGTTAATCCGAAAAAGAAATGAGGTTCGTAATTCCGAAAACTAAATGATCAAACAACCTTATTTCGTTTTCGGACTAACGAACCTCCGTTACAACGAACCTTATTTCGTTTTCGGATTAACGAACCTTCGGAACAACGAACCTTATTTCGTTTTCGGAATTCAAATCTTCATTGGTGTCATGTGAATGGATTTGAATGGATAATCCATGGTGGGGGATAATGAAAGTCACATGATTTGAATATATTAAGTAAAGCCCCCCCCAAAAAAAAAAATACTTTGATATCCGATGAAAAATAAGGAAATTATGGAGTTCCTAAATTTTACAACATCACTGAAACAGTTCCATGCATGTCGTAACGAACCTTCGGAATAACGCCACAAATGTACGGATTAACGAACCCTTTTACGTTTTCGGATTAACGAATATCGAGGTATAGGCAATTTACGTGTTTCGGAATTACGAAGTGTAACCAATGGATCATCTTTCACCTCATGAAGTATTCTGTCCACTGCTCTCATAAACATTCATTTCTTGAATATTGACGACCGACATCTTTCCGATTAGCAGAAGCAACGTTGCATCTTATGTCGGTAACGTAAAATGACATTTCTAAAAACTTTCTGAATAAGGATTTGGATGCTTAAGGATGATGTATTTCTTATCCATTTGTATCACTGTTGTTTTTCTTTCATTATACCATTTTTTTTATTGAGGGTCGAATATAATGATCAACTTTGAGTGACCCTACACTGTTAGAAAATTTATCTTTGAAATAAAAGAAGTTCCTGCAGCAGAGTCTTGAGAACAATCTTACCAGATTGCGTAATCTTCCAGGAAAGGGTGTATGGGATCTTATAGAATTCCCTAAATAAAACACCCTTTCCCCCTTTTAAACAGACCTGTTCTGTTAAATTGCAGAAAAATTCCTTATGAATTTACAAAATAATTCTGTTATTGCTTTTTGCAAAATTTTCTTTATTTTTGTCTGTAAAATCACGGTTTCCTAAACAGTGTATCAAAATGGCTCGCCTAACTTTGCCTGATATTGGCCTAATATACGTCTATAATCTTAAATCTCATACATTCTCCTGATAGAATATGGTGGGGGGAGTTGTAGCTTTATAGGTTTGTGCCCGTGAAAGATTATGCACATCGTTTATAGTAGTTTTACATCTAATGGCGATAGTCAAGAAGTGTCTTTCTCCCTCCCCTATATAGTGTAATCAGTATTATGTCGGTTAGGTTACGTAGGCGTGTATGTGTAGGGTCGTGTGTATTCTGATGTGTGAGATTACGGGTGCGATGCAGGGTGCGCGTGCGGAAGAGGTTGCGTGCGTACGTGTATGCAAAGGGCGGTGACATTGATGTTTTGATACAAATATAGAGAACGGCGGGAACTAGGAGGGAAAAAGTTCTCCAAAGCTCCCAAGGGCGGAAATCATATCCTTCATGTCAAATATTCTCTTGAATGTGTTGTTAACAAAATGCGATTGTTTATAAATTATCAAGAAACATGACGACATGGGGGAGAAAGGATTGCCGTAGTTCCGCCGTCATGGTTAAACGAGTATAAAACATTTCCCATAGACTCGTGTGTTAACCTGGCACTTAAAAGAAATCCTAAAAACGATTGAAATTGATTGAAATTAGAGGGTCGAATGTTTATTACCAGTGGATAGGATATATCTGACATTCCATATTCTGACCAGAAAAGGGATACCTCGACCAGCTCATTTTAAAAACAAATCGGCATTAATGAATGCATCTCCAGTGGAATCAAATTCATCCCCTAAAACAGGATAATAGTCCTAATTCTTCCGCCAGTCAAAATAGTTCCAAATTCATTGATATATATATTTTTTTATTTGGGTTAAGAAAGTTCAGTAGTTACCCTCCTTAGAATCAGTGTTAGAAGGTCTATCATATTCATACACTGTTGTCAATCAGCTTTATTAAATTGAAAATTTGATGATGGGTTGGCTCGGATGAATATCTTTTGCCTTCCTGTTGTAAATAGGATCGTGCGACCAATACTGCAAAGGTTTGCTGCTCTTTACGTTCGTTGGCAATAACCGTCAAGGTCTCAAGGATGACAGGTTTTATGTTAATTGTTTTTTCCTGAATTACCTTTCGCTATACCCACAATATAATCAGCATTAATACATAGATTACAAGGACAAGCAAAAATGAATGGTGCAAAGCGTTTCGAATATTTGAATTTACTCAAGAGGACCCTTATGGATAAAAATATAATGAGGATTTAAATATGCCTACTTGTTAAAATGAATCTTAAAAAAATCTGCCTAGCGCCATCTCGCGTTTAGAAACGAATTACTCAGTGGTAAACTATGTACAGATATAGGCCTATAGTATGTCTTTTGCCCCCCCCCAGTTATGCCAGTCTTCATTGCTCAACAAAGTTGAATAGTATAAGACCTCGCAGATCAATTTCCCCCTAATAATATGACAAGTAAAGATGTATTTTGATAATGATGACGATGATGTCAATAATAATGATAATAATAATAATAATATCATAATGTTAACAATAATAATAATAATAAATATTTATCCAAGGTACCCCTTCAGTTCTGAAAACCTGTCTCCCAGAGACATATATATATTCGTATAGTTATGTAATGTTGCACATTATGCGAAGGTGAGCGCAAATTTGGTCGGTACCAGTGGAATATAGGCATAGGCCTGTTAGGCATCTTATGAAGACAAACGGTAAAAAATAATCATTACTGTCTTTTACGGTCATAGGAATTTCCCGCCCATTGACGAGGAACGAATTCAACAGCCCGGTAAATGTATTGAAAAAAATGACCGTCAAATGACAATGAACAGCTGGTAGATCATTGTCGAAAATTGTGAACAGTTTCGTCGTAAATTCCATGATCTTTGCTCCGGCGACAATTGCTCCGCTCTAAATTCCACACACTAATCCAATGACCAACTTCAACCCTAGGTTTAACACTATAACCTACCCTAAACCTAACACGAATCCCTTATTTGCAACCCTCGCCCTAACCTTACATCTTTGTAGACAAAATCAAGACCGGAGCAATTGTCGCAGGAGCAAATGTCGTGTTACCTTGTCGTAATTGATTTTCGAAGCTGGCAAAAAATTGCAATCGTTAGTCCAGAGTCCAGGTGCCCGATGCAGAAAGAGTTGCGTTTTAACGCAAGCCAAAAAAATCAATCGCAAGTCCAAAATGCGCGCTGTTGATTGGTTGAAAATCAAGTTGCGCCTAAATTTGTAGAGTTACGATTGATTGCAACTCTTTCTGCAACGGGCCCCTGGTCGAAACTGCTGTTTGGATCCACCAATTTACGACAAAGACTTCTTGGTTGTCCTTTGCCAGGAAGGGCATTTGACAATACATTTTCTATGCTCTTGAAAGCGTTTTGCTTCGAGGTGTCTCGTATATTCATCAAGCAGTCGGGACGTGTGGTCCAGTGGTTAGAGTATTGGACTCATAATCGCAAGGTTGTGAGTTCGAATCTCAACTCTGCCATTGCCTCCACTTTCATGAAAAGAACCGAGAGTGATATCTGTCGTCCATAACGTCAGCCACTAAGACTGATTAACCTAGACGTAAAACGTTTCCTATAGGTAATTGGTTGTGCACCAGATTGGCGTTTACCAGCAAGTTGCTGTCCTGCCGAGCTCTATACGGGAGTTACCTTAAATAGAAACAGAGCATTCCGGCACGATATTTCACATTAAGCAATATTTGCAAATAACCCCATGTTTTGACTGAGATCAATATTTACTTTTAACATGATTTAATGTGTATACTACGTTGCGTCACTCGAAGGGATGGGGGTATTTCTCTTCAGCATGCCACTTCAATAACATTTACATTAATTTACTATGTAATATTCATTCAATAGATTAAATGTTTTAGTATATGTTACAGTCATACCAACGAAACCGACTCCAGACCGATTAAGCTATCACATTATTACCGATGACATACCATCGGTCGGTTTGGAGTCGGTTTCGGTTACAGTCACACCAATGAAACCGACTCCAGACCGATCAAAGCTATTACATTATTACTAATGACATAGGCCTACTATCGGTCGTTTAGGAGTCGGTTATGTTGGTGTGACCGTTATTGTGCTGCAGTCACACTACGGAAACCGACTCCAGACCGATCAAAGGTAATACGTTATTACCAATGACATACTATCGGTTGGTCTGGAATCGCCTTCTCAATGTGACTGACCCTTTACACTAATTGGTTTTGACGTAATACAATCAATCTATCAAAGGAATTCGCGATAGCTTAAGAAAATAAAACATAGTCCAAGTAGGCAATTCATAGCGATTCCAAATATCATAATCAGCATTATATCAATTTATTTATGGAATCTGTTTAGCTCGAAACACATTCAGAAAAAAAGAACAATGCACTCTTTTACATCCGGCCTGTGAATGTTTGCTGTTGCACGTACGACTCGCAAAAGTGTTGCGCAAACAAAACAAAGCATTATAATAAATAAATTAACCTTTGTACGAATTATGAAGGGGAGGTGGGGGATGGGGTGGAGCAAACACCCAACCATGGTATGACGGCTAGTATACCTAAACTAAGACAAAATCTTAATAGGCTTTGGGTATTCAATTACTTGGCAATAATACTTGCGTACTTGCCAATAAAACTGATAAATTTGATTTTTGATAATGGCTAAATTTTGAGAGATTATTGATCGTTTAGTAAGCTTCTGTTTCCTTTCCCAAATCCTTATCATTTAGTATTCTAAATTTATTGTTTATCCTGTATAAGAAATAAGTAATAAGTTTTGAATATACATCTATATACTACAAAATTATTATTACCGCTCTGTACCATTTCTGTGGAAGCCTTCTCGTTGATGTTAACGAATTATTATTCATGCTATTTGTGTTGATATGCTGTAATTACATTGTATGCAATTCTTTATGTATATGGAATTGATTTTGACAATTTGATAACCATCGGGGGTCAATAAAAATATCTTTTAAAAATCTAAGAGTGTAAAAAATCACATACCTTAAAAATCGATACAGAGTGGAGTCGGAACGAGGATATTTTATGGGGGCGAGGGTGCTATATAGACGGCATGAAGTCATCAATTTCTCAATTGAATTTAGGGGTTGTACGTGTTATATATCCCAGACCCCAGTTTGTTGTCCGACAAGTTGGTCGAATCTGACAACTTTCCTTGATTATGATTCGCTAAGAAGCATTGTTATTGTGATAACAGTCGGATAAAACAAGAAAACATCTGACACGTCCTTTTATGAAACGCTCACCGGGGCCAGTTCTTACAAAGATTTGCGATTGATCGGATCAACCACAACTATGGAAAGCCAGCAACGTAAACACAAAAAATGCATGTTTGTTCAAAATATTTCCTAGCTATGCAGTATAGTCATACATTCATTTTTTTCTTGAAAATTTAGTGTGCTTCGCTTGGTTTGCAAAAGGACTATTTGCAAAATTTCTAACCCAAAAATTCTGACATTGATGGATTTCTATAAAGTTGAGATTGATCGGATCAATCGTACGTCTTTGTAAGACCATGTACCTTTTGCTATTGGACGGGACACCGGTTCCGGACTTTGCCCCCTATTCACACATCCATGACGTTTAGGGGAATCCTGAAAATGTACTTCATTTGAACGCTCCTGATAGACGAACTCTGGCGGATGTTTCCCTGGCAACAAAGTAAACAAGACGAAACCAACAGTGGGAAAGGCTCAAAATCAATGGATCAATATTATCACTCTGAAATAGGAACAATCTGCCATTAATCCCCTGTTTATTCTGTGTCGAGTGGGCGTCTCGATCGGTCTCCGCGATTTGCATTTCGAGAGTGGGACACCAAACGGATGATGATGGAGAACGATTTCAGTTCACTTTTGAGGATAGAAGTAATAGATCACGGAGAACAGGAGAGGGGTTGCACTAAAACACGATGTTCTGTGTGCTTGTTGTCTAATTCGATGAAAGCTTCCCTCCTGACATGTGGCCATAGGGTCTGTGACAGTTGTAACGCTTTGGTTAACAGCGGGGACACCACTGTCTTTTGCGTCTCTTGCCAAATTCGAAACGTGTCCCCCAACCCGAGTCAAGAGGTCACATCCTCCGAATCATCTTTTCCGCCGATAAGCTCATCGTCACCGACGTCGTTGTCGAGTGAGAAGAACGAGATCTTGAAGACACAGCTAACGAAGCTTCGCCATCTCGACGAAGCTGTCTACAAACCTCTCGGAAAGCACTTCGACAAGGTGCTTCAGATGATTAAAAACGGTCTCGACAAAAATGTTAAGCTGGTCGAGGCACACTTCGAAGAAATCGTCGACGTCATGGAGAAGAGGAAAAAGAAGATCATTAAGTCGTTGAAACAAAATACGAAGGCGAATAAGATTATGATTGAAAATAGAAAGAAGGCGATGGAGAAAGAGAGAGTGCAGTTAAAAGAGTACACAGGGCGACTACAGAACAGAGTTCGCAATCGGTTGAATGGAAAACGTTCTGAGATTATGCTCAACTCCTTTCTATCTGAGGTGGACGGCTTTCAAAGGAAAGCAAGAAAAATGAGCACGGAGAACTCTGTTACCGAACTGGATGACCTCGAGGTGATCAATAATTCCGATGTAGAGGTTACCATCAAGGGTGCAGTGGAGCAAATGACAACACTGCGTGAGAAAACCCAGCTTCTTAAATCCAGAGTAGGAACACCAACATCTTCTCTTTCTTGGTCTCTCGAAGAATCCTCTTCAAGGAACGGAAGACCCACGTCTCATCTCGTTCCAACCCCGCCTCGTAGAACGAAGAGTCTGTCACCGAAACCTCGCTCATCAAGGGTGCCGGTGACACCTCTGGACCTACGCTCAGAAGCAGATGGTTGCGAGCCCCAGATCCTCCAGAATAATCGATATCTTCCCGATATAGCATCTGTAACACCTCCAGGCACTGAGCCACCCGCCCGAAGACCAGAAAGTGGTCAAACCTTAGCGCTGCCCGCTCAAGATGCTTCTATCAGAGAACTGTACGACGGTCCTCATCGAAGCTGTCGTGGTTCCAAGTCGTGCGAAAGAAGCCTCCAGAAAACGCAAGAACGTTCTGCCAAAAGGACTTTGCCGAATATCCCTCTTCTCCAGGGAGGGAGAGCTGTAGCCAACTCACGTAGGCCTGGAGTAAAGTATCAAACACTCATCCAAGATAATGGTCAGGTAGAACGGCCCTCAGGAATCTGTCGACTTCAAAGCGGTATGGACGGTGCGGTTGCCGTGGCAGACTGCGGACGCGGTAGGATCTTGGACGTTGGATTGGATGGGAGAGTGACGTGTTCGTCATCCGTATGGGAAGATGATGGAGAGTCGGCAAAGGCCCAGGGAGTCTTTGATGTTACTCAGATAGATGGCGGTTGCCTGGTCGTATCAGATTCACAACGAAAGGAGGTAGATTTCTGATATATTATTGATTTGACTTATTCTTTTTAACATTCACACCATTTATGACTGCGATGTCTGCTGATATGGTTGTACAAACAACCTCCCAACCTACTTGAAAATATTTGATTTAAAGGGCTATGAAAATAAACGAAAAGTAATGAGAATAAGAAATAAAAGAGTCCCCGTGACATGGTTAGCTAATGAGGCAACGGCCAGCTCGTGCACGGATTAAGGAGGAGTAGGGGTAAGGGGGGGGGCTTGGTCCCCATCCCAATTTTTACTTTTCATTTTAATATTACACAAACTCATAGATAATAAACCGTTTAACAGTAGCAGTTATTATAGGCGTATGTTTTAACGCTTTAACGCTGCACAAATTGATAGAATATAGACCGCAGTTACTGTGATGCCTAGCTAACAGATGAAGACTGCACAAAGTTGAATTTTAATTCTTCTATTTTCATTATTTTCCGTGTTTCTTCAGGTCATCCTATTTGAGGAAGGACGGAGGGTTCATTCCCTACAACTTCCCGAGCAAATCGACCCTCGAGGTGTGACGTCACATGGTCACCGCGTCTTCATCTGCGACCAAGGAAACCACTGTGTTCAGATGTTAGATCTTCGTGACAAGCATGACTGCAAACCCAAATCCACGGCCATTGCTCTCAGCAAACCAAGTCAAGAGGGCATGGTATGCCCATATTACGCATCAATCGATCAAACTGGTAATCGTTTACTCGTCAGCGACTACGGCGCCGGTGCGCTTATTCTCGCGCGCACTGATAACGCGCAACCTCCGCTCCGCGTCAAACTCGTGGCTTCGCATCTGACGTCACGCCATGGACCACCGAGTACAGCTACCAATATCGAGATCAGACCGACGGGCGTGGCGTGGCTGCCGGATGGACGCGGTGCCGTGGTCGCTGACCAGATCGGGCACCGGCTCGTGGTCGTTGACGAGGAGCTTAGCGTGGTGGGTAGTTTTGGACAACAGGGTTGCGGAGACGGGCAGTTTCTTTTTCCACACGGAGTCACTTTCGTAAGCGACGATATTCTCAGCGTATGTGACATGAGCAATGCCCGAATACAGTTTATCACCTTGTCGTCAATAATGGCTGGCATAAACAAATAGTCTCATGATTGCAAACATTATTTTGTTTTCTCCCCACTAAACATGCTAAAGCAAACTGGACAAGAGAAGAGCATCTTTCATATATATCGACATTACAAACTTGCCCCCTCCTTGATGATTCTCTGAATTTATTTCTCCGTATATTTCGAATTAAGTAATATTTCTTTCTTTCTTATTTTCTTTCTTTCTTTCCTTCATTCTTTCTTTCTTTCTTTCTCTCTCTCTCTATATCTTTCTTTCTTTCTTTCTTCCTTTTTCTGTTTTCATACTTCCTTTCACATTACTTATATACCTCTTCGATATTCTTTGATTTGCTTCTCATTTCCAAATCTTCCTATCTATTCATCACACCTTTACTAAAATATAAAAGTATTGGTTTTCATCACGGAAGGATTTTCTTCTATATTTTTGTAATTTGCGCCCTTTTCATTTCATCAAAATACAATGTAATAGCAGACTGAGGTAAGGGGGGGAGGTACTTAGGCGAATCCAGGATTTTTCAAGGGGGGGGGGGCCGGGGCACACTTGTGTTTTAATCGCATTTTTACATTACAAATTTTAA
This sequence comes from Lytechinus variegatus, assembly GCF_018143015.1. Taxonomy (NCBI): domain Eukaryota; kingdom Metazoa; phylum Echinodermata; class Echinoidea; order Temnopleuroida; family Toxopneustidae; genus Lytechinus; species Lytechinus variegatus. The sequence continues at coordinate 16,592,815 of NC_054758.1, read as the reverse complement.
TTGTGCCTCTCAAATGGGGGGGGGGGTGGGCCGGCTGTGCCCTGGATCCGCCTCTAGGGGGGGGGGGGTATTCAGGGCTTGTTTCAGTTACTTCAATGACGTCCAAAGTTAATGTGCTTTGTGTCTAATAAGCCTGTTCACGGTTGAAAAATGCGCACAAGCAGTAAAAGGTCATTTGAGGTAAAGATGAAGGTGGTTTTCAAATCCACTTATACAGGCATTTGTGATTTGATGATTATTCATGTATTTCAAAATATTCTTTTCATCACATCCAAGCTGAAGAGAAACAAAGTCTTCTTAATCACTGGTATTTGACAATAGCCCAAACAGTAGTCAAAATGTGCCCGGAGCAGACAATAAAACAGATTAAAAAAACTTTACCCCTGATATTCACCTAATTTATACAATGGCTTTCATTCTTAGAATTTGAATACTTTGTCGGTCAAACTTACCCAACATCTTCATTTGAAAATGGTAGTGCTCGTCCTAAAGAGAAATCGCAAAGGTCATTTGAGAAAAGTTGATGATCAGCTAACCGTGAACTGGCTTATATTTGTTTGTTTGTTTGCATTTATTTCCGCGTTCAAAAACACAATACAAAATTATTTATAATTACAATATACAAAATAATTCACAATATAAACAATGTGGTCATATTACATAATAAATACAAATAAGGATGTGAGTATAAATTAATCTTTTATAAATGTAAACATATATATATATAATGCAATAAATGAACGCAGGAGACCGCCATCGTGAGCGGTTAGGCTTGAATTGATGGCGGCCTCAAGTTGCAATGACATGATCAGACGGTTTTCTTCACATACTACTTTTTTGTAACTAAAATCATCAAAGATGCGGATTTCACTTGCTCTTTCGGAGAAAAATATCTTCTATGTATATGTATACTCTTAGTATGAAGGCATAATCTAAAGTCACATGTCAATATTTCTATACTTTACTCCCAAGAAATTAATTTTGCTCATGTATTCATATATTTTTTTATATAGCTATATACAACAATGTATAATCGAGCATCTACATTTTAAAAATAATATGGGAGTGTTCATTTCTCCGGAGAACAAATAAATGTTAATATCACGATCTAAATCTGATGTATGAACATATGCAACATGAAACAATGTAAAAATTATGGAAATATCAATGATGCATTAGAGTATTATGGACCATTTACCATTTTGTTTTTTTGATTATCGTTAGAAAATAATGTTTGCAGCCAAATGCAAAAACTGTCTGCCAGATGCTTAGTTAATTTGTCAGAAACAAAATCTTATTTTGATATGGAAAAGTAAAAATGGTAAATGTTAACGAAAAATAACAAGACGATTGGACGTTGCTGATAATTATACAGACCACACAGCAAAAACTGTGGTGTTAACCGGTGTACATACAGGACCACACCTGTTAATTTACACCGGTGTTAAATTGGTGGTGTTAGTTTTACACCTATAAGTGTTATTACAACACCTATGGTTGTTATATTTACACTCTTTGTTATGTTCAATCTCTAGGGTGTTATTTTAGGGTGTTATTTTAACACCTCAGGGTGTGGTCCTTTATTAACACCAATTGGTGTCAGTTTTAACACACACATTTTTTACAGTGCAAAATTTAACTCAAGCTTTCGGCTTCATGACTTCTCGATAGGTTCTATGTCAACAAAATCAAATGAAACATATAAATAGTACAAAAGGCACAACAGATAGGCCTACAGATCGTCAAATCGTCTAAATACTAGTATTTGATACAAGATAACAACTCCGAAAGGAAAGAAAAGGTCACGGTCATATCTTACTCTACTGCACCAAGTGTATCTGATTACATTTTTTGTACATGTTTTAAGAATCAACCGGCATTTTGCTTGCAAATTGTGTAACACCTTTGTACTTTTTTTTTATAAAGCTTGTTTTTCCCTCATACTAGCAATTGATGTGACATGGATTATATGTATTAATTTTGTGACGTAAAAAATGTTGATTATTCAGTTACATATTGTTTAAAAAAAATAAGAACTGGGATTAGAAGAGAGACGGCCTAGAAAGAGAATGAGAGGGAGGGAGAGATGGAATTATAAAGGGGGGGGGGGGTGTTAGAGATAGACGTATAGAAGGCGAGAGTGAGTAGGAGAGAGGGGCAATAAGGGAGAGAATGGAAGAGAGAGAAAGGCGAGAAGAGAGGGGCACAAAAAGGGATAGAAACTAGAGTGAGGAAAAGGGTGAGATAGAAAGAAATAGAGACAGACAGCTCGACAGAAGAGGGGGGGGGGGGGGATTGTTGAAGTGGTGTGTGTATACCAAGATACTGACATTTTATCCCATTTTCTGAAATTGAACCATGATTTTTATCACCCTTTACCAGGGCAGGGATGATAAGTTACGTAATGTTAAACATTTTTAGATATATATACATGGAAAATTACATTAGACCTCGAACAATTCCTTAATCTTCCCACCGTCATCACGTACCCTACCCCTCCTCCAATGACCCTCTTACTCCCTTCAACATGTTCAAGCTTCCCGCTCTTCTCCCCCTCTCTCCTTCCTTCACAACTATTATCATTATTAATCATCTCGACCTTCATTTCATCTTAAAGAATCTCCCTTATTTAATCGTGTTCACACTATCACAGACCCCACTTCTCTCCCTCTTTCATCTCCGTATCAATTTTAATCGTGTTCACACTATCACAAACCCCATTTCTTTCTTTCATCTCCGTATTGATTACAATCGTGTTCACATTATCACAGACCCAGTCTCTATCTATCATCCCCGTATCAATTTTCTGTTCTAATTCTCCTTTCTTTGTCCCACATCTTTTTCCACCCCTCTCTCTTCCTTTGCTTAGTTTACCAATCAGTCCATGTCCCATCTTTTCACCTTCTCTCTCTCTCCTTATTCTTTCCATTCTGTGCCAACACTTCTCGCCAAGCCGCCATCTTTTTACCCCCCTTCTCTCTACACTGCAAAAACTCCGGTGTTGAATTAACACCAATCCGGAATCTATATATGTCCACACCAGAGAATTGTTGAAACAACACCAGTTTGGAATCAAACCAATGCTGTCTTAATAGTAATTGGTGTTAGACCAAAACGAAACTGGTCTTGTTTAACAATATCACCTCTCTGGTGTGGACATATAGGCCCGAATTCACAAAAAACCTACTAGCTCCTGGTTTTTGGTGGTTTAAACCCCAAGGGGGTTTAAACCTCCTTTGTGAATTCGGGCCATATACATTCCGGGCTGGTGTTAAATCAACACCAGAGTTTTTGCGGTGTCTCTCCGTCCTTTGCTAACCAACCTTTCTATGCTTGCGCCATTTTCAACCCTTTAAATTCCCTCTCTCTCCCTTGCCCTACACCTTCGATCAATGCCCCATTTTCTCTTCCTAATCTTCTCATTACTAAGTAATAGCCTACTCATCTGAATCCCCTCCCCCACTTTGTTTTACACACCCGGGGGCCACTTACATTGACGAGTGGATACCATGCGCGACCAAAAAAACACGTAAAAGGGATGTCTTTTTCACGATAGGGCACGTTACGTACGTAACGTGATAAGGGTGTCAAAAACACAAAAATAATGAAAAAAAGGGTATCTATTTCACTAGGAAAATTACGTGTTTAGGGTCGAATTTGAGGGGATGATAAAACAAGATTAAAATGTTTTATAAAGGATGTCCTTTTTGCCCCAACACTTCGTGTTTAGAGTCTGATTTGCGCGAGGTGTAGAAGCTAGGTGGGGTCGTACTAAACCAAAAAAGATAAAGCCGACGACCGAAGGACCCGTAACAATAAAACATTCCTGTACTTGTTTAGGGGTTCATTTCAAGGAATATTTGCTAAGAACGGTTTTGTTTCCAATACTTGTTAAGGGTAGGGTTTCACACGCCAATACTTGTTAAGGGTGCATTTTCAGACTATGGAAATTACGTGTTTAGGGTGCTTTTCGAGACCCCATGGTCGCGCATGGTATTCACTCGTGAATGGATGTGGCCCCCCGGGTTTACACACCTGCCAACCTCTGGCAATGAAAAAATGTATTCTGTGATAAAAAAGTGTATTCCCCTCTAAAAGTGTATTTGATGATAAAACGCGTGGCGCACTCGCTCATCGCGGCGCTCAAGCTGCTAGCTAAAATGCGCACTGCTCTTGCAGACGGAAATAAAAACATTTTAACATGTGTATATCTCTCCCTACATGGTTTTGACAAAATAATTGAAAAAAAGTTTCCTAAAATTACATTGATCTAATAACCATATTTGTGTAAAGTTTCATGAAATAAAGACATATATAGTAATGATATTTCACAATAAATTACGATTTCCTAAAAAAGAAAAATTTACAAAAACATAAAAAAAAACGTTGCATAACGTAATAAATAATCCAAAAACGTACTGGTTGGCAGATCTGGTTTTACCCACCCTCACTCTGTTTTATCCCTCACCATCACCTACCTGCATATATTTGATTTCCCCTCCCTCTTACTCTCCCCTGCACCCATAGGCGGCGGAAGCGGGGGGGGGGGACGTATCCCCCCTAAAATTTAGGTGGGGGGGATGTTCCCACCCATAATTTTTTTTTGATAACTTTTTTTTTTTTTTGCTTGTCAAAAATTTTTGGTTCGCAACTCCTAAAATTTAGGTTGATAACCTTTTTTGGGCACTTGTCAAATTTTTTTCAGTGTCCATCCCAAAATTTCAGGTGGACACCCCCTTAATTTATTGGCTTCCGCCGCCAATGCCTGCACCCCTCCCCATCTCTGGATTCACGCGCACCCACCCCCTCTCAATCTCCAACCAATATTTACCTTAATCCTTACAGGTGAGGTTACACCCTATTGATATATTTACCGATTCAGTCTGGTATGTCAGTATTGATAACAGAACATCGAGACAGATATCACAATCAATTGTCTTGATTGGTCAAGTCCACCCCAGGAAAATGCTGACTTGAATAAACAGAGGAAACTCAAGCAGTGCTGAAAATTTCATCAAAATCGGATGTGTTTATGGCATTTTAAAGTTTCGTCGCTTATTTTTCACAAAACAGCGATATGCACAACTAGGTGAGTCAGTCAATAATGTCCATCACTCACGATTTCTTTCGTTTTTTTATTGTTTGAATTATACAATATTTCATTTTTTATAGATTTTCCAAGGACCAACTTGACTGATCCATATAGTGTTAAACAGTGCTAATTTCACATGTTCAGGGAGGAATTAATCGTTGTATCACTTGACAATGAGGAGAAAATAGAATATTCCATATATCATATAATAAAATACAAAAGAAATAGTGAGTGGATGACATCATAGTCTAATTTGCATACCAGCCAGGATGTGCATATAACTTGTGAAATTAAGCAAAACTTTAAAAATGTCTTAAAATTCTTATTTTACATCCGATTTTGATGAAATTTTCAGTGCTATGCTTGTTGGATATTTTTTCTTTTTATTCAAATCAACTTTTTGTTGGGGTGGACTTGTCCTTTAAGTTTAATGACTCCCACTATAATGATCAAAGGTTAAGACTTATCTTGCATGAGCTACCATTAGTTGTCTTTTTTCTCTCCTATCCCAGAAAAACCCCTTTGGCTACTGTAATTGTAGAGAAATGTCATCAATGCGTATTAAACAGATAACTAATCGATGGATGATAAAGATGTGATGATCCAGTTTTATTGGAAATACTAAGGTGCACTACCCTCGATCCACATGTAAGATCGTCCCCTTTTTATCACCACCCCCCCTCGTTCTCTACCCTCCCCGTACGTACAGTCAAGGCCATCAAATTTCAAAGTGCATAGGAGATCCTTAAAAAGCCCATTTGCCAGGTGTATTTGTAGAAAATTATCGTAAAATAATTTGTCTGCCTTTATTATACTTTGTACACATCCATGTAACCATTTGTTGCTCAGTATGTTAAATTGGAAATAAAGGGGAAAAAGTTCATTGAACTGAATACAACTTTGAATGAATACAGCTTTTTCCTGATTTTTCCTCCTCCACCCAGCTCACTCTTATCTATTTGGCTGCATTGAATTTTAGCATCTGTCCCCTACATATCCCATAAAATTTTTACCCACCTAACCTCCCTCTCCCATTCCTGTAAGGCACGCCCAAACAATAAAGTTAAAACACAACACAAATCAAATACGGACTATCATGACATTGAAATAAGCTTTATTCCTTTATAATACAATAAGAATATGAAAAAGTATTATGTACAAATGAAATCCACAAATTAAATTCTAAGAATCAAAATACAAAATAGAAATTTGACATGTCCGAAGGACACAGATGCCCCCGCTTAACGCCATCAGAAAAAAAAACAATATGCGTAATAATGAACAATTTTAGACCTTTGACCTAAAGACTCAATCTTTCCATAATAATCTTTGACAGGAGATATGACAGTCAGGTCATTTGATGTGACCTGACTATAGCTACCCAGACACCAAACATTTAATATCTGGTGAATATTTCCAAAGTTATCATGCGGAAACCAACTCGCATATATAATGAGCTGTGACCTTTGACCTGCGGACTCCGAATTAGAACCTAGCCTGTATTTTGGTGTCATCTACCTACACACCAAATTTTTTAAAAATCCATTATATATTTTTCAAGTTGTTGCGCGGAAGCCAAGGGGGGGGGGATGGACGGAAGGACAGGGGCAACGCTTAACCCTAAATCTCCCGGGGTATTTTGATTCTTGTCATTCCCGGGGGGGGGGGGGGCCATTATGGCCCCCCCTTAAGATCTCGGCCGCCGATCACGCGAGCGACGCAAAAATTTGCACGCTGGTAGTGTGCGATGTAATCTACAAGGCTGTATGGTAAAATTTTCCAAAATAATGAGATTTTATTTTATATGAATTAATTATGCTAATTTATGCATAAATCATACTTTTTGCTCTAATTCACTAAATAAAGCTCCTAGAATGCTAATTTTTGGTAAAAATTTTCTTTGTAGCATTCTTAACAATCGTAATTCAAAAAAACTTTGGTTTGGAAATAAATTTCTTATGTATTTTATTGTTTTATGAATTTCTTATGTATTTCTTTGTTTTTTACTTTTTGTTTTTTATTGTTTTTTCAATGGAAATTGTTCCAGATATAATTCTGATCATAAACAAGGCAAAATTGATTAAGTTTAATCAGTAAAAGTAGAAATAATGATACATTTATGAATTTTGGCTAAATACGCAATTTGCATTGGATTTGTACATGAAATCACGTTTATGAGCAATTTTGGGTCTGACATGCACTTGCATAATGTTGCGTAATGTCGTAACTGCGTACCCGGGGCCCGGGCTTCACAACTTTGGTCTCAAAATTTGCGCGAGACTTGAATGTAAAAAGTCAGTGAGCTGCGAGGTGAAAAAATTTCGCGCAGCAGATATATCGCGAAAATTGTTGAGGGGGGGGCCATTATGGCCCCCCCCGGGAGAATTAGGGTTAATGCCCCCTCTGGACTTCGACTGTGGGGGCATAAAAACTTGTTTGCCTTGAAGTGGTGATGAGTGTCTTGGTAAGGCAGTGTGAATGGTGGGGTATGGCACTGGATCGATATCAGGTCTGAAAGACGAGACTAGCTTTGGAATCATCATCATGGACCTTGCGAATGCATTGGTGTTTATCCTCCAGGCATGTAATCAAGGCTGTCCTCGAGACCACAGTTTGATGGCCTTGGCCTCGGCCCGAGACACACATATAAATTCTATAGGAAGAGCTTTTCTCCACCTGCCTTGAGACTCTGAAGTACCGACCTTGACTATCCCTTTTATCCTCATCATCGATGATTAATAAAACTTCTCACAGTTATAATCTGGGTTGGGCTCAATCACTTTCGTCAATTACAATTACGTAATTGATGAAATGTTCTATTACAATTACTTTTCAATTAAAATTACACTTTTTTTGCAATTACAATTATTACTTATGTCAATTACAATTGCAACAATATCAGATACTTTCTAGAAAAGTCATGAATGAAACCAATTTGTATTCTGTACATAGTCCCACCTATTTCAACATAATTCTGATTTACAGAGAAACTGACAAAATAAAGGGTACAGGTTATAAAGCAGATTCTGCCTGTTACTCTCTTTGATGTTGAAGCAGTTGACATGAAAAGGACATGGAATGAAATCACAAATTAAGAGGCTGTTCTCACTACGTTCCTAAAACTAGTTTACTGGAAACTAGTTTAGTGGAAACTAGTTTAACGCATAGTGAGAACGGTCAAAGCGGTCTTGGAAGCGATCTTCCAAACCAGTTTGGAAAACCACCTCGCGATGTAGTTTTCAAGATCGCTTTGCCTCGTTAAAGTGGTTTTAGCGTGAGGACACAACCGCTCTTCGGGAAGCGATCTTGAGCGCGCTACTCAACACCACAGGTGTAGAATACCTATGCTGCGGTTTCGAATTTCGCGCGAAACGTGTCACCCTACTGAGAGCGTTTCCACAGCAACAAGAGCGCTTTACGTGAAGTGATTTTGAAAACCACTTTCGTGTGATCAAGTGGGAACGCTAGCAAAGCGATCTTCCAAACTGGTTTCCTGAATCGGTTTCCAGTAAACTAGTTTTAGAAAGCATAATGAGAATGGCCTCTAAGGAAGTTTATTGTATAAATATTGAATGTAATTTATAGTAAATGACAGAAAGTAGTTGAAAAGAATTATTTTTTTGTCAATACTTTCCGTTTTAAAACTTAAATTACCTTGTACATGTGCCAAACCCTGGTTATAATCCATTTGACTCAAGTCTCCCATGTCAAGCACCAAACAACATGAATGGTGTGAACTTGTGCACCAAGACTAATCTAAATCATTTTGTAGATTAATAAGGGGCATTATTGTAAAACCATTTAAATTCATCAATGCATTTATTTTCAGATATTTACATATCCCTTTGCCCCATTTCTTCATTACTATTTTCTCTGTCTCCTTTTTTCCTCCTTCCATCCTTTTCAAAATCTTGAGTGGGTATTAAGTGGTAAAACAAGACATGGGAGTCAGATAAACTTGGGTGTTCTTCTGACTTTGAAACAGAAGGTCGTGGGTTCAAACCCCCCAGCCACGGCATAGCTTCCTTCAGCAAGAGATTGATCCACATTGCGCCACACTCGATCCAGGTGAGGTAAATGGGTACCTGGTAGGAATTAATTTCTTGAAATGCATGTGCGCTGTAGTCATTATGGTCACCAAGCTAAAGCTGGGGTACACTGCAAAAACTCTGGTGTTGATTTAACATCAGCAAGATATCTATATGTCCACATAAGAGAAGTGTTAAACAACACCAGTATGGTTTGGGTCTAACACCAGATAGGTGTTTATACAACACCAATTAGTTTTAAAACAGCACCAGCTTGATTCCAAACTGGTGTTGTTTCAATACTTCTCTGGTGTGGACATATATAGATTCCGGTCTGGTGTTAAATCAACACCGGAGTTTTTGAAGTGTACTAGTATCCAGTTCTTGAAGGCGCAGAGACGTTATAATCATAATGTGATATGCGCTATAAAATAACTGTCTCTTATTATTCTTATTATCAAGCCAAAAATAATTTGAAAATGGTATATTACTAATTCACGGACAGCTGAAGGTTGTTATTCCCATGTTCTTATTCCTATTTTCTGTAGACAACTCGTTAAACGAGAATGAAACCTTTGGAACAAGATAGCTTGTGTGAAAACAGCAAAATCAAAGAAACAGTCCATCAAAGGGAAAGTTGTTCACATGTGACATCACAAATCCTTGTCGCATTGCCATGGGAAGATCTCCATAGCATTAGTGATTGCAATATTCAAATGCTCATAACTTTCTCATTATTTGTCCAATTTTTCTCAAACTTTCTTTGTTCGTATTCTTTTGATTTTTCTGCTTCGACACAAGCTTAATTGTTCCAAAGGTTTCATTTCTAAAGGACAAATATATTTACAGGTAATCTGGTTTCTTGCTTTTTACAATTCATATGGTACAGAATAGGCAGGACAATTCAATGATGTCAATAGTATAACATATAAATAAATATATTACAATTAGCATAATATCTATGTATAAAATTAATCTCTCACTCCTCTCCTCTCCCTTGTTCTGTTTCCATCTCTTTTCCCAGCTCCTCCATTCTTCTGTTGATCCCCATCCTTCTCTGTATAATTCATCCCCAGGAAAAGTGTTATCATGGAGAGCTATCTCTGACATAGCAACAAGCAATGTATGAAGACTTAATCCAGGAATCAATGACCTTCAACTCACACCATGTTAATGGCATAGGCATATCGCTTTATGAGCACACAGCAATGAACATGAACCAAAATTTGAATAGGCCAGATGTCAGTCCTCCCTTCAGGGAACCATTTCATGAAACAAATAGTCAGTGATTTTCACCAACTATTGCTACAAGCTACTGAAATCCTTGCATCTGATTGGCCGAGAGCAAACTAGTGAGTGAAAATCACAATCAAAACTTTTCCTGAAATGCATTCCACTTACCAAGAACTCCCATGAACTTTATACTTATGAGTGAGTCAGGCGTACAGCTAAGGTGGGAGAAATGGGCAAATATCAAAACAATTATGGCCCAAGAGAGCCTTTGTTTGATGATCTATCATTTCTCTTGTTGTTTACTCGTTAAACTGTGTATCATCAGGGTCAATTGCTGCTGTTTATTCAGTTCTTCCTTCTGCTGACTGATGAGGGCGTCCTTCTCCCGGATGGTGCTCTTCTGCTGCCGGCAATCGGTCTCAAGCTTCGACACCTGAAACAAAAAAGATAGCAAATATAGGAATCAAAGCATCCAATGGTTGATTACAGATAGGTGTCCTTTCCAAACAAAGTGTGATATTTTCATACAATTAAACCCAAATCAAGACTAAACAATACTTTTAGTCCTTACTTCTACTTTTCCTTATTCAATTTAATATCAACCAAAGGGTTTACTGAATGCACCAAGAGTGAACAATGAATTGATGCTCAATGGCACTCCAATTCATGCATGCACCTTTAAGCTACGTGCACCTAGCAACAAGCTACTCTTTTAAACGGTGATGTGTCATTTTCTCCTGCGACGATTGCTCCGAGCTTTATTTTGCAAAGATTAAGGGTCACGGTTTGCATTGCAATAGGGTTACATTTTAGGGTTAGTGTGAGGAAAGGGTATAGTGTTAAATCCAGAGTTGCAGTTAGTCTTCTGATTAGTGTGTGGAATGTATAGCGGAGCAATTGTCGCCGCAGCAAATGTCATGGAAACCCTTTTAGTGATCCTGATCAATGAAGGCAGGTGTTTGTCATCCACTTTATAAAATGAGTGTTGCTATATCAGGAAATCCTTTTGGAGTTTTCATGGCGGAGGGCTAAAGATTTTGGTACAAATGGCCTTTATCTGCACATGTCAGTCATCATAAGGGGCCCGCCTTACAAAGATTTACGATTGATCCAATCAATCGCAACTACTCTGTATGGAAAGCCAGCAACGTCAACGTCTAAAATACGTGTTTATACAAAACACTTTCGTGAAATGATGTGTATTCATACATTCAACATTTTCCTGACAATTAAATATCCTTCTGTTTCTTTTCAAAGGACATTGAGCAAATTTCATAAAGAAAATATTATGACACCGATGGATTTCCATATACTTGAGATTGAGCAGATCAATTGTAACTCTTTGTAAGACGGGGGCCCAGGTTTTAAATCCAGTCCCCGAGACTACAATAGTAGCCGGATTCACCTCGCACTCACAGAGATCACCCTCACCTCCTCCCTCTACCTTACTCCTCTTCCCTCATGCTCAGATAATACTTACAAACTCGCTTCAACCATCAAAAGACAATCTAAAATTCTTACTCACCTGCTGCGACAGTTTCTTTTTGGCCTGTTCGGCCTTCGCCAGCTCGCCTCTCAGTTTATCGATGGCCGCTTCAAGTTCTTCTCTCTCCCGCTCCGTCTTCCTCAGCGTTCTCTCCGTCTCTTTCAGCTCTTCCTGGACCTCACCAAGCCGACCCTCCGTCAGGTGGAGCTGCTTTACCGTATTCTTGTGCTGGCTCTCAAGATCTTCGAGTTGACCAAGCGTCCTAGGAAAGAATTAAGATGGTGTTTACGGAAAGTTGTTAGTTTTGGCATTTTATGTCAAATTCTTGGTTAAATTGTCTTAGGCAACTTGTCAAAAGTCACTTGTCTCCACCGGGAGATATCCTGCTATAATGATATTATGCGTCTTTTCATTGCAGATTTCTGACAGTCCCCATTGTATTGTCTACATTGTGACTATGATGACTCGTAAAGAAAAGCTGCTCGCAGGATTCCTGGCAGGAAAGATGCAGCTGTGACTTTAGACAAGGTGACAGAAGAACAGGGGGGCGTTTCATGAAAGGACTTGTCAGACGTTTTATCTGACAAGTACCAGTTTATCCGACAGTTACCATAGGAACAGTGCCTCTCAGCCAATCAGACTCAAGGAAAGATGTCAGATCTGACAACTTGTCGGATGAAAATATTGATGAAACGCTCCCCAGTAATTATCAGAGTCCTCACCTAGCTGTCCCAACGTCAGGTGGAGTTGCTTAAGCATACTCTTGTACTGGATCTCAAGGTTTTCAAGCAACCTTAAAACCATGTAAAAGAATAAAAATTTGTTAATAGTCCCCAAGGTTGGTATTCTCATTAGCTTACTGTGCAAACCCTTCACTCGGGTTAAGGGGTCTAAAATTGAAACAGCAAGTTGTAATTGTGCTAGTGTTATGTGAGGGCCTCCTATTTGATCAAAGTTTCAATCAGGGTCTGTGCCTGCAGACTATGTTCTCATAGGCATAGTGTATTTACCCAAGGTCAACTTAGACGAAAATCATTTCTGGAGTGCCAGATACCTTCCCATTCACCGAGCACACATATTTTTCAATCCTGCTGGGAAACATACTACACATTTAAATTCTATAACAACAATGACCATAATCTGATTATTCATAATGTGCTAAAGACATACATCGTATCGTGCTCACACATTATCATTACCCAGGTTATTGGTTTGAATCAGTCAATGCAGTACACAATGTATACACACATCCTCCACTCCCTGGGGAATATCACAGCCAGTCACCATTGCGGCACGCACAGGATTGTACAGTTTGGTAATGAAATGATAAGAATATGATAATACGAGACCACAATGAAGTCTAGTGGATACATTTTTGTAAGTTCAACAGATCTCTGTGGTAACAAAAAATGTTAGATATTTGATCACAACATACAGAGAAATCTCAAAGAGTTGCCTCAAATTTCCGGCTACTGACTGCAGCCATCCTCAGCGATTTGAGGACTGAGAGCGATACAAGCTTCTGAATGTCAATGACCCGATCATCGATCACTAAGGTCAAATCAAGTCACATGGCAGAGGAAGGTTGCAGTCAGTTAAGGAAAATTCCAAGGTAACTCTTTGAGTTTTCTTTGTGTTTTGTGAACAAAAGTTAAACATTTTGTTATTTTTAACCAACAAAGATGAACTTTCATGATCGTACTTACGTTTCATGTTTGTTTTTTAATGCCTCGCTGTGTTTAGTTAGCATTTCATGAAGCTCCAAGAGACTAGCTCTTTCCCTCTTCTCAGACTCCAGACTCTCTTTCAAAGTCTCTAACCTGTACAGTAAACAGATAATCATCATGTCAAATACATTATTTCAAAAATAAAAACCCCCAAGAAATGTCTGAAAAAATGAAAATCCATATATTATTGTTCGAAATAGACATGAAATGAAATAATGAATAGATGAAAATTTACTTTGCCCAAATGATCGTGCAGCACCAGATCGACGCGGCTCTATCCCTTCAATAGTGTGGCAGCAACTCCAATCTTTTAACATCTTTTGGTCTGACGCGGCCGGGTTTGAACCCCCGACCTCCCGGTTATGAGACAGACGCGCTACCAACTGAGCCAACAAGTTTGGTGTAGCTTATAAAAACATCTTTGTGTGTTAAATCAATTCTGAGGGATGTCTCTCTTTTTTGATAGCCCATATGACATCCACCATTTTCATTCTGTTTTGATTATTAAAGGCGGCATTCAGTTACAGCATTGCCTACAAATAAAGCAGACGCCATCTAAAAGCAAATATGTAGGTGAAAATCATTGGCTTTATTGTTATAAGCTACTGAAATGCTTGCCTCTGATTGGCTCAGATCAAATTTGTCAGTGAAAATCGCTGGCTATTGTTATAAGCTTGTGAAATCCTAGCATCTGATTGGCTCAGATCAAATTTGTCAGTGAAAATCACTGGCTATTGTTACAAGCTACTGAAATGCTTGCATCTAATTGGCTCAGAGCAAATACATCAGTGAAAATCACTCCCCAAAAGAAGCCTCACCTTTGACCCAGGTCAGCATGGGCGGCTGTTAACCTCTCGTGTTCCCTAGCAACCGCCTCCAATCTCTCAATCTGAGCCATCATGGTCTTCATCTCACCCATCATCCTCTCCTTCTCCACCGTCTTCTCGCTGAGCTCATCTCGATATTCCTCACTCCTCTTCTCCGATTCTTGGATCATGGAACGAAGCTTGCGGGCCTGGAAGACAAACATATATACGGTAGATGGGTATGGGATTGCGACATATAAACTGCAAGTGCCATATGTAGGAATTAAGATGATATCATGGAAACGAATGCAAGGAGAGAATTTTATGTAAAAAAAAAAGACAGTGATTTTCACTTTTTTTCAATGATTGTGATGATGATGATAGTGATGATGATGATTGTGATGATGATGGTGATGATGATAGTGATGATGATGATAATGATGACAACAGTGATGATGATGATGTTGAGAATGATGATGGTGGTGATGACGACAATAGTGACAATGATGATGATGGTAATGATGATGATCACGATGATGTTGAGGAGGATGATGATGATTGTGATGATGATGATGATTCTAATGAGATGATGATGGAGATGATAATCACTATAATAATGATGATGGTGATGACAGAGATGATGTTGAATATAGTAAATAAGATGTCGATGATGACAATGATGTTAATAATAAGCATTAATCAAACATATGATTCACTCCAATAATTTCCATAAGATGTTTATGTCAAAGACATACACCTGGAAACACAAATACACATTCACTTGCCCCCTTCTTCTACCGCTTCCCCACCCCTCACAACCTCCATCACAAGAAAGCTATCCATTACCTCGTTATCTGCCTGAGCCTTCCTGCACCTGTACTGGGCTAGCAGTCTGTCTGCTTGAGCCAGGGCCAAGGCTTTGGCCTCCAGGAGATCTTGTAGGTGACTCTCTTTTGTCTGGAAGATAAAGAAAAAAAAACCAAGACAATAATTCTTCAGATAGCAAGTATATGCAGTCTCATAAATAGATACAACTAAATTTTCAACATTCATATTACACATACGATGACCCACAGCATTTATATTGCGCCATATATCTGTTTAAAAACATTCATTTGCATAATGTCATTGGTAAACAAAGAGAAGCACACTGAATTTAAGAAAAATATAAATATACAAATATACATAACTAGAAAATATTTTAGACAAACATGTATTAAGATGTTGATGTTGCTGGCCTCCATAGTTGTAGTTGATTTGATCAATCGTAATTCTTTGTTAAGACGGGGCCCAGGAGCCCTTTACATAAAAACTTAGCATTGATTGTTGGGCTGTTTCTTACAACTGATCATAAACAAAAGTCAATGCAATCAATCGTAGAAATCATCCCCAAGATTTATCACTAAGTTTTGTGATACCTGGCCCAGTGTAAATTAGCATACAATGTACTTACAGCAAGTGCTGAGAGTTTGTGCTCATATACATCCATAATCTCTGATGCTTTGACGTCTTTCAGCTGTGATGGGAGGAAATGAAAAAATTGTAAACTTCGTACAGTCTATTTGATAAACAACAGAGGAAGCCGTACATCCAGACCTCTTTGTAGATTTGTTTAAACCAGCATTGTCTACCTTGGTAACCTTTGACCTTGTGACCTCTTCGTTAGAAACAAAACAAAATGAAAGGAAGTTTTGGATCCAGTAAGCTTGCATGAACCAGCAATGTCTGTCTCAATGACCTTTGACCTTAATCTCTAGGTTTGAAACAAAACTTAGAAAACAATAAATCCAGCCATCTTTGCATTCTAACTATAAGACAGTATAAACCAGCAGTGATGGCTTTTGGTGACGTTTGACCTTATGACCTCTAGGTAAAAAAAAATAAATGGATAATTACATCCAGACTTGTCTGCACTTGACTATGGTGACCTTTGGCCTCATGACCTCTAGGTTAAAAACAAAACAATGGATAGCAACATCCAGATTTGTCTGCATTTTGCTATGGTGACCTTTGGCTAAAACAAAACAAATGATTACTACATCCAGACTTGACTGCATTTGACTATGGTGACCTTTGACCTCATGACCTCTAGGTTAAAAACAAAACAATGGATCACTACCTCCAAACTTGTCTGCATTTGGCTATAGTGACCTTTGAACTCATGACCTCTAGGTTAAAAACAAAACAATGGATAACTACATCCAGGTATGTCTGCATTTGACTATGGTGACCTTTGACCTCATGACCGCTAGGTTAAAAACAAAACAATGGTTGATTACATCCAGACTTGTCTGCATTTGACTATGGTGACCTAGGTAAGAAACAATACAATAACAAAGAAAATCTTACATCCAAGCCTGTCTGCATTCTATCAATAAGCTTGTCTAGACCAGCGTTGTCTGTCTTGGTGACCTTTGACCTTGTGACCTCTAGGTTGGCTGCCATCATGGACATCTCATAGTTGTTGGTTTGTGACTGGTTGAGGTTATGGGGTGCTGCTGAGTCTATCTGATGGTCCTGGTGTGAAGTCTGGATATTGTAGGAGTTGTTAGAGGCGATGCATTCACCAAGACTGAAATTCAAAACAGGAATAAGAGAAGCAAAAGGTAAATAATAATGATGATGGTGATGATGAAGATGATGAGGATAATGAATAAGAGGATGATGATGTTGAAGATTATGTTGATATTAATAATAATAAAACTGCTACTACTGCTGCTACTACTACTACTTCTACTACTACTTCTACTACTACTACTACTACTACTACTACTACTACTACTACTACTACTACTTCTACTACTACTTCTACTACTACTACTACTACTACTACTACTACTACTACTACTACTCTACTACTACTACTACTACTACTACTACTACTACTACTACTACTACTACTACTACTACTACTACTACTACTACTACTACTACTACTACTTCTACTACTACTTCTACTACTACTACTACTACTACTACTACTACTGCTACTACCACCTCTACTACTACTACTACTACTTCTACTACTACTACTACTACTACTACTACTACTACTACTACTACTACTACTACTACTACTACTACTACTACTACTACTACTACTACTACTACTACTACTACTACTACTACTTCTTCTACTACTACTACTACTACAACCTCTACTGCTACCACTACTTTTACTATTTTTTACTATACTATTACATAAACTCATACACAGGTCACAAGGAAGTACACATAATTGAATATGGTGTCAACACCAAAGCTTGTTCAATTAGATAACAGGTCAATGGCTCCATTGGTACTCACATTATCGTGGGGAATTCTTGAAGCGTTGAAGCAGCCCTGATGAGCCTGAGACTAACATGGACTCTCTCCCTGTCCCTCGAACTAAGGCCATGTGCCATAAAAGGAACCAATCGATGATCCTAGGATAAGATCATATAATATAATAATAATCACAATCAGGGTTTCCACAGAAATTTGAAAACAGAATTCCATGACTTTTCCATGACTAAATTGCTGCTTTCCATGACTTCCCGTGAGTTATGTAGAATTTGGGATGTCACAAAGCTGGGACAAATGGAAATCATGAACACCAATTATAATAGCAGAGTATGAGAATTGCGAGACATGGCAAACTGGAAAGCTGCCACAGCCAAGAGATAAATGCAATTCCATGACCTTTCTGTGACTTTTTGCAAATTTCCCAAATTCCCTGACTTTCCATGACCACAAATTTTTCCAGGATTTTCCATGACTGTGGAAACCCTGACAATATAAATGATTACCCATACAAGGCATTTTGGAGACGATAAGTGACGAGTCACCCCAAAACCAACAATTACTTATCAAAAATGAATTATGTGATTCTGATTCAGCTTGAAAAATATATTCTTAGCTTTGCCGTGTTATACAGGGGTGTGAGCAAGAACAAATTAAAATAGCTGAAATTGCAAAAGCTCCTATACTTTTGTACTGACAAAAAACAAAGAATGCTGAAATAAGCTGACAATTAAGAACAAATATAGCTGAAATCAGCTAAATAGCTGAACTCTCACACCCCTGGTTATATAACTTGTCAAAATCAATCAACACACAAGTACTGGACTGAATGAAGAAGAAATTCAGCTAGAGCTTACAAAAGAATAGGGAGTAAACAAGGTTTGAAGTTTGCAGTTCACTCAAGAGTGAGATATACACACTGTACAATTTTGATGAATCTTCCAAGCAATCCAAACAAAAAAAAAAGAGAAAAAAAAATCTGGGTTCAAATGAACACTATCATTCAATCCGTTTTATCATTCGAAAAGAATATAAAGGATTCATTTCTCTCAGATTACTGTAAATGATATTTAAAAAAAAATATATTTTCTGTAAATGAGGTCAATGATGTTTCTCTTTAATTTTTATTCAAGATACAAATGATGTCTATATCTTAACATTCCATAGGGGCATTATTTTAGTTTTTGTTTTTAATTTTTTTATGAATGCTGATTTCGCGCCATGTTTTAGTTCAAACAAATTGCTTTCCTATGATGTTATTTATAAAAGGAATCTGCGCTTCATACATATGTTAATGCTTAGTTCATACTGTGTATCAATATCAATGTTACACTATATTCTGTCAATTTATTTTTGTTATGCATAGTGAAAAACAAAAACAAACAAATTCTTGTTTCTTATCTTTAATTCAAACTTACAACTTTGAATTTTGACAGTATGAAGCTGAAGGATTAATCTTTCAGATAAGCTAATTTCAAATTTGTACATTTTGAAGACCAAATACCTGAAGTAGTTGTATCAATGTAGTCTTGAGCTGCGGTACATTTGATTGCAACGTCACCATCAGGTCGACTATATGTAGAATGGCTCCTACCCCCGCGTCACTGTCAAAGAAGTGATATTACAGATGAAATCCAATTGTGGTATTCGATATACATGTACAAAATTAATTCTAACATACTCCAACAAAACTTTGGCAGTTTCATCCTATATTTCACTTATGTATTGATATTCATATTCTATATCCATGCTGCAGTTGCCATTTTGTGTCATTTTAATTCAAATGTATTGTATGTATTGTTGAAATTTGAAAATAAGAATTGAAATAAAGAAATATTGGGTGATTTCAATTTTTCGAAAATGACTTCTCAGGTTCAAGTAAAATGTTTAGAGTACATGAATGACAAGTAAAAAAAAAAGAACAAGTGGAATGCCTCTGGCCGTCTCACCTGCATCACGCGGTTCAATATAGCAGTAGTGCTGACTTTGAATACTACTCTAACTCGCACAAGATGTTCAGTGATACATGGTTACTCTTATGTCCACTTTTTATGAACTAGACCAATAAACTTACAGAGAGATGATGATTATTCAACAAAAAACCCCAACATGGCCAAAGTTCATTGACCTTACATGACCTTTGACCTTGATCATGTGACCTGAAACTCGAACAGGATGGTCAGTGATACTTGATTACTCTTATGTACAAGTTTCATGAATCAGATCCATAAACTTTCAAAGTTTTGATGGTAATTCAACTGATACACCCACTTCGGCCAAAGTTCATTGACCTTTGACCTTGGTCATGTGACCTGAAACGCGCACAGGATGTTCAGTGATATTTGATTACTCATATGTCCAAGTTTAATGAACTAGACTAATAAACTTTCAAAGTTATGATGGTAATTCAACAGATACCCCCGATTTGGCCAAAGTTCATTGACCCTAAATGACCTTTGACCTTAATCATGAGACCTGAAACTTGCACAAAATATTCAGTGATGCTTGATTACTATTATGTCCAAGTTTCATGAATCAGATCCATAAACTTTCAAATTTATGATGGGAATTCAACAGATATCCCCAATTCGGCCAAAGTTCATTGACCCTAAATGACCTTTGACCTTGGTCATGTGACGTGAAACTCATGCAGGATATTCAGTGATACTTGATTAACCTTATGTCCAAGTTTCATGAACTAGGTCCATATATTTTCTAAGTTATGATGACATTTCAAAAACTTAACCTCAGGTTAAGATTTCAATGTTGATTCCTCCAACATGGTCTAAGTTCATTGACCCTAAATGACCTTTGACCTTGGTCATGTGACATGAAACTTTAATAGGATGTTCAGTAATACTTGATTAACCTTATGGCCAAGTTTCATGAACTAGGTCCATATACTTTCTAAGTTATGATGTCATTTCAAAAACTTAACCTCAGGTTAAGATTTGATGTTGACGCCGCCGCCGCCGCCGTTGGAAAAGCGGCGCCTATAGTCTCACTCTGCTTCGCAGGTGAGACAAAAAAATGAGGGTGGTAATTAATTTCTTTAAAAGACAAGTCCAGCCCAACAAAAAGAATAAAAATTGAAAAATCCAACAAGCATCACACTGAAAATTTCATCAAAATCGGATGTAAAATAAGAAAGTTATGACATTTAAAGTTTCTCTTAATTTCACAAAAAAAAGTTATATTCACATCCGTGTCGGTACGCAAATGTGGAGACTGATGATGGTCACTCAGTATTTATTTTGTGTTTTATTATATGAAATGTGAAATATTCCAATTTTCTCCTTTTTGTTGAGTGAAGCTACGGTTGATTCCTCCCCTGAACATGTGCAATTAGCATTGTTTAATACTATATGGTTCAATCAAGTTGGTCCTTATTATCAAATCTATGAAAAAATGGAATATTGTATATTTAAACAATAAAATACAAAAGAAATAGTGAGTGAGGGAAATCATCAACTGTCTCATTTGCATGTCATCGAGTTGTGCATATCACTGTTTTAATGAAAAATAAGAAAAACTTTAAATTGTCATAACTTTCTTATTTTACATCCGATTTTTATTAAATTTTCAGCGTTGTTTGTTGGATTTTTCTCTATTTTTTCAAATCAATATTTTACTGGGATGGACTTGACCTTTAAGATGAAATACTTACCTCCAATCACAATCATCGTTGATGACCCTCGTCTTACTAACAGCGACCTGGTTGTTATCAAGCTGGTATTCTACGATTGACAGACAGGGGTCAAAGTTCATGACCCGACTCAACTCTGACCTCGTTCCCCCGTCACTGCTCAGGGGTAAAAGAGATCAGTCAAGGATCATCAGACTTTAAGAAAAATACATCTATATTTTTCTTTTCTGAAAGAGCTAAATGTCAAATAAGCAATGTCTCCCTCATTTTCATGATTTTATATCCAGTATCAGTGAGTCTTTTTTTAAAAAGAATTCTGAGATGCTTGTCATAAAGCCGTTTATAAGTTATGCAAGAACGGTGATCCTCTTTTGAGATGAGACACCTCTTATTTTCTGTTTTAACTCATTGCCGCCACAGACGTAATTTCCCCTGCCACAAACAATTAAGGGTGAAACCTTCAAAGACATAAAAAAGGGGTGATATTCACTCTTGAAAAAAGAAGAAGACATACTTAGGCAAGGGAGCTGAGCGAACGAGGGAGGGTGGTACCCCCCTCCCGAGGTAGGGACTTTTTATGGTACAATTTTGAGCATACTTGGAGGAGAAATTTGGGCTTGTAGATCTAGAGTCGACAACAACAAAAAAATCACAGGAACAAGATCCTACATCTTTATAAGATTGAAAAAAAAAACACAGGATCTAGATCTATAACAATAAAAATAGCAGGTCTAACTGTAGATCTATCCAATTTGGCGAAATAATAATCCAAGCTTAGAGCTTGGATTTTCATAAAGCTTAGATTTTCAGAATTGGGCAAAAATGAAGGAAAAACTTGTATGCCTTGCTGGAAAAAAAAAAAATCTGAAATTTGATTTAAATCGGAGGAATATCACCCCTGATAAACGTAACCTTCTTCCAAAGACCCCCAAAACATGAGAAACAAATAGTGAGCAAGCCTTTGCTGCTTGCTCACTTATACTGCTCATTATCATTATATTATTACCATTGAAACCATCATTAAAGTAGAAATATATTGAAAATCGTAAAAATAGAGAATCATATATCAAAATAAAGGAGAAAATAAGGATAACACGATGGTGTACATCATTTATCATGGAGACCGATGAAACTCAGTTAATTGATAGTTTAAAGTTCTCTCCCTGAATGCTTCAAACACGCAGAATTACGTCCGCAAAATTGGGGATTTTTTATGACGTCACTGAATGTACGAGAGGCGTGATTGGCTCTCCCACGTGAAGCTCCACTTGCATGCAAAACCTGTGAGGATACGTTTTCTCCTCATTGTCACTGAATACTTCGATCCCGAAATAAAAAACCCCCCATAATTTTATCTAGATTTGGATTTTCAAATTGATGATTTTGAGATGAAGAGAATGATGATGAAGTGAACAACACAGTCAGTGACATAGTTGGAGATAAATTGGGGGAATTACGCTGATGATGAAAATTCAACTTGCAACACGATCACAAGTCATGTACATGCCGATTCGCTACCAATTCATGCAGCTGGAAGTGCTAGCTACACAGCGCGGGCCAAATTGAATTCATGAAAATGAATAACCCCATCCAGACAGAGTCTATCATAAGAAGGAAAATAATGATATAACTGTACTTACAAACAAGTGAATAATCCGAACCTGAAGGCAAATCAACTCAAGGAATAGCAGCAGACGATATGGCATATGCACCGACAATTAACTTCATGTGGCTGGGATAGATTGTCACTCGTTCTGTTAGATATAACTTTTATCTCATTAATTTGACAAAATTACGAAACTCAGGGAATTATTTATCTATATAAAAATATAGTAACATCTCGTATCATTTTTTAAATTACAATAAAATCTTTTTTGAAGTAATACGTTGAGGTAAACTAAAATTACATGTAAAAGATCATCCCCATCATATGTGATCGTAAACAAACCATCACAACAACACATGCCGTCATTGTTTGCTCACCTTGACTGAGAGAATATATCTATGCACGTGTTGCACAGCTCTCATTCAGCAAGGCGAGCAAGGAAGGAATACCGGTACGGTACGTGCATGTTTGAGATGGTTTGTTTGCAATGACATACAAGCTACGCATGTTGGGCGATGATCTTTTACATGTAATTTTAGTTTACCTAAACGTTTTACTTCAAAAAAGTTTTTTTCGTAATTCAAAAAATTATAAGAGATGTTACTATATTTTTATACAGATAAATAATTCCCCAAGTTTCGTAATTTTGTCAAATTAATGAGATAAAAATTAAATCTAACAGAACGAGTGACAATCTATCCCAGCCACATGAAGTATATTGTCGGTGCATATCGTCTGCTGCTATTCGTTGAGTTGATTTGCCTTCAGGTTCGGATTATTCACTTGTTTGTATACAGTTATATCATTATTTTTCTTCAAATGATAGACTCTGTCTGGATGTGGTTATTCATTTTCATGGATTTAATTTGGCCCGCGCGGTGTAGCTAGCAAGTTGTAGCAGAAGCTGCACGAGTTAGTAGCGAATCCGCATGTACATGACTTGTGATCGTCATGCAAGTTGAATTTTCATCATCATCATCATCGGCGTAGTTCCCCCAATTTACCTCCAACTACGTCACTTTGTTGTTCACTTCATCATCATTCTCTTCATCTTTAAAATCATCAATTTGAAAATCCAAATCTAGATAAAATTCTGGGTTTTCTTTCATTTCGTGATCGAAGTATTCAGTGACAGTGTGGAGAAAACGTACCCACGCAAAAGGTTTTGCATGCAAGTGGAGCTTCACGTGGGAGAGCCAATCACGCCTCTCGTACAGACAGTGACGTCATCAAATTCCAGTCAATTCAGAGACCGATGCGAGGCATATTTCGGAGAGGCATTTTAGCGTTTATTAATCGGCGATTTACACCTTTTGTATTATTTTCGGTATTTTTGAATGACCCACTGATAATCCCCACATCATTACCTTTCCATTGATATATAATAAGACCACATTCATAATCGATACATCTCCTTTAAAGACTTTCAAATTTTAACTTTCTTTTTCTAACATTATCAGTTCTTGGCATTTGGCACCATGCAAAAATATTGTTTTTTGAATTTTGGGGGGCTGCTTATCACGATTTACTGCCTAAAAAACTGCTACATTGGACAAGCTTTAACACTTTCCAAGGCTCCAGGGGAGCGTTTCATCAATATTTTCATCCGACAAGTTGTCAGATCTGACATCTTTCCATGAATTTGATTGGCTGAGAGGCACTGTTCCTATGGTAACTGTCGGATAAAATGGGACTTGTCGGATAAAACGTCCGACAAGTCCTTTCATGAAATGCTACCCTGTTCTCTTTTAATTTCCAGGACCCTTTTAAGGATAAAATCATCTAGAGCACTCGGGCCGATTGCTCGAAAGGGTCTTTGCAAGGACCGTCTTTCGTGTCGCCTATCTTTTATGATGCGCCATGTGAAACGCATTTCAAATAAATCATCTGCAAACATATTTCATTCGTCCGCAAAAATAAACAAAATATTTGTTTGCAAAATGATGTGATATATCATAAAATTGTATAAATTTTGATTTAAAAGCAAGCTAACGAATCTTATTCTTTATCATAAATTTCAGAAACACTCCGCTTATAGCGTATCATAAAAGATGGGCGACACGAAAGACGGTCCTTGGAAAGACCCTTTTGTGCAATCGGCCCCTGATGTACTCTTTTCCCTGGTGGCACTTAGACACTCATCCAAGCTACTGTATTTTTTGTGTTCCTTGTAATAAAATATGCTCTTATGGATAGTGCTATTTGCCTATTATTATTATCATTATTATCATCATCATCACTATAACTACTATTATTACCGGTATCATCATTTTATCACAATTATTTTTTATCATTATTATCATCATAATTATCATCATCATCATCATCATCATCATCATCATTATCATCATCATCATCATCATCATCATCATCGTCATCATCATCATCATTATTATCAAAAGGATATTCATTAGAAGGCACATAACTCTTGAGATCTTGGTGAGTTTATGTTTGGTGAACGGACCCTCTAGCTCATCCAGGGGGAGGATTAATCCCGTTGCCATGGGAATAGTGACATCGGTACGTGGTGAAAGCTGCGTCACAAGACCCGAGTCTAACATCTCCTGGAAGAAGAATAGGAGAAAAGCATCGAGGTGAATGTCGGAAGTATCTACTGAATAGGTCTGTAAACTCCTGCATTCTTTTTGCCTCACAAGTTGTCATATTTTGATTTCACACCAAAAAAATACTCTGCAAACTTCGCTTCAACCAGCTACTACTCAAGCTTTATTCAGCTCATCTCATCTGGTTTACAGTCCTTTTCAGGACTTCAATCACTTTCAAGAAAAGAATTCTTCTCTTTTTCTCTGTTCATTCTATCTCGTCTTTCCATTTCAATTTTTCTGCCTATTTCCTTCCCTTCTTCATATTACACATGGTGAACCGTAAACCTTCTCCACATTACAAACTGCACCATGCAAACCTACAAAGCTCATCAAACTTGGACAAATTATTAATGAATTTGTTTTTAGTAATTTTGAAAAGTACCTTCTAACTTTAGTGTATTATTGTTTTGGTGTGTGTGTGTGGGGGGGGGGGGGTGGGAGAGAGGAGATAATATCAGTAATTTGCTTTCATATTAGCAAAAATTTTGCATATTTGATCTGACTAAAATTCCTGATCAGAAAATACTTGGTATTGACTGTGATTGCGCGAACTGCAAAAATTTGTTCAATTTTGACGAAATTTGACTGAAAAGATGTAACTGAGACATATTTTGCAATTCTTGTCAAATATAATGCTTCAAGTTAGGCAATTATTTGTTATATTTATATTTTTTTTATTTATGGAAGGACAACTTTGGCAGAGTCTACTTCGAGACAGTCATTTTCCATTTCAAACTATATAAAATTGAAATTCTGTTTTGTCATAGTAAATGTACTCAGCTAATACATGAATTTGTTCTTCAAAAGCGAATTCTATGAATTTTTACATGAAAAGATCCAAAACAAATTTTCTGTTTGATTTACCGCCGGTAAACAGAAAATAACTGTGTCTATGTACTGTATTCCTCTACAAGTAGTTTCTTTAGCGCATCATGGTCTCTCGCCTTTCAAACCGCTTGTCGTGGGTTCGAATCCTAGCATGTTTTCCTTCAGCAAGAATTTATCCACATTTTGCTGCACTCAACCCAGGTGAGGTGAATGGTTACCCGGAGCACTGGTGATGGTAGCTCGAGGTAAAGCTGGGGTAATGATAGCAGTTCTTTGTATCCTCAGGCAAAAAGTGCTTTATAAATACAGCTATTATTATCATTCTTTCTACAACCAACCTCATACACCTCTCGTAGTAGATCCAAGGCTAGCAGCGAGACTGTATTATTGCTCTGGACCGGACGTGAGGCCCACTTGATCACGGCAAAGAAGGCTTCTGATTGGTCCATTTCCTGATTGGTCGATGACATGATGCTACGGCAGATCGTTGGGCGGAGTCCCGACACACCGCAGAACGTCAACATCAACTCAAAGAGCTAAAAATATTTAACAAATGATAAAAATAGAGGAATAATTCCTAATTTAATTAAGTCCCTCATGAAAATTACTTGCCCCCCCTTGGAAAAATGAATTGTATCGTATATCCAATATTCAAAACATTTCTTATGCATTTCTTTGTTTTTATTTTTTCATTAATAAAATATATCAGCAACAATAGAATAAACACTATTCATATTGGATTTGTGCATACATTTAAATCATTTTTGTCGTTTTTTTGGCACATTCTTTGGCCTAATGTGCTTATGTTTAACTATACCTGTAGGTGTTATGCGTATTATGGAATGTACTATTATTATCAAATTATACATAAATTTACAACTGCGTGTCCAGGGGCTGCAAATTGCATCGCATGTTGAAAGCACAATTTGGATAGTGTTTTCTAAACTTATTCTGACTATACACAAATAATCCAGATTACAATATAAAGTGCTCATCACCTAGTGAGTGAGTTTCCAGGCCCATCTCCATATTATGTTTGGTGTTATACTCACGTAAAACTTGACCTACAATGTAACACTAACACCAAAAAGTCAACACTGAACTTAAAGTCACCCTTTGTGATATTAAGTCACATAAGGTTAAGTGTTATACTCACATAAAACTTGACCTAACACTAACACCAAAAGGTCAACACTGAACTTGAAGTCACCCTTTGTGATATTAAGTCACATATTAGGTTTGGTGTTAGAATTATGTTTGGTGTTATACTCACGTAAAACTTGACCTACAATGTAACACTAACACCAAAAAGTCAACACTGAACTTAAAGTCACCCTTTGTGATATTAAGTCACATAAGGTTAAGTGTTATACTCACATAAAACTTGACCTAACACTAACACCAAAAGGTCAACACTGAACTTGAAGTCACCCTTTGTGATATTAAGTCACATATTAGGTTTGGTGTTAGAATTATGTTTGGTGTTATACTCAAGTTAAACTTGACCTAACACTAACACCAAAAGGTAAACACTGAACTTGAATTCACCCTTTGCGATCATGACATGCCAATATCCAGAATTAATATTCCACAATATTAATAGAAATTTTTGTTTCCTTATAATACAAACTTATTACGAACCTTGCAGACTGATTCTTCATCTTGTGTCGGCAATAAACCCAAGACCTTGTGTAAACATAGCTGGAAGTGCTCAAACCTAGAGAATGGCAAAATACAAGGTTGCAAATAGCATCTTGGTAAATGTGCTGGAAGAAAATTTGTATTAAGTCAAGAATATGTTACTTCATGAAGGGCGAGTTGAAAATCAATAAGCAAGGTAACAATGCTTAACAGCCAATCAGAATCAAGGATTTCCAGGAAGTGATCAATGGTTGGTAAGGTTACCATAATACAAATTTCAATGAAAAAGGGGCCATAAAGTGGCAAATTTGTACAGAACACAGTAGACAAACTTAAAATGAAATAGGAACCAGTATATAAATAAAGTTAAAAAAGTAGATTAATGTTGCTGTATACCTCAAATGACTTAAATTGAAGAAAATAAAGTAGACTTACAAGAGAAGACTCTGTTGTATCCTGGGACTCTTCAATAGGTCAATCAGGAGGTCGACGGCGTAGCGACGCGTCACAACGCCATCACCGTTGATCAGAATGTTAAAAATTAGCTGAAATGTCTGATTGATGTTTCGGGGATTGAAGAGCTGGAAGATGAGAATTGGAGTTAAATATGATAACTTTGTACATTTCATTGAGAACATTAACGGAAGCGATGCATTGGCCGCAGTTCAAATATCAGATCTGAATTTTGTCCAATTACGACTCTGATAGCCCCTCACTAATGCAACATAAGACAAAATAAAAAATAAACAAGGGAGGGATGTTTTCTCATTGATGCAAGCATGCCGGATTCAGCCTTCTTGCTGCCAAAAGTATGCAATGCAGTTGTGACATAAATACAATTATTGAGTTGAATTGAACCGAGACCAGCCTTCACTTTCTTGCCTCTCCATTCCATCCCTATCTCTGCACTTTTCTCAGTCCTTCTAGGACTCATCACATGGGGTAGTCCTCCATATTACCATGCAACCCCATGCAAGGGGGCATCGTGGTCTAGTGGTTCTGACTCTCGCCTTTCAAACAGAGGGTCGTGGGTTCAAATCCTAGCCATGGCGTGCTTTCCTTCAGCAAGAAATTTATCCACACTGTGCTGCACTCGACCCAGGTGAGGTGAATGGGTACCCGGCAGGATTAATTCCTTGAATGCACCAAGCGCCTTTTGCAGCTGGAGCTACAGCCGGGGTAATATATAGTGTGCCACTGAAGAGGCAACTAGATAGATCGGCGCCTCATAAATGCTGTATATTATTATTATTATTATGCAACCTAAATAAAAAAGTAACAATTTTGTTTCAGATGTTCTTACCTTATCACCAAGTTCTTCATTTAGACACAGACTGGTTAGGATGGAGAGAGAGAAGATGATGTTTGTCCGGCTGCTGTGAGATAAGAATCTTATCAGCGTCTTGCTGATTGATTTTAGATTATCCTGAAACACAAATGATAAAAAAAATATATTTTAAGTGCTACTGTATGCGGATAAGCCAGAATCTGGTTTTATACTATTGGTATTTAGTTGATGTTAGCACTGATAATCATTTCATCATCAATACCACTGGCATAAAACCTGGTGGCACACCTGTTTGGGGGGATGACCTATCGTTCCATCATCCCCTCTTGAATGAAATGAGTTCATTGTTGATACCATCAATTTTATCATCATCATCATCATCACCATCACCACCACCACCATCATCATCATCATCATCATCATCATCATCATCATCATCACCATCATCATCACCATCATCATCATCATCATCATCATCACCATTGTCATCATTATCATCATAATCATCACCATCATCACCATCATCATCATCATAATCATCATCACCATCATCATCATCATCACCATCATCATCACCATCATCATCACCACCACCATCATCATCATCATCATCATCATCACCATCATCACCACCACCACCACCATCATCATCATCATCATCATCATCATCATCATCACCATCATCACCATCATCATCACCACCACCATCATCATCATCATCATCATCATCATCATCATCATCAT
The DNA here is from genome assembly GCF_018143015.1 of Lytechinus variegatus. Taxonomy (NCBI): domain Eukaryota; kingdom Metazoa; phylum Echinodermata; class Echinoidea; order Temnopleuroida; family Toxopneustidae; genus Lytechinus; species Lytechinus variegatus. The sequence continues at coordinate 16,562,802 of NC_054758.1, read as the reverse complement.
CATCATCATCATCACCATCATCACCACCACCACCACCATCATCATCATCATCATCATCATCATCATCATCATCATCATCATCACCATCATCATCACCACCACCATCATCATCATCATCATCACCATCATCATCATCATCACCACCACCACCATCATCATTCTCATCTTCCTCATCACCAATATTATTGTCTAGATTCTGCCTTATATTTCCGTCATACAAAGCACCTTACTGATTGATTTTAGATTTTCCTGTAGCAATAACGAATAATTTTTTTTTTTAAGGTGCTATGTGGATAAAGCAGAATTTAGTTTTAGACTATTTGGTTGATGTTAGCACTGATAATGATATCACCATCAATACCACTGGTTTAAATCCTGGCATCACACCTATTGTTTGGGGTGGGGGATGTCCTACCAAATGTTCCATCCCACCGAAATTGAATAATGCAAGGTCACATATTTAAGCTCATGATCATTTTCATCACCATCTTCATCACTATCACCATCACCATCATCATTACCAACATCACCATAATCGTCATCATTATCATCATCATCAACATCCTCCTCCTCCTCATCATCCTCCTGCTCATCATCATCACCATCATTCTCTTCCTCCTTCTCTTTATCCTCCTCATCACCATCACCAAATTCTGCCTTATATTGCTGTCATACAAATTTGAACTAATTTGTGCCTAAGGCATGACTGCAATAAATAAATTTAAATGTCAACGAAGTCATAATCGTACAAGAGTTGCAGTAATATCTATTGCAAAACACATTTTCAATAATCGATATGAGAATTGTTTCATTAACAGTTAAAAAGTTAATTTCATTGAAAGAAGGTTTGCAATGATGTGGCTGTAGCCCGCAGGCAGGCCAGGAAGGCAAGGACTGCCAACCCTGTAGCAGCAGCCAATATTCCCTGTCCACACTGCCAGAGACTATTTAGGGCACAGATTGGCCTGACTAGCCATCTGCGGACCCATCAAGCAAATGATCAAACCCCAGGATGATTTGATGGTCCTCGTCGCATCGACGGACAAACACATAACCAAAACTTTAGTAATCACCGACACCAACAACTACAATTCATTGACTTGCTTACCATAGCTTTGATATGGGCCTGAATGGAAACGTTCTGTCTACACAAGTTCGCAAGAAGGCCCAAACAAGGCATCACTAGATCAGATTCTGGACCAAGACTATCAAAGCAAAAGGAGACAAAAAAATTCATTAGTTTCAAGTGGCTGGTCGGAGGAGAGGGTGGGGGGGGGGTCTTAGAAGACTTAAGAATACACGGTGTAAACCAGTGCTTCTCAACCTTTTTAACTCTCAGATTTTTTTTGAGGCCCACCTACCAAAATTTTAAGAAAATATCAATTTTGATGAAAAAATGTATCATGAAATTGGAACACAAAGCTCTGAATCACATTTGAAACAAACATATTGAGAACTAATCTGCATTCGCAAATGTCCGGTAAATGGGCGACAATTGCATTAAAACCATCCTAACAGTTAGTGTGCATGTGCATGCTTTGCAACATGCATGCTTCAGTTTTGCTTGTAAACTGAAGCAGGGTTATGATCAATATTTCATTTCTATGCATGAAATAAAAGGTGTTATTTTGGGGGTTTAAAATAGAAAATATTTCAAATGATCAAAAACCATTTTTATTTATCCAACCCTGTCATAAAACCTCTATGTGCAAAAAGCAGTCTATCTTTGTGTTTAATAAAGCTGTTTGAAAAGTAATGTGTGACTTTACACATCATTATTCAAAGGAAAATTTACCTTGACAATATTTTCTTTGGTAAAAATTAGCAGAAGAAATAATTAAAAAATATATATCAAATTGAAAATTTTAATGTGGTTCAAGTGTCCCCTTTTGTAACATGTTGAACCACCTACTTACATCTGTGTTAGTAAAAACTGAATCAAATCTTCCACATAGTTGTTTGGGTAGATGATCCTGTAGTTGTATGTCACTCTCTGTAGTAGCTGGACACACTGCAATGGAATAGAAGACAACAAACTTCATAATTCATCATCAATAAATCATGACCGTTATATAAATCTGGGGCCCGTGACACAAAGCTTAGCAATGATCGTAGAACATTTTTCTACGATTGATTCCATCGATTACAGTGTACAATCGATCATGAAAATCCAGTGTACAATTAATCGCTTACCTTTGTGTTACGGGACCAAGGTCTGTGTTTCATAAAGCTTTTCATAAGTTACGAGTGAATGGTTATCCATTGCTAAGGTAAATGATATACACCAGAGTTTAATTATTTTTTTATTTTAACGCCTCAGAACGGTCGTTTGTAAAGGTGCTTATGGACAGCTTTATGAAATGCCTACATGTACCAGATACAATAAAGTCTATCTGCAGAGAGGGAAGAAAATATAACAGTACTATTTTGGCTTGGGTCTAATGAACAAGCTTTCATACAACAGAATGATAACACATGAATAATTATGGTACCACTAAGCAAAACAAGAAGTTTTCCTGTCAAAGAATTTAAGTTTCTCTAAACAAATAAAAATACCTTTACTTTATATTTCTCTGTTTTATTAATTGTCGTCTCAAAAGGTTTTAGACATTATAATAATATCTAAGTCCTTTGGAAGTGCATAGACTACACAAATATAATTACATTAGAGGCATTATTCATAATGTCTAATGTGCTATACAAGAACTGAATATTACTGTTATTAAACATTCATACTATGCAATTAATGAGAGACAACGCTCCCTGTTTAGAATTTCTCTGAATTTTACAGCTCACTCTTTCTTGCTTAGTCCTTCAAATACTCTGATGAAACTCATCCTCTGAATATGAGTGAACACACACTCACTATTGCATGCACACATAAAAAAATACTTACTTGTCCAATGACTGTCTCATTCGGTGAACCCCTTTGAACTTTCAGGAACAGTGCAAGGGATGCGGGGAGGTTGAAGGTCACTTGAAGTGTTTCCCTGACATCACAATCCGCAGCTAGACGTGGAAAAAGAGGAATATTTGAGATGTTGAGCTCCTTCAGGAGGATTAATTACTGGAGTCGTGGAGCGTTGTGGCCCAGTGGATAAGTCTCCTGACTTTGAAACAGAGGGTCGTGGGTTCCAATCCCAGCCATGGCGTAATTTTCTTTAGCAAGAAATTCATCCACATTGTGCTGCACTCGACCCAGGTGAGGTAAATGAGTTACCTTGCAGGATTAATTCCTTGAATGCATGAGCGCTGAAAGGCAGCTCGAGCTAAAGCTGGGGTAATAATAATTACAACGCGCCTCGGAATAGAATATTTCTAGATAGATGGCGCTATATAAATGCCTATTATTATTATCAATAGTATCACAATTCAGACAAAACCCATTATTGTAGGTTCTTTTAGTGAATACATGAAAATGCAAACTGAAAAGGTTGTATTTTCTAACCATCAGTTTCTTTTTTTCTTCATCCATTATACAAAAATTTGGACAAAAATAAATATACTACACCTCTTGTCTCCCATTCAATTGATTCAATAACGGTGTCGGTGATCAAAGCGAAGCTTAGCAGTGTTTCAATATTAACAACGAGGTCGCTCTCTACAACGCACCAATACCTTCGAAAATACAAGTCAAATCAAATTGTCGAAAGTTGGTGGACCAGGACACCAACGTCGTCTCATGACTCTGGACACCAACATATTTGCAATTGTCCGTCCAGTGCAAATCTTTGGATGATCTGCTCTCCCAGTCCACCCAACTTTCGACAAAAGCCTCTCCGATCTCCATTGTGATTTGACTTGCATTTTCAAAAGAACTGGTGCGTCGGAGAGAGTGGCCGCGTATTAAATGCGAAAAAACTCTCTATTGTCATGCCATAGTGATATAACATTTACTCCCACCATCATTGCTCCGGACTTCATTTCATCTCTAAGTTGTAGGGTTAGGGTTGCAATGGGATTTATGTTAGCTTTAGGTCAGGGTACAGTGTTTACATCGAGGGTTGAAGAATTAGCGTGTAGAACTTATTTCCGTGCAATGAAAAGCGGAGCATAGTGTGTGAATATGAGCAAACGTCATGGAATCCATATCATGAATTTATCATGGTTAAAGAGGACCACATTACATGCCAAAAAAAAAATTCTGTCCTTAATTCAATTTGCTTCATTATATACACCTCTACTTTTAATTGCACTTTGTTGCTTTAATGTTATGCTTTTTAGAATATTTTTTCTTTGTAATTGGTTTTATTATGAACACTGAGTATTATATACTTATTTTATCTGTCATATTTTATGCTTTTTATTGTAAGCTCACATTGTTGTAAGTCTTCTGACTTTTTGATGAGTACGTTTTAATAAAACCGAATAGAATATGAATTTGAAAAATTAAACATTCACTTACAAACTACAGCAAACTGATTGCCTTGTATTTTATGAATTTTTACATGTATCTAGAAATTTAATAAATATTCTTTGTATACATAACTCACCTAGATTGAAGAGCAAGACCATGGTCTTGAGAGCGAGGTCAAGCGGGGTCACAGGGTCATTGACCAGGTCAACGAGACAGGTCAAGCATTCGCTGGGAAGGAGCTGACGAGGACAAAAGTAACTCAAGGACTTGTCTCTGGATGTGATGCCAATCAAGACCTGGACAAGATTTTAAAACAAAGTGTGATATCATGAAAAAAAATGGGTGAGTTTAAGTCAGGTGTCGTTGTCGGAAACCAATTTAGACTGCCCTGATTGAAATTCACTGTACCCTCATGTGGAGCGTTGTGGCCCAGTGGATTAGTCTTCGGACTTTGAAACAGAGGGTCGTGGGTTCAAATCCCAGCCGTGGCATAATTTCCTTCAGCAAGAAACTGATCCACAGTGTGCTGCACTCAACCCAGGTGAGGTAAATGGGTACCGGTAGGAATTCCTTAGAAATCTGTGTGTGCTATGAACGCCTAGCTTAGCCGGGTAATATAGTCCTGAGCGCCTTGAGCACCTAACAAGGTGGATATGTGCACAATATAAATACCCTATATTATTATTATCATTATTATATCTTCATTAAAATACTAAATAGGGAGTTTTCGTAATTGACGGCAGGGAGGGATTCTACAACATAGATAATCTATTGTCAAAGGCTCTTCATGACAAAGAAGACTTTGTCAAAAATTGGTTAATCAAAACAGCAAATTCGTCTGTGACTCTAAACAAATGACATACATTGCATTGGCAATTTTCAGTCAGCTATGAATCTAACGACGATCAGCTGTCCCAGTTCGCCAATTATTGACAAAGAGCTCTCAGCTGTTAATTGTAAATTGACAGACTTTTTAAACAGATTAACTATGTTACAAAATCAATCCCTGTTGCAATTCTTATTTCATGATAAAATTAAATTTTGAATAGCTCTCACTGCATTATTACAATTATCTGTTCTTGAAGAGATATATATGGCAAATGGAATTGTGGGTACACATAAAAGTATGGGCTAAGGGGTGTTGCAAGAAAAATATCTGCAATCAAATGGAAATATTCCGGGCAATTTTACAATTGATAAATTTTAATAGTACCAAATCAGATTACACTGCTCGTTTCATGAAGTAGCTTAAAGAGAAATTCCAGTAGTTGCAGTAAACACTGATTCCATGAGAAAGTCTGTAAAACAAGGCTTAATTGTCAGAATATCATCGAAGATCTAGATCTGGTACATTTACATAAACTGAACATTGTGAAATCTTGAAATCTACGCTGAAAAATGTTCAGACTGAATTATTGCTTTGAATGTCAGGCCCGACGCTCTACCCAAATCCTGTGCTTATTTGCTGATTTCTCAGCAATTACACATTTTTTTCCAGAATCCTGTGGCACATACGTTATACAAACAGACACTTTGGTGGTCATTTCATTGGATTCTGTACGAAGTCATTTTGATATCGTTACCAAAACTAGCATTTACCTTTAAACATCATTTGAAAATTTGAAATTAATTGCAAGAAATACTTCTACTTCTCCGACAATACTCAACAGGATAAATAAGTCAGGATGTAGTGCTAAGGAATGAACCGGGGTGCTCATCTGCAGTGCATACTTGTTGATTAGGGGACAAAAAATTTCTTTCAATGCCTCATCATTTAGCCTTAGATTAACTTAACGGGGGAGGGGGGGGGGTACTCAAGAAATAAGGCATACAGGGATTTGCCGCTGGAATGCGTCGCCTGTTTTAAAGAAATCCCTAAATATGAGGTATGGTTTTATGCTGGAAAATCCCTAAAATGGCCCCAATTTTTAGATACTGGCATTAAAAACATGGGTCTATATTCTCCTCCAATGTCTTACGTGCAAAAACAAAATGACGTTACATTTTGTGATAATCTTTTTCTTTTTTTTCTTTTTCTTTGCTTGTCAAATTTTCCAGGGGAAAATGTGCCCCCCATTTGGAAATCCTGGATCCGCCCCTGTAATAAATCCCTAACAATGGGTACCTTTATAGCCAAAATGACCCGTAAATATGGGTTTTGAACGTTCAGCTGCACACCCACGTCCGAACCAAATCTAAGTACTCCCCCCGGAACTAAACCACTGCCATCAGTAATGAGTTTACTTACATCCAATCTGCTTTGTAGATGAGCTAGATTCGCGTCACTCTGATTCCTGCTGTATTGATTGGCTGCTAAAACCACTGACCTAACAACAGAGGTCGCCTCCATTATGAAATGCACTGTGGATCTGAGGAGATAGTAAAGACATCATAAGAAAAAAATACATGTATGGACATCATGATTGCAAGTATACTAAGCCAGAATCTGACTTCAGGATCAGGGGGATGTCTACTTGTGTACGGTATGAAAGGCTCGACTGCATTGGTCAAATCGTGTCATGGGGACGCGCACTTCTGCGTATCCATCAATAAGATCGCGTGTTGCATATCATGTATGTGTCGGCATTTAAGTGCGACTCAAGTCATACATACTTACCGTAAATCTTTGTGAAACACCCCAGGAAGTGACATTAACTGCCCAAGATTTGATATGTTCACCTATCAAAAAATACCAAAAGATTAAAAAACTCCCTACAAAACAAAAACATTATTTTTTTATTTAATAACTTAATCAAAGAAACATCACATCAAATATCTTAGCTTAAATTGAACCTTCACGAGGTTAGTTATCATGTATTTTGTACGTTGTTATTTTTTAAGGGTTCTTCCTATCATGTGACGATTTTGCACAAAGTATTTTAATCCATACATATCATGTAAAAAGAACCGATGGTACTTAGTACCTTTTTAATCGCAAAATTAGCCAATAGCAATCGTGGTAATCAAGTTTGACAACCACTTCGGACCGCGATAGCATTCCCAGTCGACACCCGCCCTGTCTCCAGTGCGCGTTATGATATAATTCGTATAGAGCTCCAACAAGCTCAATAAGGCAACTGCAATTTGCCTCACAACAGCACACGAACATGCAATGGCCGCACTTTATGTGCTACATTTGAATTTGAGGTGTTGTTGTATCTTTCACGTTTTATTGTTTTTTCCGACCGTAGAATTGACTTCCGGAAAAATATGACAGCTGACATCGGCTCACAAGAAGTGCCAGTTTCTTTGTGAGGACATGTTTTCAAAATCCACAAACATTTGGAAAACCACAAATTAAAGGACAAGTCTACCCCAACAAAAACTGATTTGAATAAAAAGAGAAAAATTCAACAAGCATAACACTGAAAATTTCATCAAAAAATAAGAAAATTATTTCCCCTTTATTTGCCGAGTCTGCTTATCATGCAGCATACCAACCCCTGGGCCTGGCTGTGCACCAACGGCAGCAGGGTAACTATATTATAGGGTTTTGTTGGACGGCAGAAAGTGATATTTGTCATAATTATTGCATATTGGTTCAACTCTTCTCCTTCAATTTTCAAAATGAAAATAGCTATATTTGGTCACCCATGGCATGTGATCATTTTCCAAAATATTTTTATTTTTGTGAAAGTGTAACTTTATTTAAAAATATTGCAGAAAAAAAGATTTTAATTTTTTATTCATTTCTACATGATTTCATCATTTCATTTCAATTCACTCACCATTTTTATTGCCTTGGCAATGCTCACAGACCATGCAGATAAGGTGTAAAATAGACCAAAAGCTTCGGTCTCTGTTATGTTGGTTATTCAGCTGAACTCCGTTGGCTTCACTCATCAAATACAGATACCCGAAGTTCTAGCGCGATCTGTACAGGGGACTCAATGGCCATATGTTTATGTACTTAAGATCGGATAAAACGGGGAAGTGAATTTGCACGACAGCGGAGGTATTAAAGTCACTGTTTTTGTTCCTTTTAACTTGATTTTCTCTGTTTTTTGGCAATTAATGCCAAGAGGGAATATTAATTTGCATTTTGATCGCATTTATTCTCAAAATTTTTATTCATTAAAGACAAAAATTGAAGAGCCCCGACAGGGGATTTTGCATTGCATGTCCCCTAAACGGCCCTAATGGCTGCACGATACTAGCGAGCCGTCTGTGTACGAGGAAAAAAAAAATTGTTAAAAACTCCTCGAACAGTAGAGGCGCACGGCCAATATGGGAGACTCTCCAATAGGGGAGACAATCTCCCACATTGGAGACTTCCTTTGCAAAAGGACAAAAGAAACAACACCAACAAAAGCATGATTTTTTCCACCCAAATTTTGTCTCACTCACTAAGGTGAGAAGCCCATTTGTTTTGTGTGTGATTGACAACAAAAATCCTTATCAAAAGTAGACGGTGAATTTTTAAAGTAGACGGTGAAAAGGGGTAATTTTTCATGAGGAATCTGCTTATCACATTTTTATTTGCCGCCAAGATAATCCTCTTGCTGCAAATGTAAACAAAGGAAATTAGTCTCCAAAACTGGAGACTGTCTCTGAAATTGGATACCCAAATTCTTTACAAAAGTCTCTGATATTGGAGATGATTTCCCACATTGGAGTAGCCTGGGGCGTTGTGGGGAGTGTGGGCAGATGCAAATATTTTTTTAATTCAAGTTGGCAGTCAAACCGCCAACCTGGATTAAAAAAATATTTGCATCTGCCGATAGATATCGGGAATCGCAAAATATTTTTTTTTATCGATAAATATCATATAAATTATTTCATGATATTTTTCAACCGAAACAAATATTTTACAAATCGTGATTTTTATTGACAAATGCAAGTATTTTTTAAATCTAAGTTGCAGCTCTGCACGCGTGTGTATCTAGGTATCATAACAAAAGAAATCAAAATGGCTTCGTAAACAGACGGGGGTAAGTGAACGCTATTGCTCTTAATTTCTTTCAATTTTACGACTATTTATTTAATGAAAAATAAAAGAAATATAATCAAATGGGGGTAAACATAAAACTTGCCCATGTACATAACTTTGGGCGAAAAACTATACTAAAATTGGTGATTTAGGTCTAGGTTCACCATGGGTAATCCCAGGCTACACGCAAAGGCATGTACGGTGATTCCAGGCGTTAGTGGGGAGTGAGCTACGTACAGTATATAACTTTCACTCCCCACAACGCCCCAGGCTACAGTACAATGTCTCCGATATTGGCCGGGCCGTGCGCGGCAGTCTACTGTCGAAACAGACGGCTGCCAGCTCCAGCTGTCTAGGTGTAAAATAGCTTGCATGAAACTTGCACTGCAAGTGGATGGAGCTACTCTACCCACCATGGCGTGCAACGCACAGCTACAAATGAAATGCAATTAGGCCTAGCACTAGGACTAACAGAATATAGTCTGAGTGAGAATTTAACGTTACACCAAGTAGCGCGTATGGGACTGCACTGTGACTGTCAAATTGAACGAGCTCACGACAGACACGACTCAGTGACTGACTCATTTTTTTCTTTTGTCGCAGTTGCAATATAACGTAAGACTTCTGCGAAAGAGTAAAATATTTAAAGAATAAAACAACTAAATCTACTACAATAATGTGATATCGACATTTTATGTAGGCCTACTCACTTTGTTGAGGTTCTCCTTCAAAATTTAAAACAGCCGCTAAAAATTTATTGTCAATAGATGGCGTGTGTATTTGAAGAACAGAGGAAATAAGGTACTTTTTTCAAAGTTACGAGATTTCAGACAAAGAGAGAAAAAAGAGCAACATGAAGAGTTTGTTAAAAAAGTGTATCACCTTGTATAGATTTTTCTTTTTGATCTTGTAAGTCTTTGTAAACAATGTCCAGAAATTCATCATGATTTAAACTTCTAAATCCTATTTTGCTTGACAAATTTTCACTTATAATCATTCAATTAAAAAAAAAAACAGAATTCATTATTGATTGTCAACTGAATATTCGTCATTTTTTATGACAAAAGCCCTGGGATCAGCATGCAAGCCGAACTTTATATGAATACTAAGACATAGGCCTGTTAATATTTAGGGGGAAGTTTGGGTACTAAAAACTTATGACAGATACAATCACGATCCTACATAACTAAGTTATAATCATCAATTTATTATTTTTTTACAGATTATATTTGTGCTTCCTATACACTGGGCCTACACTAAATAGGGACGACGGCCCTCACAATTTCTTCAGGGAATTAAAATGAAATAAAAAAAGGAGAAAACTTTAGTAAGAGAGAAGAAAAATATAACATTAAAGGGGAATCCAACCCAAATAAAAACTTGCTTTTATAAGGAAGGAAAAATCAGACAAGTTTATAGGTGAAAGTTTGAACAATATTGGACAAACAACAAGAAAGTTATGAATTTTTAAAAGTTGTATATATTGGTAATCACTATAACCATGGAGACTTCAAATTGGCCGCATATGGGATGTCATAGTGATGTAAGGCAAGGACTACTCTTCCATGTACTCCAATACATATTATGGCTAAAATGTAATTTTCCCCAAAGTTTTATTTCAAATTATATTTTTCTTTCATGAGGACATAAAACAATATACTACCTGGGTTATATTTAGATTACTGCCCCAAGGGAATGAGTACTTAGGAGAAAACCACAAATCCCTGATAATAAAGTACATGGCCTATGAGAAAGTTGTCCTTGCCCCTTGTCATAATTTACTTACCCAGTTGCCAATTTGAAATCTACATAGTATTAGTGATCTCAATTTTAAAGAAGCTATAACTTTCTTATTGCTTGTCCGATTTCTTTCAAACTTTCACCATTCTGTTTAATTTATTTTTCTCCTTTCCAACACAACATTTTATGGCCACGGCTGGATTCCCCTTTAAAAGACGATTACGTCACGTAATCTGTAGGTATAGGGCCTTGTGTCAATTGCGTCCCCGCCCTCAATTGTCGGGTTATCGTCATCATCACTGCCATACAGGTCATCATCATCATCATAACCGTACTTATAGGGCAAGCAGCGGTGCACATTATCATCCTCTTTGATTGACAGATAAGTCTCGCTTTGCCATGGACCGGCTTCTCTTTGCATAAAATTGAACATGACACAACATAATCTTGAGTTTGGAGATTCAGCAAAATGATGGAGAGCAGAAGTACAAAAAAACGTTGTTTATAAGCCTGTCATTCTAACAACAAATTGTTTTAAACTTTTTTTGTAATAACTAAGTTTAAACAGCTCTTTAAAAAGTTTAAAGAGTTGTTTTAAAAGTTTAAACCGTTATTTTAAAAGTTGAAATATACAGTGCGTATCAAAAAAAAGTTTACACTTTGAAAAAATCCTGTAAACTTTTACATTTGTAATATCCTGAAGATTTTTCCACATTTTAACATTGGTACCGATCCATTTAAGCAAATGATGATATAACTATCGAAAAATATTTCCGCTTGAGTGAGCACCACTTACTTTTGAAAAGTTAGTGAAAAATGATTTGCGCAGAACTTTGAAATAGCTATGCGAATAAAAGTAAACCTTTATCATGAAGAACACGTAGAATTTAGCAAGTAAAAAGGATTTGAAGATATCTTTGACCTCTTTTAACTTGTTTTCTTGCCCAATACACTTCGAAGAGTGCATTGCGCCCCGCCCCACTCCCCCACACTCCAAGGCCATCAAGACGATATTTGATTTACACTGAGTTGTGATTTACATAGAATGAATTTGGCTTGAGGTTCATTTTCTTAATCATTGTCAGGCTTGGAAAAGTATTGAAAAACAAGTATTAAATGAAAAATTAAATGTCAACCCACTTGAAATAATAAAAACTTAGTGAAAAAGTGCTGGAGATGTCTGATGTAAACTTTTGTTCAGATTCAGCTATGTCATTAGATCCAGCTGGCATAAAAAGGGTAAAAGTTATGCTTACTAAGTGTTGAAATTTCAATTTGGGTGTCAAATTTGTTTAAAAATGCTTGAATGTATCTGTTTCATCTTCATTGACTAAAAGTGCAGGGGAAATGTAGGAAAAATGTATCGCAGGGTAAGTTTGATTTCGCCCTTTCCCCTTGACACTGCGTGAAAACGAGCATTTCTGCGCAAACAGATTTCTGCGAGCTTTACAAAAATGGGCAGTGCTCATTCAAGTGTAACATTCTGTCAAAACTTTCACTTTCATTGGATAGATGACCCACAAACCCAAGATTATATGTGAAAAAATTACCCACATGTTGTATATTTTTTAATTCCCAGAGATTTTTCAAAGTGTAAACTTTTTTTGATGTGCACTGTAGTTGATTAAAAAGTTTAAACAGGCTGGCTGCAAACAACTTGCTTAAAATTTTAAACGGCGTTTTTATAGTGTACGAAGGGATCCGACTCCATCATGCACCCTTCTGTCCCAGGTCCTGTTCTTATTTCGATGATCCGGTACTAAATAAGCGCCTTCCACATCCTGAAAATTGGGTAATTACAAACAGTACAAGTTAATGTTCATTATGATCATCACCACCTGCACCACCACCACCACCATGCATCATCACCGCCACCATCATCATACATGTCATATCCCCATCATCATCATCATCATCATCATCATCATCATCATACATGTCATAATTTTCCCCATCACCACCACCATCATCATACATGTCATATCATCATCATCATCATCATCATCATCATCATCATCATCATCATCATCATCATCATCATCATCATCATCTTCATCATCATCATCATCATCATCATCATCATCATCATCATCATCATCATCATCATCACCAGCATCACCATCATCATCATCATCATCATCATCATCATCATCATCATCATCATCATCATCATCATCATCATCATCATCATCATCATCATCATCATCTTCATCATCATCATCATCATCATCACCATCATCATCATCTTCATCATCATCATCATCATCATCATCATCATCATCATCATCATCTTCATCATCACCATCATCATCACCACCACCACAGTGTACGATTAAGGGGTCACTCATGCACCCTTCTGTCCTAGGTTCTGGGGCCCGTTCTGGGGCCTGTTGCATAAAACTTTTTACCTGAGAAAATTCTGGTAAAAACTGAAAACTATAAGGATAGTCTGATTTCTGCCATTGACTTTAACACAGGGCAAAAACTCAAGTAAAAACAACCTGAGTTTTCTCAGACAAAAAAGTTTTATGCAACCGGCCCCTGGTCTATATTTCGATGATCCAATGTTAAAATCTTACGGACTACAAATTAGTGCATTCGACATCCTGATAGTTGGGTAATTACAAACATTACAATATAATGTGCGAGGTGTGCCAATGACTGCAAAGGCGGAAATAAAAAAATAGACGAAAAGTTTCCATAGAATTTTATGACGCATGTGGTTCGAAATAGAGCTCAAAGTCTATACTCCCTAGTCATGCTACTAATCTGCAAACTGTTATACTTTCTGTGCACTCTCTTTGTGCCGATTTCAATGTGATAATATCGGGATCATATCATACTCGGTTTCTATACATCAGCAGATATTATATGACTCGTGTGTGCGCTACTTCTTTTCGACAAGATCAGATCGACCTAATAAACCTTATCGCGTAATTTTCCACATATCCTACACAAAAAGGTAAGAAAATGATTTGTTTGCAGGCTTTCTGGCAAAGTTTCTGGTCTATAATTATCAGGTCCTAATATTACATTTGAATACGTTGATGAGTTTGTTGTAACCGTAATAAGCATCTTACTCTGGTTTTAGGTGTTACTGCAGCTGTACAATATAGCTTTGTATGACCTATTATAGGGATTTCAGGGGAAATACAAGCAAAAACTGAAAATTTCATCAAATTTGTAAAATTAGAAAATTATGATTTTTTTAAATTGATAAATATTTTACATCCAATTCGGTTTAAATTTTCAACTATATCCAGTGGCGTACCTAGGATTTTCCACAGGGGGTGGGGGTTGGGCAAAACCGGTCGAAAAATTTGACAAGCAACAAAAAAGGGGGGTCTTCAATCGTACCAGAAAAAAATTTGACAAGAAAAAAAATTAAAAAGTATTCAAGCTCGTCAGGGGGGGGGGGCAAAATAGGCATTCAAGCAAGCACGTCAGGGGGGGGGGGGCAAAATAGGTTTTCAAGCTCGTCAGGGAGGGGGGCAGGGATATGTCATTTGCATGGGTTGTGACTCGTCAGGGGGGGGGGCAAGCTGCCCCCTCTGTCCCCCCGTAGGTACGCAAGCTGCTTTGACCATTTTAAATTAACTTCAGGTCAAGCTATGTTGGGGGTGGGTGGGCTTCGCTTTTCACGGTACCTTTTATAGTGTTTGCACGTTATACGTAAATCATTTTTTTTGCGCTTAAGTTGCAATAAGTTCATTACATTTAGTGTTTACATGATGTCCTATCAAAATTCCGACGTCTTTTCCCCTTTATTTCCCATTATTCATTTTTTAAAGACCATTTCCTCGGGAATATCCGATTCCTGTACGTCGTTAGGTGAAAACGCAGAGTCATTTTATGGATGTCCGGGTTGTACCAAAAACACACAAAGCTAGATAGAGTCAAATACACTTAAAAAAAAATTATACTTATGAACAAAAATTCCTGCACTAGAGTCTCGAGAAAATCATACTGCACTGTGTAATCGTACATGCATTTGTGTAAAATTACAGAAATTTGGCGTTTGGTGTATGTAACCTTACAAATTTATTGCTTAAGTTCAAGTTAATTTTCTTTTTTCTAAAAAATATACATCAATGAAGTAATAATGAATTTGGGTATTGTATGATGATTATTGTCAATTTAATGAATTTGACCATTGTTACGAGTATAATGTGTACCTGGAAATGGAATAAAATAAACAATAAACAATAATTAAAATGCTGAATTGCTATAAGAATATTTTCCATTTTTTCAAAACATACCTGTTCTCTAAAACAATTTTAGAGAAATAAAAAATCTTTCCTGTTATAACAGTTTACAAAATGATTCGGTTATTTCTTCTGTAAAATCCGTTTTTTAATTTTTCTTCTGCGGTAAAATCTTCTTTTTTTTCTTTCAGTGTACCAACGAAACAATTTAACCGACCTATGGTATGTCACTCGAAATAAAGTAATATCTTTGATCTGTCTAGAATAGGTTTCTATTGGTTTATATGACTATTATCAGTGACAAAAACAAAACCGACCTCGAACCGATGATTTATATTCATTTATTCAATAGTTTTTTTTAATACACTGTAAAAAACCATTGAAGAAAAGAAGGGAGGAGGAAGAAGAAAGAGAAGTAGAAAGAATAGTAGACGACAAAGAAGAACATGAAGAAGAAGAGGAAGAAGAGGAAGAAGAACAAGACGAAGGAGAAGAAGAAGCAGAAGAAGAAAAAAAGGGAGAAAAATAAGAAGTAGGAGAAGAACGATAAGAAGTGGAACATGAAGTAGTAGAAGTAGAAAGAATAGAAGACGAAGAAGAAGAAGAAGAGGAAGAAGAAGAAGAAGAACTAGACGAAGGAAAAGAAGAAAAAGAAGAAAAAGGAGAAAAATAATAATAAGAAGAAGAAGGAGAAGAAGAATGATAAGAAGTGGAACATGAAGTAGTATAGAAGTAGAAAGAATAGTAGACGAAGAAGAAGAACATGAAGAAGAAGAAGAACAAGACGAAGAAGAAGTAGAAGAAGAAGAATAATAAGAAGTGGAACATGAAGTATTTAACAACACACTGGTAACCTTTTTTCAAAATGATGTTTAATTATGTCAGCTTTGTTCATGTTGTTCATAGGCCTATCTTTGGTGCAATGATTATTTGCCTAGGACCACCGCAATAAAACGAAAGAGGAAGTTGAGGAGTACGAAACATTTATAGTGGCCACATTTTCTGCAGTTGACTCAATAGATCAGAAAAGGTATTGCTATGTCAGTAAAAACTGAAGCAAGTCTCAATTCAACGTCATCGCTTTTGCCTGACTGAATTGAGCTCTTCAAACATCTCTAAGTACAATCATTATCCACTCGGAAACAATTCATTTATTGATTTCATACATAGCCAAATGTCAGCTATTAACATGTTACACGTCAATTATATTTGGCTTTAAGTGGAAATTGTAAACGTATTTGAAAAAGAGTTATTTTTACATATAAAAACAACTGCTTACGCATTAATACTTCTCAGTTTTACGGATGATTCCTCAAACATTATGTTGAGGATTGAAAATTAAAGGCTAAATTTTGTTATACTAACAATCATATAATTTATTCTTATTTTCATCGAAATATAAGGACATTAGTGATTTCTGACAGATTAAACTAAACTTATTTCATGTTTTAAGATGTAAATTCTAAAGACAAATTTCAGTTGTATAGAACGATCCTAATGTTTTATGTTTATTTGTATTATTTGCCTTCACATACAAAGTAACATATTGGCAACATGACAAAATAATTATCTCAATGCACGTCAGTGTATAATATTTGAATAGAAAATAGAAGTTCAAATCGAAGTGACTTTGTCAAAGAAAAGTAATGAAACTTAAGCAGATGTAAACCAAAACGAGCACAAACATAACTTGAACAAATATAAACGTTATGTGTTGAGTGATCCTGTAATTATTTAAACAATTCACTTAAAAATTTTGACAGTTTCTGTTTTGAATTAATTGTTCTATGGAATCACTGCAACAACGCCTTTTGTGTTTGAGTGATTTCAAGTGCTTGTAAGTGTTCCATGAAATGATCTTGATGTATAATCTTAAATTACAAATATGCAATTTGCTAGGCACCAGCATATCCATCTCGTAAGCTATTCTCAAGGCACACATGTGAAGTGAGGGGGGGGGCAAACAAAATTACAAGTAACAGAAATTAATTGATAATATGAGTTAGGGAGGTAAGTTTCTAACTTAATCTAACTTAATCTTATAAATGTTTCGACACACTTGCTATCCCGGATTTCTCGTTGGAGGGAATTCCAGAGTGAGTATCCCCATGGATGAATGACCTTTTCAACCACTTTGTTTTACATTTTGGAACTGCAAGAAGACCAGAGTCACTGACCGTGAGCGTAGAAGCCTAGGTGGTATGTTAAAGGACAATTAAGTCCACTCC
Source organism: Lytechinus variegatus (assembly GCF_018143015.1). Taxonomy (NCBI): domain Eukaryota; kingdom Metazoa; phylum Echinodermata; class Echinoidea; order Temnopleuroida; family Toxopneustidae; genus Lytechinus; species Lytechinus variegatus. Next base: position 16,545,342 of record NC_054758.1, on the reverse strand, counting down.
AATAAAAAATTGATTTGAATAAAAAGTGAAACAATTCAACAAAGTATAAAACTGAAAATTTAATTCAAATCGGATATAAAATAAAAATGTTATGACATTTTATAGTTTCGCCTAATTTCACAAAACAGTTATATGCACATCTTGGTTGGTATGCAAATGAAGAGACTGATGATGACATCCACTCACTATTTCTTATGTATTTTATTTTATGAAATATCCTAATTTTCTCCACATTGAAATTTTCAGTGTTACGCTAGTTTGATTTTTCTCTATTTATTCAAATCAATATTTAACTGGGGATGGACTTGACCTTTAACAGTTTAATGGTGTGAATGAGAGCAGTGATGTAATGTGGAACTAAGTGATATACAAGTAAAAGTATTTCATATTTGATACGGTGACAGCCCGCTAGACCGAAGGTCCGCGAGACCGAGGGTCCGCGAGAACGAGGGCCCGCGAGACCGAGGGTCCGCGAGACCGAAGGCCCACGAGGCCGAAGGTCCGCGAGACCGACTTTTTTTTCCTTTCATCGGTACCCGCGGTCAAGTGGTTTAAGGCGCCACGTTGCAGCGACGTTTGTTTTATTGTAAAACAGGATCATGCATGGTCCTTCAATTGAAAGTAGCTAACAATTGAATAATTTGAGCAATGTTTATCTTTAACCAAAATGTTTTTTTTTTCATTTTTCTGGTATACAACTCCAAATTAATTTCGATTCAAATAAATAATTTCCTTTTTTTTCTTTAATTTTGCATGAAAACACAGTATATCCAATAGTCCATCGTTGTTATTAACGGAGGGGGAGACAAATTTTGAATTGCGGGAAACTCCGACGATTCTTTGAATCGTTCCTTGTCTGTATCCACTCTTCTTACGTTTTCTGCCTGAAATGGGGAGGGACACAGCCAAAAATTTTCCGTTATCTGAGTCTAAAATTTTGGGGGTTCAACCCCCCCTTTTTTTTTTTTTGCTTGTCTCCCCAGAGGTCGTCCTGGTCAAGGAGTTATCGGGCAAGCGCCTGATAACTCCTTGGTCTGGTTACGGACAGTTCCCCTACCCAATAATGTATATGACAGCAATAATGAACAGAATCTCATGTTTCCGACGAAAAACACAGAAAAAATTTCCGCTCGCTTCGCTCGCTCCATTTTATTATATCTTTTATTTCCATCTTTTATTTCCGCATGTCGCCGACATGATCACGGTATCGCCATTAACAAGGCCATACATGATTATCATGATGTATACTTATGAATACAAGTGAACCAAGACAAAGACATACGTTTTCTTACAAAATATGTTTTACCAATATGAAAACCAAAATGACGGAAAACGCTAAAATGTCGGTTAGCTCGCTCCGCTCGCTCGTAATAATTTATGAAATTCCATAAGTATCTAGTCTCCTGTTCAAGGCCGTATTATGGGTGTTACGAATAGAAGGACATGTAGCATCGACCAATACTTGATTTACTAACAAACTATTGACAAGAAATGTATGTTTTGACGGGAAAACGCGAAAATTTCGGCTCGCTCACTCCGCTCGCTCGTAATCATTTATGAAATTTCTTAAGTTTCTAGTCTCTTGATCAAGGCCATATCATAAGACTTACGAGCAGAAGGACATGTATCATCAACTAATATGTAATCATTACCAACAAGCTATTGAGAAGAATTGTATGTTTTGACGGAAAAACGCAAACATTTCGGCTCGCTCGCTCCGCTCGCTCGTAATTATTCATGACATTTCTCAAGTTTCTAGTGTTCTGATCAAGGCCATATCATGAGTGCTACGATCCGAAGGACATGTAGCATCGACTATGATACCAACAAACTATTGACAAAAAGGTTATGTTTTCAACGCCAAAACGAGAACATTTCTGCTCGCTCGCGGGTCATGACCGCACTGTTACATACCCCATCCCCACTTAAATGTTATTGTCTTATTTGCAGCGCTGAAAAAAAAAAGAAAAAAAAATCATCACCTCCCCCCCGCTCATCACTTTTTAGAGACTGGGCGGGAGATTTAAAAAAAAAATCAGCTCGAACCCCCCCTTTCAAAAATCCTGCGTACGCGCCTGAATGTAGGATTTAATTTAAGGGGGCGGTAGTGAGCACGCGAAGCGTGTGGGTGTGAAACACTTACTGAGCGCACAAAACGCGTTACCGGGGGTCGGGGATCCCTTGAACTATTTCTTGTCTGCTCTCGCTCGTCTTACGTTCTCCGATACCTTTTTATTTTCTCGCTCACGTCCCCCCCCTTTTTTTTGGGGGGGTGGCGTTTTTTTTTTGCTACGAAGGTGTAATCAATTAATAAACATATTGTTCAATTTTATTCATTCATTCAACTATTCAGTAATAGATTCCTTTTTTCATATCATTTTTAGATAACATTTCAGCTACTGCCAGAGTATTATTAGACTGGGAATAGTTTGTAAAAATGATTTTCATAATACCACGAAATAGGACACCCCATCACCTCTCTCACTTCATCGTCTAACGAAATCATACCATGGTCTCTGAAAAAATCTACACAACGAAAGTGAAACCAAAAAATGTTTAAAAATTAGACTGATGAACCCAAATACAGTGTCGCCGCATCCGAAGTGGGCTGTTGCAATTTTTTTCATAGAAATATCCTTACCATATTTTGCATAGAAACGCACACACTCATCCCACACACTGATATAGACACAGAGCACATTCAAATAAATTGGATATTCTTCCCAATTCTTTCCCTCTGTACTTTTCTCACATCTGTTTTTACTTTCAATTTCTCCTATCGTCCCTCTTGAACCACCCCCCTCTTCTTCTGCGTTCTCTTTATATAATTATGTTAACATCTTATTCCTAAATAATTTCGCTTCTTTTTTTTCTTCGTGATTTTGTCTACGTCTATTCTCTATGCTGTAGGTGAACTCGGCGCTTCTATTAATTGATTTTCCTTCCCTTTTACGGCCATTTTTTTATTATCATTCACCTCACCTACTATTATTTTTCTTCATCTGGATTTCAGAGACATAACTGTAACATACAGGACTGTTTATAAAACGTTGTCTGGTTTTAGAAAATTATTAATCCATTTATTTGGAGTGTCGGTTTTAAAAACTGATTGAATAAACTAAAGTGATGAATAAAACAAAGGAGACAAAATGAAACAAAGCTAAACAAAAATGCCGAATAATGTTAACGATTTAAATGACAGTATTAATAATAATGATTAAGTAGTGTCAGTGAAATAAGGCATCGTAAGTTTATTCTGTAAGTACCAGAAATACCCCTTCCTGCAACCCCCCCTAGAGACGTTTCGTGCGCGCAGTACGTGTTTCGCACATAGAGTTATATAAATTTAACTCTATGGTTTCGCACGATTCGCGTGCTCACCAACACCCATACACTAAATTGAAATCCTAGCAACGCCATTGAAGCTATTTAGTTACCGGGGGCCCGTTTCATAAAGCTGTTCGTAAGTTAAGAGAGACTTTAAGAACGACTGATGATCCTTTCTTACGCGCTAAACCATCGCCAATTCAATATACCACTTACCATAAGAAGGGATCACCAGTCGTTCTTAAAGTCGCTCTTAACTTACGAACAGCTTTATGAAACACACACCTGGAATTATTTCCCCCCCCCGATAACAGGCACCTGTTTCGCCGCTGCAACGAGGCGTCTTAAACCACTCGACCGCGGCAACCGATGACGGGAAATAGTCGGTCTCGCGGGCCTTCGGTCTCGCGGACCCTCGGCCTCGCGGACCTTCGGTCAAGTGGTCGGACCCCGTTCTCTAATGGGCAACCAGTGTAAAGATTTCAGAACAGGTGGGTGTTTCATAAAGCTGTTCGTAAGATATAAGAACGACTTTAAGAACGACTGGTAATTCTTTCTTTAATTTGGTAATGGTATACACCACAGGCGACAATTTCGCGCGTACGAAAGGATCACCAGTCGCTCTTAACTTATACGATCAGCTTTATGAAACGGCCCCCAGGCATGATATGGGTAAATTTGTTACGAAGGGTCACTATGCGAGCAGCGGAATTTCTGTAAAATATAGGCCTATATACCAATTATTATAGATAATCTGATATTCAAAACCTGACACCACAAACCATAACCCATCACCGGCACTGGTGTACGGATGGGGGAGGCTTTGGAGCCCATGCCCCAAAAATTTTACGACCAAGTATTAAAAAATTGGAAAAACAAAGAATAGGTAAGGAAAATGGTAACATATGATACTATATTGTATGAATATTTATATAGAAATTTATTACAAACTTTGTTTTGTATTGAGGGGTCAAAACGTTTGCTCGTTTGGATTTTTTAAAGGACAAGTCCATCCTAACAGAAAGATGATTTGAACAAAAAAGAGAAAAATCAAGTAAGCATATCACTGAAAATTTCATCAAAATCGGATGTAAAACAGGAAAGTCATGAAATTCTAAAGTTTTGCTTTAATTAAAAAAAAATATATGCGAATGAGGAGAGTGATGACGTCATCCACTCACTATTTTTTTGTATTTTGTTATATAGAATATGAAATATTCCAATTTTCTCCTCATTAAGTGAAACAACGATTAATTCCTCCGTGAACGTCTAGAATAAGTATTGATTAATACTTATGTTTCAGTCAAGTTGGTAGCTATTGTTAAAAATGTAAAAATTGAAATATTGTATAATTCAAACAATAAAAAACAAAAGAAATAGTGAGTGAAGGACATCATTGACTGCCTTATTTGCATGTCACTGAATTGTGCATATCATTGTTTTGTGAAAAAGAAGCGCAACTTTAAAATGCCATAACTTTCTTATTCTACATCCGATTTTAATGAAATTTTCAGCATTATGCTAGTTAGATTTTCCTCTATGTATTCAAATAAACATTTTTTAGGGGTGGACTTGACCTTTACAGGAAAAAATGCCCCACGTCAGGCCTCTCATTTTTTGGGCTCATTTTGCTACTGACGCTCAGAAATCATTCTGAAAGGATTATAAGGGGTAATGTTCACGACACACCAGGGCCCCGTCTTACAAAGATTTACGATTGATCGAATCAATCGTAACTACACACCAAATTGTCAAGAAATCAATGAATTTATAGATATTCATTCATATCTAGAATTTTTTTGAACAAACATGCATTTTATATGATGATGTTGCTGGCGGTCCATAGTTGCGATTGATCCAATCAAGCGCAACTCTTTGTAAGATGGGGCCCGAGAGGTGACATACGGGCGACGATTTCTAAATGATTTTATAGTTAAGTATCCATACAATCCGCTCAGAATTTATTTCCTTGTTCACTGGTTTGTCGGACTTGGACTTTTTTTTTTTGGGGGGGGGGCTTTAGGGGCAAGCAGTGTTTTTTTTCCTAACATATTTTTAGATCATACTCATAATTAGATTTACTCGCTAATATACCAGAGAAGAATGGCAAAATACATGGATTTAGTAAATGATCGCCATGAAATTACTTAAAACGTTATCTTTTTTTCACACCCCATCTATTGTTTGTTTCAGGAGTCTACTCCCATCTCCCTAGTTTGTTCCAGATCGAATTCACGATGGTGTCGGCTAGAACTTCATCTGCCATTTTCATTCTATTATGTAGTGTGGTGCACAGTGCAATGGCTTATGAAGTCTGTAAGTATTTATTTCTTTATAACATTTTTATTAAGAATAAAAAACATGACTCAGCCGGTATATATTTTTTACATCATGGCCCTGACATGAAAATATACATAAGCATAATATTATCAAATATAAAACAATAACGTGTCTATAAAGAAATTACAAATTTATCACAAAAACAATAAACAAATTTATCATCATTCTAACATGTCTTACCTAACGTTAGGGTGAGAAACAAGAGGAAGCAAAGAAAGAGAAAAATTGGTTACACTTCGTAATTCCGAAGGTTCGTAATTCCGAAACACGTAAATTGCCTATACCTCGATGTTCGCTAATCCGAAAACGAAATAAGGTTCGTTGTTCCAAAGGTTCGTTGATCCGAAGGTTCGTTAGTCCAGAAACGAAATAAGGTTCGTTAATCATTTCTTTTTCGGACTTACGAACCTTTGGAATTACGAAACTCATTTCGTTTTCGGATTAATGAACCTTCGGAATTACGAAACTCACTTCATTTTCGGGCTAACGAACACTCGGAACACTCGAGAAGGGGAAGGAATACGAAAAGGCCGGTCAATACTTGATTGATACCAAATGTAATGACAATAGAAATCAACAGAATTAAAAATATTTGCACTTAAACAATCGTTTGAAAACAGCGAGGGATTTCGCATTCTGAATGTAAATGGTAAGTTATTCCAGACCAAGTCGCCAGCATACCTATAGTGGTTAAAGTGGCCCTTAAAACATTCGAGCGTGGGCTTTGGTACAACAACATTCAACATTCATTGGCAAGTCTAGTATTTAAAAGATTTTCTATCAAAAACGATTTTCACTTCATTGCACATTGGATCTGAGGCCTTTCCATGAATACTATATACAGAATACAAGCTACACAATAGTCACGTCTGATATCAAGGGTTTGCCACTTCAGACAATAATTATGTTGATTTTCAATTTCAAACAGAAACATGAATAATGGTTGAAAACGAAATTACATTCTCAGAACACAAACACGATCAGTGGTGCAATCTTCAATGTCGACGAAAAAAAATGATGTTTTCTCGATCGTCTTTAATTTTCCCGCCTTTGTCATGTTTTTCCGCGTTTTGAAATAGCGATTTCAATCATGATTCATGTTGCTGTTAAAATTGAAAATGGACATTGAACAAACCGTTAAGGCTATTGATATATCAATCAATGTTGCCTGTTTCTATACGTGCAGCCCTTTTCTGTTAAATTTAAAAGTGTATTCCTATAGTCAAAAGCAGTTTCTTCATACGGAACAAGGATAATAAAAAGTTGGTTATATGGGGCATTTATACATTTCATCAAAAACTTCGTCGCTCAGATATTTAATGATTACCATAAATGCAACAATCTTAGAACTTAAAGATTCAGTTAAATATTTTTGGATATGAGCATCCCATTTTTTCCTATATCGATGACTAGATATCCAATACTTTCAACTTATCAAATTGTTTCATTATCGATAAGTACCCTAAAATTATTGTTTTCCATACGTTACTAGTCAAAATTATGACATAATTTTTTTAAGCCTTACGTAATCTGTTTTTTCAATACTTTCCATTAAAAGTAGTTCTGGAAATGACATTGCCACCCTGCATAAAAAAAACTACAAATAAATTAATAAATGATTAATAGAGTTCAAATCTACTTAAAGCTTGGATGTTATGATATAATATTTTAATCAGACACATTAAATTATAACATCATCAGCGTATCGCAAGTACGATTCTTTAAAAAATAATTTATGGATATTAGATAGGGGGTGGGGCTAAGATACTACCTGGAGGAATTCCTATATATATTTCTTTACTTTTTAGATTGTTTACTACCTTGAGAAAAAAAAGAAAAATGTTTGTTTTCTGTCTGAAAGAACGCTCTTAAACCATAGGGTCCGTATTCTGATAGCAGGTTTAACTTAAACTCAGGTTTAAAGTTATGGTTTAAGTATGGGAGGCCAAAAGTATCACACATTTTATTAAGTTGTATGTTTCTTTATGTTTACCTTACTCTTTCCCGATTTATCAATGGTGAAGACAATCATCTATTTATATTTCCTAGACAATTATGAATGATTTGAAGCCAAATGGACTGAAGTATGATATCTCTACTGTTAGTGATTTGTGTAACAGTTGGCTATCTATATTTAAACCACAACTTTAAACCTGGGTTTAAGTTAAACCTGTTATCAGAATACGGGCCTAGGAGTTCAGTATAAGAACTATCATACTTTCATTGAATTTGAAAAGCAATCAATTATGGTCAATACAATCAAAATATTTAGAAATATCAAAGAAACATGCTCCAACTTCCTATAATATGTAAAATAAATTATCTTTTCTTTCTTTATTGGTCATGAAAGCCTTTCTTGTTGATGGGCATGACGCCACAAGCCCCCCCCCCCGATCTGTACGACAGCCTCTGATATAGAAAGGAATATAAGTGGTGTTGGCTAGATGAGTGGACGAATTACTAATAGACAAACAACGATTAGACTTTACAGCGAATTTTAGCATTCACTCAAACGACGCTTTTGGGAACATCAAGAATCTATTGGAAATGGCCGTCGAACCACTATGGACAGATTAGAGGTCATTGTCGAAAGTTAATGGATCTGAACCTTATCCTATTATAGGATTCGAGCGGGCAGGATAAAAATGTCAAATATGTCGTTTTTCCACCGTCCACGACGACCCTGCTGTTCTAATTCACCGATTTTCGACAAAGGCTGCTTTGTCATGAAGTGTTTTTGGCAAAGATTCTCTGTGTTATAGAAAGAGTCTGCTATGTGGTTGCTAAAGATGCCCAAATGTGCACTGTAAAAACTGCGGTGTTAAAACTGACACCAATTGGTGTTAATAGATTACCACACCCTGGGGTGTTAAAATTACACCCTAGAGATTAAACATAACACCAAAGAGTGTAAATGTAACAACAAAAGGTGTTGTAATAACACCTATAGGTGTAAAACTAACACCACGAACTTAACACCGGTGTAAAATGACTGGTGTGGTCCTCTATGTACACCGGTTAACACCACATTTTTTGCTCTATATGATGACACCAAACGGAAAGTAGTCAAAGCGGATGTAGACAAATAATGATTTTTTTGCCAACTAACGGTATAGACGAGTCATAAAAATATGGCCGATGTTGACTCTGTATCAATATTCAATTCCTTCGCAACTGTTTTGTGTTTGCACAAGAGCCTTCTAAACCGCTCGAATGCGATATAAAAAAGGGCTCACTGCTAAAGGAAGTTTACATGAAAAATTCATTGGGATTATTCTTTGTAAAGAATGGAAATGAGCATCATGAATGGGGCAAGAATCATGGAAATTTCTTGAAATGCGTTTGGGAATCCCCTGTTTTTCCGGAGAGCCGTGGTAGTGCCTTTTTGACAATGCAGATTGTTGAGCCGTATCATGATAATGAACCTCTCATGCACAAGACTATACTTGTATTCTAATGAAAAAAGGCAAAAACAAGTTGTCACCCCCCTCTATCCCTTGCCCATGGGTGTCGATCGGTATTCTTGGTTGGGGGGGATGATTGACACAAATGTTCTTGTGGATGGGGATCTTTCAACATTAACCCCGGGCGGGCCACTTCCATTCACGAGTGGATACCATGCGCGACCATGGGGTCTCGAAAAGCACCCTAAACACGTAATTTCCATATTCTGAAAATGCACCCCTTAACAAGTACTGGCGTGTGAAACCCTACCCTTAACAAGTATTGGAAACAAAACGATACTCTTGGCAAATATTACCTGAAATGAACCCCTAAACAAGTACAGGAATGTTTTATTGTTACGGGTCCTTCGGTCGTCGGCTTTACCTTATTTGGTTTAGTACGACCCCACGTCCTTCTACACCTCGCGCAAATCGGACTCTAAACACGAAGTGTTGGGGCAAAAAGGACATCCTTTATAAAACATTTTAATTTTGTTTTATCATCCCCGCAAATTCGACCCTAAACACGTAATCTTCCTAGCGAAATAGATACCCTTTTTTCATTATTTTTGTGTTTTTGACACCCTTATCACGTTACGTACGTAACGTGCCCTATCGTGAAAAAGACATCCTTTTTACGTGTTTTTTGGGTCGCGCATGGTATCCACTCGTCAATGTAAGTGGCCCCCCCGGGCGTTAACCCCACTAAAATCACATGTTAGGACATTTTGGGAGTGGTTGATAATGCATGGTGTTCTTGGAAATTCCTTCATTGTTGTAGTGTACTGCACTTACATCATTTTTTTTTGAAAATTCAATTTGTGTTAAAACTAAGCCTATTCTCAACTCATACGAAATAAAAAAAAAATGACAAAAATTGTCTTAACCACGTACATATTGATCTGTTTATTGAGCATGATGTATACACAGGGGCGTCGATCCATTTTTCAGATGGGGGGGGGGGCAAAATCATGAATCAACGTTCCAAAGGCGCTCGATCAAACTAAAGGAACAAACTCACCCACACACACCTCCCACACACATAGGCTTATATTTATAAATATATGCACATATATATATATATATATATATATATATATATATAATATATATATATATATATATACATACATATATGATTCATGAGAAAGAGACACATATCTCACCCTCACCAACAATGCGAGCGCAAAGCGCGAGCTGAAATTTATTAATTATGACATGAAAACAGGAAAAATGTACCTGTTTAGGTTTGTTTGTAGTAACTCATGAGGAGGATAGATACACGTATCTCACTAGTAGAGAGCGAGCTAATTTTTTTTTTATATTCTGACCTGAAGCTTGATATTCTAAGCATTTTTGGTACCAATGATTAAGATGGGTATCTAGAAGAACAATAGATGCGAGCGCAAAGCGCGAGCTGAAAATTTTGATATTTCGATCTGGAAACACACAGTTTAATTGACGCTTTTAATAAAGAACAAGATTATATCCAACAAAAGATTATTGCAAATCGAAGCGGGAATTCTTTTGAGGTTTAGAACTGAAAACGGGACATTCTATTCACCTATTTAATCATGAAGAGTATGGGTTTTTGGTAAAGAAATGATGCGAGCACGACGCGCGAGCTGAAAATTTTTATATTCCAATCTGAAAAGCAGACATTTTGAGCACGATTTCAAATCAAAATCGAGTTGTTATCTCAATTTCGCTTGCTGATTTCAGCGTAGTATTACAATCTTATTTTATTATTTAGCTGCACATGCGGAATTATGGGGGGGGGGGCAAAACGATATATTCCCCCCCTATTTTCATCGGTGGGACGATCGCCCCCTTGCCCCCCCCCTAGGATCGATGCCTCTGTGTATACAACTTCTCTCTTTAATCTAACCCGACTGGCAATATCTTTTTTCTTCGTAATGCCTGATGATAAAATGCAGATTCGGACCAATTAAGACTAGCACAAATTGTGTGGCTTCTCGTGCGCAATCGGGCTTACCGTCATTCCTTAGATGATTTATCTTGTCACCCTTTTACTCCCGTTTATTTTTCCACCCTTTTGAATTAATTGATTTATTAAAATTAATTTATTGACCACTGGTGGGATGGAACGCCGTATTAACATAAGTTAGTTTTCGTTGGGGTGCTTTTATGTTATGTGTTAAAAATATCATATGCATTTCATTCTTTTTCATCTTGAACCTCCACCCATCTGTTTAATAGTCCTGAAAATAATAACAATATACACAAATTGCGAGGGAAACAAACTGATTGATGGCATACTATAAGCATCACTATAATCATCATGATCAAACTTTTCATTTTTTCATCATCATTATTATAATTTTTCTACCCTAAATTATTGGGGGGATGATAATACAGGCCATCCCCCCACTTGAAATATGGGGGGGGGGATATATCCCCCCATCCCCCCGTGATCGACACCCATGCCCTTGCCCCCATTCTTATCCATTTTACATCACTCCCACCTATTTATCCGTTGATCACAATAGTTGGGATTTGGATCCACCCCCCAAAAAAGAATGCAATTGAGTTGATTTGTGCGGTATATGCATCATCAAAAAACATTATTTCACACCCTTCTGTAAGAAACATATTCACCATTAAAATGAAATTTATGGAATTATATTACAGTATTGTAATAATAATAATAATAATAGGCATTTATATAGCGCCATCTATCTAGAAATATTCTATTCCGAGGCGCGTTGCTATTATTATTATTACCCCGGCTTTAGCTCGAGCTGCCTCTCAGCACTCATGCATTCAAGGAATTAATCCTGCCGGGTACCCATTCACCTCACCTGGGTCGAGTGCAGCACAATATGGATAAATTTCTTGCTGAAGGAAATTACGCCATGGCTGGGATTCGAACCCACGACCCTCTGTTTCAAAGTCAGAAGACATATCCACTGGGCCACAACGCTCCACAATGGCTTAAATGTTAATAAATTCGGATTGGAAATCAATCTTAAAGATTTAAATTAAAGTCTTTAAGGATTAAATTTAAATCCTAATATCGACTGGTCACTATTTACAGCCGTAATGTGCTTATTTTAAATCCCTGTCATTTTTTTGTGTACTTTCCATAATAAAATACCTGTAAACTTCAAACCTGTGTGTTACAATGTTTGGTAATTAAATTGTGAAAGTGGACTACAATACTATTTTAATATGCTCTAAAATGCGATTTTCGCATATCAATTTCGATAAAAAAAAGTCCCTACCATGCGAGGGGGATACGTCCTCCCACACCATCCCCCGATCGGTTGCTTCGCTCCCTCGCCGGTACGCGAATTTTTTTCCCCACAGTAGTTCTGGAACTTAATATGAATGTTCAATACTTGCATTTTCGGAATAAGAGTACGCAAATTTGCGGTCGTTGTGGGTCGTTTGCGTTGCATGCATGCCATGAATGAATCAGCACCCTCCGATTGCCGGATTTGCCGTCCACGCGCATGCGTACTCTTATTTCAAAGACGCAAGTTGGGGTCCAGAACTACTGTGGGAAAAATAATTTCGCCGCTTGGACACCAATCATACACCCCAATAATCACAAGAAATCGACACCCATTGTTTGATCAAGTTTAATCAAACCACCAATATTTTTCTCTAACATTTCTTATTTAATGAGAACCGACTTACTATCAGGATAAACTTCCTCTTTGTAGCCCTTTATTAGTTTCCATCATATATATATTTTAATTATTTCAGATTACGGTTCTTGGTATCTCTATGTCTGGATCCCTCTGCTAATTATTGCGATTATCCGGTGCTGCTGCTATTTGAACCGGAAGCGAGAACCGGAACAACGAATTGTCTACGTAGATGGCGTCCCAGCGGATCAAACTCAGACGACAATCAACACTACGCAAGTTACTGCAGGAATTAGCGTAGTGATTCCACCGGAACAGGCACCACCCTATGGGCAGCATCAAGGACCTGTCATCAATTCGGCTTACACTCCGGGTCCTGGTGATGCGTATCCACCACAGAAACATGAAGCGGCGATGTACCCACCAGCCTCTGGGGCAAATGCCGCCTACCCTCCTCCTCCTCCAGGGTACAGCGAGGCCGTCAAACTTCCCAACTACCAGTCAAGTTAGAAGTCATTCAACAAAAATATTGTTTTGAATTGATATCCCAGTACTAACGAAGCAGTCTTTAACCGGAAAGATGTAATGATCTTCGGGAACCTTGGAATTATCTGTTTAAGTAACCCCCAAATATATTTTCAAAAAAAAAAATAAAAATCGGCCGTATTCTACTAGCTCCTCCTTCAAACGGCTAATCCAAGCTTGGCCAGGTAGGTGTTTCAAAAAGCCTTTCGTTAGTTACGACTGACTTTACGAACGGCTGGTGATAAAAATAATGATATACATCAAATTTTCATTGAAGTTGATCTAGCGCCAAGGAAGGATCACCAATCGTTTGCAAAGTCGCTTGTAACTTTTGTGGATATTATAGAAGCTGCTTTATGAAACACCTGGCAGGAATGAGGCCCTATTTCCACCCCAAATTCCTGTAACAAGTTAACAATACCAACAAAGGCAAGGAATCGTTCGAATCGCACCACCACCCCATCTACGTCAGGGGTTGGGACCCACTTACTTCATTTTTTAAAACTTAGTTTTCTTGTCTATTTGTACAGTTTGTACAGTATTTCTTCTACGATGGGGCCCTCCTAGCTATTCGCCACTCCATGCCTTTTTATACATTTTATCCCACTATTTATTGGGAATGATTCTGAGCTTGCACAAATGTCTCAATATACACCACCATATAAAGTTTAATTGGAACAAGAATAAATTTAAATAGCGCCCGCTTTGTCAGGCCACTTGATCTCCCCGATTGACTATAATTATCGCTTCCCCCAAGAAAGGGAATTGCCGGGAGCCCTGGACTGTTAATAAAGTAAAAATGCCCGCTCTTTGAGGCGTATACATTAATTCCAATATAATTCCAACACAATACACTCACCGGGTTTAACTTAAAATCTTTTCTCGAACTCATATCGGTATACGATGTACTTCTTTTAGCAAAAATTGTAAGGCAATGTATGTGTACGTTTTAAAATTTGAAAGATGTGTATACATTAACAGGCGAAACCTAGCCAACGGTCTTTTCGAATGAATGCGGGAAAATTATGAAGCAATTTAATATCGAAAACTGAAAACATACGATCAAAATTTTGAAATATTGAAATGTCAAACATTCTCATTCTTACATAAATTGTGATATTCTATTGAGATATTAGCAAGGAGCTGATATTAGGCAGGGGCCGCGGAAACCGTGTACAAAAAACGTAAAAATGACCATATGATTGCAATTTTTGGCATGGTCAGCCCCCCCCCCCTTAGAATACCGAACCGCGGCCCGTGTTGGGTACGTACGGCGGTTAGGGTGCCGTGCCTTAACGTCTGAAAACATATTCTTTCTATATTGTATCATGATAATTCATTCATTCCAGTAACATTTTGACAAAGAATACTTTATTGGTCAGTCAGACAAAAATCTTGTTAAATAACGAAGTGTGTGTGGAATCATGGACTCAACTTCGAATTCCAATTCGGTCACGTTATGCATATTACCGTTTCATGAAAATGTGAAGTTGAAAAATATCGTAAGCTTTATATTCAAACCTTCATCATCAGAGGTCAAGTCCACACCAATAAAGAAAGATTTGAACAAACAGATAAAAAAATCAAACAATCACACCGCTACAAAATAATGAATCAGAAATGAAGGTAAAACAAATATTGCGACCTTTCTGTTTAATCATTTTTTTTAACAAAACGATTTATCATTAACTTGTTATTACATTACATTCAGCTTATCAGTATGCCACTGGGAGAGCCGATGATATCATACACTCATCATTCATTATAAACCACATATAACTTGTTTTTAATATGACAATCAAGGAAGTTCTTCATTGATTCGCAAAACGTTGCAGCAATGGCAATTCCACATGTTCACACCAAATAGTCAAACAACTTTTCAATGTGAATAGCGTGAAATTAAAATGCTATAAAATGTTATGTAATTCGCATGTGTCCTACATATTTTACTGTTTTTGTAAATATACTCAAATATTTGAAAATTCATAACTGAATTATTTTACGTCCGATTTTGATGGAACATTTAGCTAAATCCTTGTTTGATTTTTTTTATTCAAATCAACATGTTGCAGGGGTGGACTTGACCTTTAATATCGTGGTTGGATACATACTTCCTGCCACTTAATTATTCATCTGTAGCTGAATAACATGTCTTTTAGTAAATCTTATGAGGCTGATTTTCTTTGGGTCACCCTGTTCCTGTATCGCAACTGTTTACTTCCAAAATCTACTTTGGATGGATTTATTCAGTGTCAATATGCAGTTTTTTTTTATTCGTAGGAGACTAAGGTGAAAGATTATGTTTCGGTAAAAAAAAATTGAATAGATGAGGGTTGTGTATATTTCGGTATCCATGTGATTTCTATCTCATGTCAAACAGTTTAAGATATTAACCTTAAAAAGGTGTCTTTAGTTTGAATCTGTATCAATATTTTTTTCTACCAATTCTTTTTCAAAATTATATTGTAAAAGGTGTTGATATAAAGTGGATAGAATGTGTATATTAACGTAGATAAGTGCTGCATATTATGTCTAATATGCAATTATTTAACAATTGTCGGTTTGGTATATCAGCTGAAAGATGGCGTTGAATTCAGGTGCGAATAATAAAATATGCATATTTTACGATTTTTTTTCATCAGATGAATACGTAATACGTATAAGCAAATTATTCATACTACATGATATTCTCATGATATTTGAAATCCTAGTCCAATTCCATTTAAAACCTTTACTATTTTACTTTTCTTATTTGCCTTTTCACATAGCTTACATTCTTTGTGGTTTTCACTTTTTAATGTATTTCATTTTTAAAATTTTATTTTTGTTATTTTTGTATGTATTTTTTTACTTATTTATTTATTATTCCTTTTTTGCTTTTTTGGTTGGGGGGGGGGTGGAACTATTAATATTATCCCATCGCAGCACTTAGTAGACTTGTTACCTGCAAAAAAAGGGATGAACGCTGCATTTTTTAGTACAAATGTCCCACTTGGCACAAATGTTCCTTGAGTCAAAAGAAAAGGATTCATCCAAAGAGACACGCTGTATCTATGCAAATAAGCAAGTAATTTGCATAAATTTGCATATTAGGTCGATATAGGGAAAACAAGTATTTAATGATATATATTTAACCAGAACTGCCCTAATATTGGAAATAAAGACTTAGGGTAAAAAAGGGAAAAAATTGACATAAAATGATTGGGATATATCCTTGTTCATTATTACCTAATTTACATGAATTATGCAAATTATAATTTAAAACAGAGTATTTTTTTCATGAATCCTAAACTATTTTATAAATAACAGCAATTAATACACAATGTCAACATTCTACATGAAAGAGAATTATTATCGAAAACATTGATATGCTTAATGACAGTATTAGTGCCTTAATTTGCTTAGAAAGAGGGCAAATAATGTCAAAATATATGACGTGATATTGCGCTAAAACGAGACCAAAACGACCTCTATGTCACAGTCACACTCACGAATCGGACAACAAAGCGATCAATGGTATGTCATTCGAGATATTCTCAACACAATAGCTTCCATCGGCTTCTCGTATCGCTTTAGTTGGTGTATCTGCCCATGGACCTATAGGTCCATGATCTGCCACACCGTAATCTATGGTATATACGGGCAGAATGCATTTCGGTATCGGTAAAACACTATTAATTTTGTTTTATTTGTTTCTAATTTGTTTCTCTTAGTGGAAAATGTACAGGAGTCATTGCTTTGCAGGTTACTGCTTTAATGAAACTCTGGCACATGAATCATGACGAATGTACCCCACCTCAATCCATATTTTAACTTTGTTAAAATATATCTTTTGGAGACCCCGAAGTGGCAAAACTGCATTCCCCCGCGGCATTCCCGCTACTTTACAAAACCAGTTTGACTTATATTATCGACTTGGAAAAGACAGATGTATAAGACATCAGTCAACATGTTTCCTGAAGAATTTTTTTTGGTTTATTTAAGCCTATATACGCCCACGGGAGCCCTCTGAATTTACCCCATCCCCTCCCCGTATTTCGACTTTAAATAAAAAAATATCGTGTTTTAAAGCCATCGGCAAGGCAAATTGCGTTATGTGGTATAATAAAGCAACTTTTGTATCCATATTTTATATTTACATTCATCATTATTGATATTATTATAATTATTATTAATATTATTATTATTGTTCTGCCGTTTGTAATAGTGCTCTAGCACAGTAAAGGCTATAACCCAACAGGAGCATGCCTAGGATACCCTTTCCCTTTTTGGTTTTATGTTATTATCTTTAGAACTCTTAAAAGATTACTTTTGTTTGTATTGATATCTTGGAATAGATTGAGGAGAAAATACTCTACAATTCACATGTAGAAGAGCTGTGGTACCACGTAAGCTCTAAAATACTGAAACCCTTTTATTGGCGTTTATCTACATTTTCCACTCTCGACCCAGGTGTAGTAAATGGGTACCCGGAAGGAAGGAATTTCTTGAATGCTCGATGCGCCCGATCAGGGTAGCCGTGCCAAAGTCGGGGTAATAGTATGCACCGCTTAGAAAGATTTGTATTAAGCGCTATATAAATGTTGCATATTATTATTATCATTATAATTATTATTAATATTAGGTGACTGCTGCATTTGTATTTAGAATGTTCATTTTAAGCGTAATTTTTTTTCATTGACCCTTGAAAACTATCAAATGTCTCTGCATTCTACTATACTTTCTCGAAAATCACTTTTACTCAGAGCCATGAAATCGTGGTATTATCTTGGTTTGTATATAAAGAACGTTCAATAAAATCACGTTTAAAACGCAACAGTTATTAGCCTTCTTTTTGTATTTCTTCAATTTCTCAAAAAAGGAGCTTAAAATATTGTTTTACTATTCTACAGAAGCTTTGAAGTGGGACTTATCCCGCCAACTTGACTTCTGAAAAGCTGTATGTCAGCACCGCGATGTACGTTGTCCAGCAGAAAGACGTTAGATAAATTTCATAGATATTGACATTCAAATGAATCAAGATAACCGAAAATATTGTTCTCATCAATGCATGGGACAATGTGCCCCATGATAACATGAATATACAAATATACGTTTTGATGAGAAGATGACATTTAGAAGTTCATGTTTACCACATGAAACGGGAATGGGGGAGTTGGTCGCACAAAAATAGAATTACTTGTAAATGTAATCCCTCCAACATTTAATACATTTTTTTCATTTTCCAGCCTAATTGCTAATACAGGTAATAACAACTAATTTTTGACCCCTTTATAGTAATTATAACAAATGTACACAAATGCACACCCCATTATAGTACTCATGCACACGCCCACACCCACATTACTAATCCACACACATGCATACAAGTCCTCCCCACACATTACTCATGCACCCACACAATGCTCATGTACATACACACCCTCACCCACACATTTTTAATGCACGTACACATCCTCATCTATTCATTTCTTATGCACGTACACACCCACATTACTAATCCACACACATACATACCCAACCTACCTACATATACCCATGCACAAACACACCCTCACCCACACATTACTCATGCACATACACACCCTCAACCACACATTACCCTTGCACATATACAGTGCCGGCCGCAGGAAACGTCACGCCCGAGCATGCAAACACCCTAGGGGGCTTTCGCGTCTAACCGAGGGTATTCAAGGGGGGCAGACTGGGGCGTTTAGACGGGCCCGCGGTGTCCTGCGTGCTATACATGTATAATATTAGCCGTGCCCGCACTTACCCTAGGAAATCCTAGGGTACGTACATTGCATTCTGTTTACATGTGCATGTACGTCGATTATCTTGTGATAGACCATTATGTTTTTAAACTAGCATGATCGGGATCTATTGTAGGTTGATTTTTTTTTTAGACGTTATTTGTTTTCTTTTCTTTCATTCTTTAATTTATGTTTTCCCTTTTAATTCTTTTCCCTTATTTCCTTTTTCCTTTCTTCCTTCCCTGTTTCCTTTCCGTTTTTCTTCTGTCTTTGTTTTTTTTAAATAGTGAAGGAATCATTTTTCTTTCGTTCTTCCTTTTTTCTTTCTCTTTTTTCTTACTTTTCTCTTTTCTCTCCTTATATTTTTTCTTTCACACATTTATTAATCTTCCCTTCCTTTATTTTACTTCTTTCTTTATTCATTTCAAGTAATGACAGAAACCGTTATATGTCTTTTATTCTTTCTTTCAACCTTTTAATCAAGTTTATGATAGACTTTCAAACTTTCCGATCATTAGATTCAATCCTCGGCTGCCCGGTAGTTTTATCTTGTCCCTTTCTTTATTTCCCAATTTAGAGTTTGGCTCATTCCATTCTACCTTCATTTCCCGCTTTTCTTTGCCTTTAATTATCTTAGTTCATTTCTCTAATCGTGCTATTGTATTTGTATATCGGGGAAAATTGTTCTTTCTCACATAAGAAGTAGACGCGCAAAAAGCGAACACCAGCAAAACTGGTTGTGCTCATCGATTTTTTTATTTGGTTCTTTTGTTATTGTCAACAGTCTGTGAGAGTCTTGCTCCCCGTCCACACCGACCCCCCTCCTTTGATCACATCCACTTACCAATTTATGACAGGATGTTCTTAGAAATGGAGGGGGGGGGGGCATTAATTTGCTGAAGCGTTAACAACAATGAATAAGGATATTCTTTTCAATTCGGTTCAAATCGGGTCTCTAAAACCCCCACCCTGTAGAAAGTATAAATTTACCCCAATGTTGCAGATGTAACAAATTTGTCTTTTTGCTAAAACATCTGATTGCATTATCTGCTCTCGATTGCGGTGTTAGTTACATCGGTAGATATTCGGATTGGGAAGATAATGATAATGAACATAATCAAAGTGAAGATTACTTGTACAACGCATATATTACGCACAATTTTATGCAAAATTATAGATGGGTTTAAAACGAATATTAATATCCTTGATACACTAGCTTATATGGTGATAATAACACGAATAATTGACGTCGAAGTAAAGATTAACCTATCATTTTTACGAACTGCGGTTTTATATTGATAGATTAGTTGGATATCATTGAGCTTCTAGACATTTCTTCAATTATTTCATTTCAGTAAAACAAGATTTTCCTTCGAATATATTTTGTTATATGAATTGGAAATGATAAAACCAAATCACAGCTTGGTACAATACATAATTCAGTGTTATATGGAAGATAAAAATAATAATACATCAGATTTGTAAAGTGCACTTTCCATCTTGATTAGATGCTCAGTTCGCTTCAGAGCAGAACAACGACAAAAACTATTTGCATATATGTAACTAATAAAAACTTTCCTGACGCATTTAGCTTCAATGCTTAAACACATACCCAAGCAAAAGTATGTTTTCAAAAGCTACTATGACGTATTGTATGGAATAGGTACTTAACGAGTTAATTATCACTTGCCGACAAAGCAAGAATGGAGCTATAGAACCATTCTTTTCTTTTGTTCAGAATTTCAGCGGGTGCTCACGCAAACGCTAACTATCAAACCTAAGTATTCTTTTCGGGGAACAAAGGAGTTAGTCAAGCCAAGCTGAAGAATAAAAGCCCGTCCCGGTTCACCTCTATATAATATAGTCGAAAATCCCTTTAATCATCACGCGTGAGCATTACTGAGTAAAACAAGTTTTATAACTAAGTACTGCAGAACTATACATACATGTATATATTACAATGAAACAATAACCAAATAACCAATTCTTGTATTATACGAACATATTTAAAATAATGTTTAATATGGCTATTCATGGCAATATGTTGGCAAGGGATTAATGAAAAGCATATAGAAAGAATACTTTCAGAGAGGGATTGGGAGAGAAAGTAAACGAGTAATTGATAGAAGAATTGATTGCGAGAGGCACATAATGACGGACACTAATAAAGATCCCTTCTCCTTTTCCTCCTTTCTTTTCTTCTTATTTTTTTATATTTTCTCTTCTCTCCCTCGATATCCCCCGCTATATTTTCTCTTTCTCCCTTTCCCCTCCTTTTTATCCCCCCCATTTATTCACTATTTTCTTTCTTTCTCCCCTTCACTTTTTTCTCTCTTTACCTCCTTCTGCTGTCCCTCTATATATTGTTTTCCCTTTTCCTCCTTTTTCCCATTTCCTTTATCCCTTCTCTTTTCCCCTCTTCCTTTTCTGCGCCCCCTTTCACTCCTTGATTTGTTTCTCCCCTTTATTTTCTCTTGCTTTCCCTTCCCCTTCTTTTGTAATACCCTCTCCGTTATATTGTGAAACAACAGTTTCTTGTATTCTATAGAAATGTATAAGTAGCTTAATTTAACATAGCATTATATGTTGGGAAGAGAGAAAGAATAGATTGAGAGGGGGATTGAGAAAGAACTAAACGATAAATGAAAATAAATTTGATGATGAGAGGTGCATATGAAAATGATGTCCACAGATAAAGATCGGGAAAAGACGAGAGCTAGTGGTTCAGATATGAGATAGATAAAGGTAAATCAAGAAGGGGATAAAAAAGGATGAAAATTAGAAAAATTAGAGAGGGGCTCCAGTATTTTGATAAGAATAGTAATATCCTTTTCCTTTCTTCTTTTCTTAGTCCTTTTCCCTCTCTCTTTCTCCCCTTCAAAAAATTTTATCCTCTCTATTTCATCTTTCTCAATTTTCCCTTCCTTTTTAATTTCTCACCCCTTATTCCTTCTCTTTATCCTTCTTTCTTTTATTTGCCTTCTACTTCCCTCTTGTCTTTCTATCTCCCCTTCGCTTTTTTCATCCCCTCTGTTTTCTCTCTCTCTAGCTTCTTCTTCTTGTTTTAATTCCCCCCTTCCTTATCCCTTCTCCATTTTACTTTTTCCTTATTTCTTTTCTCCCCCCCGTTCCCTCTTTCTCTTCTTCACCCCCCCCTTCCTCTATTCTCTTTCCCCTTCTCTCAGTCCGGGCTCTCAGTTTTCTATTTCTCTTATCTCTTTCCTTCTCGTCTTCAATCCATCCCTTCCTTTTCGCCTTTTTTCTTTGATTTTTGCTTTCTTCTCCCTTTTATCTGCACTGATCTCGTAGATCCGCGCCTGAAAGGCATATCAGGATATATAAAAAAGGATGACTATGCAGGGGAAGAATAGAGTAAATAGTTCTAGGACGACCTCCGGAATGTAGGGTCAACAACGACAAATACCGGCTTCTTTGTCAGAAACTCATGTCAGTGAATGAAATAACGGACACCACGGGGAGAATATTCATCGGAAAAGACCATTTACGCTGCTGCCAGTGTGTAATCGAACACAATAAGTCACTCGGTGAAAAGCCTAAAATCCCAGTTATCAACCCAAAACTTTGTAATTTTCATAACAGATTTTATCCACGATAAATGATCAAAAACTTATGGTTGATATGAGATAAATATCACATGCAGTCTTGAACGAATGTGTCAAATCAGACCTCTTTTTCGACCAAGAATGCACGGCCGAACATCCTAGGGAAAACACCCTAGGATAGACGCGGGTGGTAACCGCGGGGGCTTCCCTATAGGGCCCTGATTTTCTAGGGGAGCGGACGCGGGGGTCTTCCCGTGTCCGCTCCCCTCAAATGCCCGCTACGGGCTACCGCGTTCGCCCTAGGGGGCACTGTAACGTTTCCCGCGGCCGGCACTGTAGTATGAATAATTTGCTTGTACGTATTACGTATTCATCTAATGAAAAAAATCGTAAAGTATGCATATTTTGTTATTGGCACCTGAATTCAACGACATCTTTAATTCAGCTGATATACCAAACCAACAATTGTTAAATAATTGCGTATTAGACATAATATGCAGCGCTTATCTACATTAATAAACACGTTCTATCCACTTTATATCAACACCTTTAACATAATCATTTTATTTCACGAAATGGGGAGAAAAAATATATTGATACAGATTCAAACTGAAAACACCTTTTTAAGGTTAATATTGTAGATTATTTGACATGAGATAGATTTCAAACGGATACCGAAATATACACAACCCTCATCTATTCAATTTGTTTTTACCGAAACATAATCTTTCACCTTAGTCTCCTACGAATAAAAAAAAATCTACATATCAAAACTGAATAAATTCATCTAAAGTAAATGTTGGAAGTAAACAGTTGCACTACAGGAACAGTGTGACACAGACCAAAGAAAAACAGCCTCGTAAGATTTACTAAAAATACATTATATTCAGCTACAGATGGATAATTGAGTGGCAGAAAGTATATCCTACCACGTCATTAAAGGTCAAGTCCATCCCTGCAACATGTTGATTTGAATTTTTTTTAAAGAAAATCAAACAAGGATTAAGCTTACTGCTAAATACATTCAGTTATGAATTTTCAAAAAATTTTGAGTATGTTTACAAAAACAGTAACATATGTAGGACACATGCGAACTGTAAATGAGGGTACATGCATATTACATAGCATTTCATAACATTTTAATTTCACGATGTTCACATTGAAAAAATTGTTTGGCTATTTTGTGTGAAAATGTGGAATTACCATTGCTGCAACGATTTATGAATCAATGAAGAACTTCCTTGATTGTCATATCAAAATCAAGTTATATGTGATTTATAATGAATGATGAGTTTGTGATATCATCGGCTCTCCCAGTGGCATAGTGATAAGCTGGTTGTGCAGCATATGTAATAAAAAGTTAATAATAAATCGTTTTGTTAAAAGAAAATTCATTAAAACTGAAAGGTTGCAATTTGGTCAGTGGTATGATTGTTTGATATTTTATGTATTCATTCACATCTTTCTTTATTGATGTGGACTCATTGGCGGCGGAAGCCAAACAAATTAGGGGGGTCTACCTGAAATTTTGTGATGGTCACATGTCAAAAAAATTGACAAGCAAAAAAAAAGGTCATCAACCTAAATTTTCGGGGGGACAAGAGACATTTTAAGGGGAGTCCACCAGAATTTAGGGGGAAGCAGGAAACAAAATTGACAAGCAAAAAAAAAAAGGTTATCAGCTAAAATTTAGGGGGGATCTTTCCCCCCGTCCCCCCCCCCGCTTCCGCCGCCTATGTGTGGACTTGACCTCTAATGATGAAGGTTTGAATTATAAACCTTATGATATTTTTCCATTTCACATTTTCATGAAACGGTAAAATGCATAACGTGACCGAAATGGAATTCGAAGTTGAGTCCATGGTTCCACACACATGCACTTCGTTATTCAATAAGATGCTTT
This sequence comes from Lytechinus variegatus, assembly GCF_018143015.1. Lineage (NCBI taxonomy): Eukaryota > Metazoa > Echinodermata > Echinoidea > Temnopleuroida > Toxopneustidae > Lytechinus > Lytechinus variegatus. The sequence goes on along the minus strand of NC_054758.1, from coordinate 16,520,874 downwards.
TGTCTAACTGAGCAACAAATTATTCTTCATCAAAATGTCACTGGAATATATAAATTATCATGATACAATATAGAAAGAATATGTTTTCAGACGTTAAGGCACGGCACCCTAACCGCCGTACGTACCCAACAGGGGCCGCGGTTCGGTATTCTAAGGGGGGGGGGGGGGCTGACCATGCCAAAAATTGCAATCATATGGTCATTTTTACGTTTTTTGTACACGGTTTCCGCGGCCCCTGCCTAATATCAGCTCCTTGCTAATATCTCAATAGAATATCACAATTTATGTAAGAATGAGAATGTTTGACATTTCAATATTTCAAAATTTTGATCATATGTTTTCAGTTTTCGATATTAACTTGCTTCATGATTTTCCCGCATTCATTCGAAACGACTGTTGGCTAGGTTTTGCCTGTTAATGTATACACATCTTTAAAATTTTAAAACGCACACATACATTGCCTTATAATTTTTGCTAAAAGAAGTACATCGTATACCGATATGAGTTCGAGAAAAGATTTTAAGTTAAACCCGGTGAGTGTATTGTGTTGGAATTATATTGGAATTAATGTGTAGGCCTCAAAGAGCGGACATTTTTACTTTATTAACAGTCCAGACCTCCAAGCAATTCCCGTTCTTGGGGGAAGCGATTATTATAGTCAATCGGTGAGATCAAGTGGCCTGACAAAGCGGGCGCTATTTAAATTTATTCTTGTTCCAATTAAACTTTATATGGTGGTGTATATTGAGACATTTGTGCAAGCTCAGAATCATTCCCAATAAATAGTGGGATAAAATGTATAAAAAGGCATGTGGTGGCGAATAGCTAGGAGGGCCCCATCGTAGAAGAAATACTGTACAAACTGTACAAATAGACAAGAAAACTAACTTTTTAAAAATGAAGAAAGTGGGTCCCAACCCCTGACGTAGATGGGGTGGTGGTGTGATTCGAACGATTCCTTGCCTTTGTTGGTATTGTTAACTTGTTACAGGAATTTGGGGTGGAAATAGAGCCTCATTCCTGGTAGGTGTTTCATAAAGCAGCTTCTATAATATACAAAAAAGTTACAAGCGACTTTACAAACGACTTGTGATCCTTCCTTGGCGCTAGATCAACATCAATGAAAATTCACTCGTAAAGTCACTCGTAACTAACGAAAGGCTTTATGAAACACCTACCTGGCCAAGCTTGGATTAGCCGTTTGAAGGAGGAGCTAGTGGAATACGGCCGATTTTTTTTGGAAAATATATTTGGGGGTTACTTAAACAGATAATTCCAAGGTTCCCGAAGATCATTACATCTTTCCGGTTAAAGACTGCTTCGTTAGTACTGGGATATCAATTTAAAACAATATTTTTGTTGAATAACTTCTAACTTGACTGGTAGTTGGGAAGTTTGACGGCCTCGACGTACCCTGGAGGAGGGTAGGCGGCATTTGCCCCAGAGGCTGGTGGGTACATCGCCGCGTTCTGTGGGGGATACGCATCGCCAGGACCCGGAGTGTAAGCCGAATTGATGACAGGTCCTTGATGCTGCCCATAGGGTGGTGCCTGTTCCGGTGGAAGCACTACGCTAATTCCTGCAGTAACTTCGTAGTGTCGATTGTCGTTGTCTGATACCCCTTTCATAAACCCCATTAAAATGAATTAGGCGGCTAATAGCAGCATAATTTGGTCATAAAATTGGAGGAGGACAAGAGTTATCCGCATTACTCTGATGCTGCTATTATCCGCATAATAGCAGCATCGGGACAAGATTTTGAGTTTATGAACGCATTTCCAAATAATGCGGATAATTGCCATGGTGCGGTCACAAGGTCACCCTTTTCCAACACAACCGCATCGGAGGGGGCGTGTCCAGTTGTCATGGCGATTATCCGCCTTTTTCAGGACGGTCGCTCGTAAAAATAATGCGGCTTATTTTCGGAGTTTATGAACGCAATTTTTATTGAATTATTCACATTACTCTTAGGCGGCTAATTGGAGGATAGGTTTATGAAAAGGGTAAAAGTTTGATCCGCTGGGACGCCTTCTACGTAGACAATTCGTTGTTCCGGTTCTCGCTTCCAGTTGAAATAGCAGCAGCCCCGGATAATCGCAATAATTAGACAAAAAGGGATCCAGACATAGAGATACCAAGAATCGTAATCTGAAATAATTAAAAAAATATATATCATGGAAACTAAAGGGTAACAAAGAGGAAGATTATCCTGGTAGTAAGTCGGTTTTGATTGAATAAGAAATGTTAGAGAAAAATATTGGTGAAGGCTTGATTAAACTTGATCAAAGCATGGGTGTCGATTTCTTATGACGATTAGAGTGTATGATTCAGTGGCGTAGACAGGTCCTTAGACCTGGGGGGGATGATCCCTAGCTGGGTCATACTTTATATATATATATATATATATAGGAGATAACGTACTCGATAAAAACAAAATATCATGGGCCAAAGCATGCAGACGAGTTAAAGATAACAAAATAACACGATCTGACTCATGGATTATCTCGTGTGTCTTTTAATCACTTTGCTTTCAGCTATAAACAGGGCATCCAGTAATAAACAAACTTTCTTGCACATTTTTCATGGCAGTAATCTTTTGTTTGATTAATGACAATGAGTAAAGATGATCATAGGAGAAATGTCATTTGTCGGATGTATCATCTTGGTCATGACAGTCCTGCTAAACATGATCTAGAATAACTAGTATTCCTTATTTTACTAGTATAGTAGTACTCTTTTAAAAGTAGCGATATTGTTAATGATCAAACGAATGAATCAACAACTAAAGGAATAAACAAATAAACAGCCAAATAACTAAAAAAATATCAATTACAATTATAGTAATAGGGGTAAAATAAAAAAAGCTCAACATTATATTTCTTATCCACGTGCAGATATGCGGACACTAAAATGATAAGCACACTCTGTTTAAAATTACCATGATTACAAAGGCTTGATTGAATTAAGTATGGAAATGAAATAAACCTCACCGGGTTGTCGGAAGTAAACTGTATAGATAGTAACTTGTTATAATTTCGATTCATTTCTTATTATGTACCTTGTTATGATGATTATGATAAAAACAGGTAAGGAAATGTAACAGTTTATAACCTTCAAACCTAGAAGACTGCGCACGTACAGAAATTTTGGTATAAGTAATTCCAAAATACATTGCGCCTCGACTTACTTCTTCTTGAAACTGGAAGACGTTTATTTTCACCCAATATAGTTAACAGTAAAGGATTATAATGCCCAACATGAAGGAAAAACAGGCATACTAATGCTTTATATGGCAGTATCAGGTAACACGCTCGAAAGGAACATACTTGCTAAGTTCCTATTCTCTTGAACGATTCAATAATCAGTACATGTATAAGTACAAAAGTATGAACGCTAACTTAGACCATAAATTAATCTTATCCATGGATTGATTCACTCTGCCTTCGTGAATAAAGGCATGTCTACAGATTGGATGATTCTACCTTCTTTGAAAAGCGCAAAGTACTCTGAAAAAAATTAGTGAAATAGTTCACTCTTTAAGGAGTGAATATATGAAAGAGTGAATGTTGAGTGAAAAAAAACCTCGGATATCACTGAGGCCATCCAAAATTTGCACTTTCATTCCAAAATCATTCATTTACTAATTCGCTCCTTAGAGACTGAAAATTTTCACCTTTCCTTTGCAAAGTAGGGGTTGAGGACATGGCCAGCAGGGAAAAGGGTCAGTGTATGTGTATAGGTAATTTCTTATTAATTCGTTTGAACAGTGTTAATGTGTTATGAAAGCAATTGCTCTGAAAGGGAGTGATTAAGCGACACTTTCTTAAATCTGTAATGAAATATTTTGAACTTATCTCCTTTGCAAATACATAATTATCATAAGGAAATGTACTTGGTGAAACTCTGAATAACGATCCTTAAATGTATATGACGACGCAAGACAGTTGTTATTACTTAAAACTTGCAAGTTGTAAATGCATATAAGATGATTGACTCTGAATAAAAGTCCAATTTTGATCATGTTTGTCATTGCTGTACCTTATGATTATTACTGCTATTATCATTGATTGATTTTAACTAGCATTCATTGCTTTATTACTGTATAGTTTTGCTTCTTCCCCCACAGAAACCTGGGGGGGGATGATTGTACACACCATCCCCCCACCTAAAATTCTGGGGGGGGGATGCATCCCCCCCGCTATCTACGCCCCTGGTATGATTGGTGTTCAGGTGGCAAAATTCTTTTCCCCACAGTAGTTCGGGACCCCAACTTGCGTCTTTGAAATAAGAGTACGCATGCGCGTGGACGACAAAGTCCGGCAATAAGAGATGTGCTGATCCATTCATGGCATGCATGCAACGCGAACGACCCAAAACGAACACAAGTTTGCGTACTCTTTCCGAAAATTAAAGACTTGAATATTCATATTGGGTTCCAGAACTACTGTGGGGAAAATAATTTCGCGTCTCGGCGAGGAAGCGAAGCAACCAAGCGGGGGAGGGTGAGGGAAGAAGTATCCCCCCCTTGCATGGTAGGGACTTTTTAAGAAATTGACATGCGAAAATCGCATTTTAGAGCACACTAAAATCCCTTTCTAGGCCATAGTATTGTAGTTAACTTTCACTATTTATTTACCAAACATTGTAACACAGAAATTTGAAGTTTAGGTATATTTTATTTTGGAAAATACACTCTTTAGATGACAGGGGTTTGAAATAAACCCATTACGGCTGTAAATAGTGACCAGTCGATATTAGGATTTTAATCCTTAAAGACTTAAATGTAAATCGTTCAGATAGCTTTTCAAATCCATATTTATTAACATACTAACCATTAAGGATTAATTCTAAATCCTAACATCGACTGGTCACTATTCGTAGCCGTAATGGATTTATTTTTACTAATCCCTGTAAGTTAGAGTGTATAATTTTTTGGTTGAAGAGTGTTATAAACATGAATTGGTCATTGACTTCATCGCAAACCCTGCTATAAGTGATTGATATCACTATAGAGAAAAGGGAAAAATTATGTTATTAAAAAATGATGTAGCTATATTCTCAACCTCTGTAACATCTGCTAGATTGGTACGAACATATAAGATGTATTTGTTGTTATTAAAGACAATATTGCTTTTATGCACCATCAAAATTAGAAAGGGCCTAAATATATGCATTTATTCATGGCTCGTGAAATTACCCTATATCGGCAAGTTGAATTATCACATACAGATGAGTGCGTTAACTGTTTCCAAAACAGACTTGTCAATATACAGTAAAAAAAAAACAATAATAATGATAGTCAGTTCTTGTATAGCGCATAACACATTACGATTACGTCTCTATGCGCTTCCAAAGGACTTGGATATTATTACCCTGGCTGTAGCTCAAGCAGCTTTTACGCGCTCGGCATTTCAAGGAATAAATTCCTGCCATCTACCCATTCACCTCACCTGGGTTGAGTGCAGCACAATTTGGATTAATTTCTTGCTGAAAGAAACTACACCATGGCTGGGATTCGAACCCACGACCCTCTGTTTCAAGGTCCAGAGACTAATCCACTGGGCCACAACGCTCCACAACAACTTAGGATTAACTGATTTGGGGAACGAATTTTGTTTTTCTTTGTTTTTCTTTTTTTTTTTTGTATAGATTTTTGTGTTGCCATTTTGTATTGATTTTACGTATTTTAATAAATGAATCGATTCTTTTCTGGAGATAAATTGTTTTTGTCATACCCTCGAAACATTTACGGGATGATTGTACAGGTAAACCCCATCCCCGTAGGATCGAAACTTATGGATCAAGGAATCACAGAGTTACAAATTTTCATTTATGTGACGTCTCAATCCTGTAATATAATTCCATAATTTCCATTTCAATGGTGAATATGAATATGTTTCTTACAGAAGGGTGTTAAATAATGTTTTTTGATGGTGTATATACCGCACAAATCAACTCAATTGTATTCTCTTGGGGGGAATGGATCCAAATCACAACTATTGTGATTAACGGATAAATAGGTGGGAGTGATGTAAAATGGATAAGAGTTGAGGCAAGGGATGAAGGGGGTGACAACTTGTTTTTGCATTTTTACTTTTTTCATTAGAATACCTCTTGTGTGAGAGGTTCATTATCATTATCATGATAGGGCTCAATAATCTGCATTGTCAAAAAGGCACTACCATGGCTCTCCGGAAAAACAGGGGATTCCCAAACGCATTCCAAGTAATTTTCATGATTCTTGCCCATTCACGATGCTCATTGCCACTCTTTACAAAGAATAATCCCAATTAATTTTTTATGTGAACTTCCTTCAGCAGTGAGCCTTTTTTATAACGCATAGTCCCTATTACACCTTCACGGGAGCAACACGGATCATCCCGGATTGTCAATCCGGGGTCATCCGTGTACAGTCCGGGACTACCGTGTACACTCCGGCTACTCATCCGGTGCCATCCTTGATGTACCGGCATGTCCGGGAGAAAAATTGAACATGTTCAATTTTTCATCCCGGAGTACACGGACTGATGAATATCCGTGTTCATCCTTGTAGCCTCCTTGTACATCCGTGTAGCTACCGAATGCATCCGGGAGGCTCCTTGTAAGAACCGGGTGATCCTTGTTTATCCGGGGTCAAATGTTTGTATTGTTTGCGTACATGAACAATAGTCCGTATTCATAACCAAGCACGAGCATGCTTCAGATGCTGCAAAAAGGGACGAAACTTCATTCTAGCAAGATGCCGGCGACAAGAAGTGGTAAGGTCCGTGTAAAGACCCAGTAACATCCGTGATCATCCGGGTATTCCGTGTTGGCTCCGGGAGCATATCAAACAGGATCCCTATTGCTACCTTGCCTATCCTTGTAGACTCCGTACTTTTCCGTACATATCCGTGTTAATAACCAGTTAACTCCGTACTCACTCCGGGAATGCTAGGAAAATACAAATTTGGCACCCCGGATCATCACGGACTGAGATCCGTGATGATCCGTGTTGCATTCGTGAAGGTGTAAAAGGGGCTTTAGAAAGCTCTTGTGCAAACATAAAACTGAATGGTTGCGAAAGAAATAAAATATTGATAAAGAGTCAACATCGGCCATATTTTTATGGCTCGTCTACCGTTAGTGGGCAAAAACATCATTATTTGTCTACATCCGCTTTGACTACTTTCCGTTTGGTGTCATCACACATTCGGGCATTTTTAGCAACACTTAGCAGACTCTTTCTATAACACAGAGAATCTTTGCCAAAACCCTTCATGACAAAGCAGCCTTTGTCGAAAATCGGTAAATAAAAATAGCAGGGTCGTCCTGGACTGTGGAGAAAACGACATACTTGACATTTTTATCCTGTCCGCTCGAATCTTATAACAGGATAAGGTCCAGGTCCACTAACTTTCGACAATGACCTCTAATCTGTCCAGAGTGGTTCGACGGCCATTTTCAATAGATTCTCAACGTTCCCAAAAGCTTCGTTGAAGTGGATGCTAAAATTCGCTGTACAGTCTAATCGTTGCTTGTCTATTAGTAATTCGTCCACTCATCTAGGCAACACCACTTATTTGCCCATCAGAGGCTGGCGTACAGGTCGGGGGGAGGGGCTTGTGGCGTCATGCCCATCAACAAAAAAGTCTTTTATGACCAATAAAGAAAGAAAAGAGAATTTATTTTACATATTATAGGTTGGAGCATGTTTCCTTGATATTTTTAAATGTTTTGATTGTATTGACCATATTTTAGTAAATTCAATGAATAAGTATAGTAGTTCTTATACTGAACTCCTATGGTTTAAGTGCATTCTTTCAGACAGAAAGCAAACATTTCTTTTTCTTTCTCAAGGTAAACAATCTAAAAAGTAAAGAAGTATATATAGGAATTTCTCAAGGTAGTATTTTACCCCCCCACCCCCTTTCTAATATCAATAAATGATATAACATATTGTTTAAAGAATTGTACTTGCGATATATACGCTGATGATGTTATAATTTAATGTGTCTGATTAAAATATTAATATCATAATATCCAAGCTTTAAGTAGATTTGAACTATATTACTAATTTATTAATTTATTTGTAGTTTTCTTTATGCAGGGTGGCAATGTCATTTTTAAAACTGCTTTTAATGGAAGGTATTGAAAAAATTACGTATTAATGCTAAAAAAGTATGTCATAATTTTGACTAGTAACGTACGGAAAACAATGATCTTAATTTTATGGTACTTATCGATAATGAAACAATTTGATAAGTTGAAAGTATTAGATATCTAGTCATGTAAATAGGAAAAAACGGGATGCTCATATCCAAAAATATGTAACTGAATCTTTAAGTTTTAAGATTTTTGCATGGATGGAAATTGTTACATATTTGAGCGACGAAGTTTTTGATGAAATATATAAATGCCCCATAAAACCAACTTTTGATTATCCTTGTTCCGTATGGAGAAACTGCTTTTTGTCTCGCCCACCAGAGGTGAAGACGAGACTTACGGATCCAAATGTCGTCCGTCGTCCGTCCGTCACAAATCTAATGACACATAACTCCACAACCGTAAGTCGCTTTTCAACCAAACTTGGTTGGTAGATGGACTTGGGGGACCTGCATGTTATGCTGCAGTCGGAGGTCACATGGTAAGGTCAAAGGTCATTTTCAGGTCAACGTTAAGTTTACATGCAAGACTCTCTTATGACACCTAACTCCGCAACCGCAGTTCGCTTTTCAACCAAACTTAGATGGTAGATGGACTTGAGGGACCTGCATGATATGCTGCAGTTTGAGGTCACATGCTAAGGTCAAAGGTCATTTTCAGGTCAACGTTAAAGTTTACATGCAAGACTCTCTTATGACACCTAACTCTGCATCCGTAACTCGCTTTTCAACCAAACTTGGATGGTAGATGGACTTGGGAGACCTGCATGTTATGCTGCAGTTGGCGGTCACATGGTAAGGTCAAAGGTCATTTTCAGGTTGACGTTACAGTTTACATGCAAGACTCTCTTATGACACCTAACTCTACAACCGTAAGTCACTTGTCAACCAAACTTGGATGGTAGATGGACTTTGGAGACGTGCATGTTATGCTGCAGTCGGATGTCACATGGTAAGATCAAAGGTCATTTTCAAGTCAACGTTAAAGTTTACATGCAAAACTTTCGTATGACACCTGACTCCGTAACCGGAAGTTACTTTTCAACAAAACTTGGATGGTAGATGGACTTGGGGGACGTGCATCATGTGCTGCAGTGAGAGGTCACATGGTAAGGTCAAAGGTCATCTTCAGGTCAACATTAAAGTTTACGTGCAATTCTTTTATGACAAGCGTTATTCCATCCCAGTCATTTCACAATGAAGTTTTGATACAATTATGTTGCGTGCCCTCGCAAATCACGATATTTCTGTTTTTTCATAAGTGAGCGAGACAGAAAATCGCTTTTGCCTTGTTACTATAGGAATACACTTTTGAATTTAAAAGAAAAGGGATGCACGTATAGAAACAGGCAACATTAATTGATATATCAATAGCCTTAACGGTTTGTTCAATGTCCATTTTCAATTTTAACAGCAACATGAATCATGATAGAAATCGCTATTTCAAAACGCGGAAAAACATGACAAAGGCGGGAAATTTAAAGACGATCGACAAAACATCAGCTTTTTTTCGTCGACATTGAAGATTGCACCATTGATCTCTCTCGTTTCAGTTCCTCGGCTGTTTGGAGATCCGCAGGTACAACTGCAAAAAATGAGTCAATTAGTCTGGTAAATGTCAAGTCCAGAGGGATTGAAAGACAGGCAGGTTACTGAGAATTGACAGGTTTAAGAGACAAGAAAAGGACATGCAGCTTAAAGATGAGGTGCAGGGTAGCTTTTAGAATCAAGGCGTTTAGCGGGTGAGGGAGGGAAGCATCATGGGGTAGTAGGATAGCTGCTGTGAATTGGCAGGGATTGCTGGTATTGAAGGAGGTTGCTGAGGAGGGGAAATCCTTTACGAGATTCCTTATCTTGTCTAAGAGAGTGTTGCGTAGGTGGAGGGTACGTGGGCATTTGGCAAGGATATGCTCTGTAGTGTCCTCTTCAAGTTTACACAGGGCACACGTTGGGTCTGTTTTCTTCCCAATTTTGCAGAGCCTGGACTGGGTAAGGTATGTTGATGTAAGGAGTTGTGCTCTCACAGTCAAGGCTTGTCTGATAATAGATGAGGGAGGGTCCTTGGGGTAAAGATCCAAAGGATCAGTGAAGGGCCTCAATGTCCAGCAAACAAGAGAAGGCTTGGAAGTGGCTCCCTGTAACATCTGAGCTTGGACATGATTGTTGATGGCCTTATTGATGGTGGTCTTCCAAGCTCGATATGGGATGGGGTTGACAAGTAGGTCTTCAAGTGGTGGTAGCCCATATTTCTGAAGAATACACCTAAGGGACTTGACTGTTTGGGTGTTGACATGCAGTGCTAGAAGGAAGGTTCCATACTCAAACCTGATCTGATCTAGGTTAAAAAGTTGCCCTAAGAGCAGAAGCTTTTCATAGTCTATTCTAGCACTGATGGGAAGAAGACCGGTTAGCAGGAAGACACATTCGTTAGCTGCAGTATTGGGAATCCCAAGGACTCTCTTGAAAAGATGGTTCTGAGCCTTGTCCAGCTTATACTCCATGGCTTTGGTGAAGTGAAGGATTGCTGAACCGTACAGCATTCTTGGGATGCAGTACACGTTCCAAAGATGAGAAGACAGTGTTGGAATCAATCCCAGAGTATGAGCACCCATGCCATGAAGGGCATAAAATGTCTTAAGGCCTCTCGAGATGATCTGGTCGGTGGGGTCTAGGCGGGTACCAGACTTGGGGATGCCCAGATGGTCGTGGCAATCCTTACGGGAAATTGAGGAGTCGCCCATCTTCCAGACAGTCTGTGTGTCATTCTTCTTCTGTGGTGCATGACCACCACAGCGCTTTTAGTTGGGTTGATCTTGTACCTCCAGCACTGTGAATAGGCGAAGGTGGTATCTAACATCGCCTGAAGCTCTGTTGCAGAGTTGCTCAGAAGGCATACCGGCCATTGATATGGCAGCCAAGATTCTTGACTCGAAGAGTCTTAATAAGTCCATCAATGAAAAGAGTGTAGAGAGAAGGAGAGAGCACTCCGCCTTGCCTTACACCCTGCTGGATATGGATTGGAGGAGAGACTTTGCCGTCCCAGTAGACAAGGCTATCCATACTATCATACAGGCTCTCTGTTGTTCGTAGAATGAAATGATCCGGTTCAGCGGCTCTCAGTTTGCTCAGCAAGCCTCGATGCCATACTTTATCGAATGCCTTTTCAGCATCTAGGAAGGCAACGTAGGTAGGCCTTTTCTCCCATTGTTGAACTTCGATGATCAGTTGCAGACATAAAGCTGTGAGTTGGCAGGAGAATCCTCTTCTAAATCCAAATTGCAGCTGGTCTAGTATATCCTTGGTGGGCAGTTGGAATTCAAGAAGAGGTTTAAGGCACGTCTCTAGCAACTTTGAGATACTAGATGTAAGGTGATCCCACGGTAGTTGCGAGGGTCTTCTTTGCACTTCCCTTTACCTTTGTGAAAAGGAAGTATGATGCCAGATTTCAGAGGCTGAGGGCAGTGTACTTGATGTAGGATGGCATTAAGAAGGACAAGCAGCAGCCTGCGGGCTACTTCACCAAGATGTTTCAGATGCTCAGAGCTGATGTTGTCTGGGCTGCTAGCTTTTCCAGATTTCAGCCTAGTGATGGCATCTCTGAGGTCCAATGAGCTGAGATGCCAGACTGAGCGTGTAGAAAGGGGTGGAGTTTCTTCAGTTACTTGCTCAGCAGGAGTGTCAATCGTGTCAGTATACCCTTCGGCTGCATTGGCTTGATGGAGAGTGGATGGGTCGTGTGCAAGATCAGAGAAGTAGATGTGCCATCCATTGAGAATTTATGAATCAAGGTAGATCTGGTCAGCATATTCTAGGGTGTTCGTTTGAGTTTGATGAGAATTGCTGCCTTTATTCCTCTTGATTAGGTGATGGAACAGAGATTGATTAGAATGGGATGACTTCTCTATCTGCTTTCATAGTGAGAGCTTTTGGGAGGCCCTAGCCTGCCTCAAGCAACTCCGGAAGGCTTTTTTGCTTTGCAGATGTTTATGGTAGCAGTGGCCTGCTTTAGGTCGTATCTCAGAACGCCAGTCTCTCCAAGCTCTTTGAGCCTGGTTGTATGCAGCTTGAACATCAGGGGACCACTCAGGCTTGCCTCTTTTCTTTGTTGACGGATAGCAGTGAGGTAGTGAGAGAGATATCTCCATTATTGCTTCAGTCAAGCTGCATAGGAGATATTTTGTATCTATTCTATCCAGTAATAGAATATCATCCAGATTCTGGAAAAGCTGAAAGGCATATCTCTCAAAAGGAAGGGTATACTTGTCATGAATCTCACTGGGGCTGCATGCTCGCCATGTGATCTTTGAGGTTTCGTTGCACATGATCCCGAGTCATTGCTTGTTGGCGGTAAGTCAGTACCATTAGATGGTCGGATGTGTTGGTAGGATCCTTTCCGGTGATGGTTAGACTCTGATACAGAGCCAAGTCCCTGGTGGGCACGATAAAGCCATCAATGTAAGATCTTTGTCTGCCATCGTCAGTTTGATAGGTGAAGCCATCATGGTGTAGTTCAGAGTTTAGGTAGCAAAGGCCTTCTTGTCCTAAGAAGTTCTGGAGGAGATGCTCAGTTTTCTTGGTGGGAGAGGAGTTCATGTTGTCTGCATTAAAGTCACCCGCAATGATGAAGGAGTCAGGTATGATAGATTTGATATGAGCTATTAAAGCAAGGCAAGTGTGGTAGTCAGCCTGGTTTTTGAACGACGTTCCACACGGCAGATAACAGCAAATCATTGTCAGAGATTCTTTAGACACCTTGAGTTTGACTTGTACGGCTAGCATTCTGGAAGATTCCGATGGGATTTCTTTGTGACTGAGTATTGAGTCCTTTCGAATGAAGAGTGCTACTCCACCCTTTCCTCTGGAATTGAGTCGTTAGAAAGCATCAGCCATTTGAGATGCGGGCTTGCTGACCACGATGTGGGACTGGCTAATATCGTTAAAGCAGTCGGGTGTCCATAAGCCAGTGCTCTTGGATAGCTAAGATATCGGTTGTCAGTAATTTTTCTTGGAGGAAAGGAATAATTGTAGAGGTCCCTCTTGTATTGAATGTGCCTATAGTAAGATTGGATACCTTTGGTGATTTTACGACATTGGGAAGTATTGACTCTCTATGGATACGGTGGTTGGGGCCTCTGTGATCTAGGGTGAGTTGGATGGACTTGGTATGAGAGATATGCTCCCTTCTATGCATTCGATCATTTGATGGTGAAGGAGGCGGGTGCTCATTGAGCGAGTGGATGCTGGTACCTTGGAGGGATACGTCAGAACATTGAGGGTTGTCGCTATCAGGAAGTATGCCTTTTCCAGCAAGGCTATGTGTGTCACACTGGATGCACGGCCATGCCGAAAACCCATCTGGGTGGGCTTAGGGGCTTGTCGCTTGGATGGAGTAGTGTGATGAATGTTTGCTGGTGTCTTAGGTTGAGATTCTGGGCAGCCTCCAGAAGTTTGGTCAGGGTTCCTTGGATTGCTGGCATGTTGGGTGTTGTGTTGCTTTTGTGCGAAGACAGGATCATTTGACTTAGAGTTCAATTGGTGGTCGTCACCGGATCTCAATCCAGAGGAGATTGGGTTGAATGTCGAGTCTTCATCAGCAACAGACACTTGAAGTGGTAAAAAGCTGTCCGAGACATATCAATCAATAGCTCTTCCATGTTGGGTGAGATTGTATGCAAGTGCGGGGGATCGCGTGATTCGTCTGAGGGGGGTAGTCAATCATTGTTTGGGTTTCCAGGGGGCTGGGAACTCTGCAGGGAGATCTGCTGCTTTAGGTTTAGCTGGCTGTGTAGCTTGTCAGAGTCATCTTCATGCCCAGTGTCAGTTGAGAGGATTGGTATCGCCATAGGCGTTGCCTTATTTTGGTCAGCGGTTAGACTAGAAGTCTGTAGCTGATCAGTAGATAGCCTCTTCGGAGAGACAGGAGCTGTCGACATATTGGGTAAAGTCTGGTGTTGGTCATCAGCTGAGCTGCAGTCAGATCTACTTCCGGAAGGTTTTGATTCTTTTTGAGGTTGTAGAAGCTTTGAGGGTTGGTGGTTCAGCAAAGGGGGTTAGCCAGAGGCATGACGGATCTTGTTTGGTGCAGACGTCGGAGCTAGCATTAATCCAATCGCTAAGATTTGGAAGGGGGCGACCACTTCTGTCACGAGGGGGAGAGGTACCAGTTGAATTCGGAGGGGATCTGGTATGCTTCTTCTGGGTCTTGTTGCGAGCAGGATCATGCCATTTCTGGGTACCCCGGCTAGTATTACGATATGGGGACCGAGAAGAGTCATTTAATTGGGATGCTACGGGTTCCAGTCCTCGACTTGGAATGGCACAGTCCTCAAGAGTGGATGAGAAAAAGGAGGCAGGCCCGGCTATCTTCTTAGGCCTTGCATTGGATTTGGAGATGGTGATCAGTTTGGGTTGATGGTCTTTTTGAGGAACCTTGCTTGCAGGCAGTTGAGCCAGTTTAGAATTACCATCGGTAAAGGGGCCATCGGTTTTCGGTTTATACGCAGGTCTATCAGGAGAATTAGGATTGTCAGAATCAGATGATGACAATTCAGAGTCTGAGATAGTCAAAAGATCTTCTAGAGCATCAAAGTCATTAGTAAGTTTGATACGAGCTGGTGGACGACTTCCTTTCGCTTGGAACTCTGGAGGTTGTAAAAATGGGTCGGGGGGAATGTGAGGGTCCAGGAGTTTACCAGTAGTGTCAATGTTGTTGCTGAGGCAGAGGGAGTGTAGGAGATCATTAGAAGATCTGATGGTGGCTAGTTCTCGAAGAAGTTTGACTTTGCACCTCTTTAGATCAGCTATTTGGGCTTCTTTCTCAACAATTGCTGTCTTGTCTCGATTGCACTGGAGCTGCATGGCACCGGAGTCTTTTTTAAGCTGAGAAAGTTCCACCGCAATATTCTCATTTTGAGTGAGAAGAGCCTTGTTGGTTAGTTTCTGGGACTCGAGGTCGCATCTTGAGGTTTTCAGCAGTTTCTCGAGTGTTTGTGTTCTGAGAATGTAATTTCGTTTTCAATCATTATTCATGTTGCTGTTCGAAATTGAAAATCAACATAATTATTTTCTGAAGTGGTAAACCCTTGATATCAGACGTGACTATTGTGTAGCTGGTATTCTGTATATAGTATTCATGGAAAGGCCTCAGACCCAATGTGCAATGAAGTGAAAATAGTTTTTGATAGACAATCTTTTAATACTAGACTTGCCAATGAATGTTGAATGTTGTTTTACCAAAGCCCACGCTCGAATGTTTTAAGGGCCACTTTAGCCACTTTAGGTATGCTGGCGACTTGGTCTTGAATAACTTACCATTTACATTCAGAATGCAAAATCCCTTGATGTTTTCAAACGTTTGTTTAAGTGCAATTATTTTTAATTCTGTTGATTTCTATTGTCATCACATATTTGGTATCAATCAAGTATTGACCGGCCTCTCCGTATTCCTTCCCCTTCTCGCTTCCTCTCCCCTTCCTTTTTTTTAATGTTTTTTCTCTTTCTTGTTTCTCACCCTAACGTTAGGTTAGACATGTTAGAATGATGATGAATATGTTTATTGTTTTTGTGATAAATTTGTAATTTCTTTATAGACACGTGTAATTTCTTTATTGACACGTTATTGTTTTATATTTGATAATATCATGCTTATGTATATTTTTATATCAGGGCCATGATGTAAAAAATACATACCGGCTGAGTCATGTTTTTTTTTATTCTTAATAAAAATGTTATAATGAAATGAATACTTACAGACTCTATAAGCCATTGCACTGTGTACCACACTACATAATAGAATGAAAATGGCAGATGAAGTTCTAGCCGACACCATCGTGAATTCGATCTGGAACAAACTAGGGAGATGGGAGTAGACTGCTGAAACAAAGAATAGATAACGTTTTAAGTAATTTCATGGCAATCATTTACTAAATCCATGTATTTTGCCATTCTTCTCTGGTATATTACCGATTCAATCTAATTATGCGCAAAGTCATCTAAAAATATGTTAGGAAAAAACACTGCTTGCCCCTAAAGCCTGTATAAGAGTTAAGGGCACTAACCTCAAAGCACCCACCCCCTCCTCTGCCCCCCCAAAAGTGAAATTTATGCAAAACTTTAAAATATCATGGCTTTATTGTTTTACATCCGAGTTTGATGAAATTTTCAGTTTTATGCTTGTTGGATTTTTCTCCTTTTTATTCAAATCATCTTTCTGTTAGGATGGACTTGTCCTTTAAAAAATCCAAGCGAGCAAACGTTTTGACCCCTCAATACAAAGTCAAAGTTTGTAATAAATTTCTATATGAATATTCATAGAATATAGTATCATATTTTACCATTTTCCTTACCCATTCTTTGCTTTTCCTATTTTTTTTTAATACTTGGTCGTAAAACTTTTCGGGGCATGGCCTCCAAAGCCTCCCCCATCTGTACACCAGTGCCGGTGATGGGTTGTGGTTTGTGGTGTCAGGTTTTGAATATCAGATGATCAATTATAATACCTCTTAACGCACAAAGCGAGTTAATGAGAGGTTATCTCAGGTCAGACTAGCTGGACAACGACATATCTCGCCAGCGGTACGTAACAGGTGTTTACAAGGAAGGGGCCTGGTCAGGCGAATTCCTTTGCCCTGGTGGAGATATGTTGCGATGCCAAATATGGTATTTTTTCGGACTTCACGAGGAGGCGTGCCCCCAAAAATGTTGCGTTGCGAATTTTGGTAGTTCGGACATCACAAGGAGGCGTGGCTAAAAATGCTACGTCGCGTTAGCTGACGTGGTAGTTTCGGGAGGGGGAAAAATCCAATTTCTAACAAGTTAGCATTCTTCTTCGTGGAGTCGAGTGGAAAGCATCTTTTATCTCAATTCACCTGTTTTGTGCAACATACTTCCTGTATTTTTCCCTCCTCCGCCCCCTTGTCACCCCCACTAATTTTTCAACGTCAAGATGTTTTGTTTCATGTTATTCATTCTAACCTGCATGTGAGCTTCGGGCCTTAAGCCTGGTCGCACACCCAAAGTGGGCCGCAAGGTAATTCCATCCAACCTGTTCACCTACTTTTGGATAACTTTTTGAATTTTACTTTGGTCTACCAGTTAGTTTAGTTCATTTATCATCAGGTGTTCAGGGGGGTGTTTTCGCCCTTGCTGGAGCTCGGCCTTTTCCTGTCACATTATGATTCTTCACTTATTATGGGCATCCTGAGATAATAATTTTCAGTTATTCAGACCAATTTCGTATATTCCACTCCTCAGGTTATAATGTGAACGGGGCTTGGTTCGTCACCCGATTTGGATGAGGCCACCAGCGAATTCCATTTCGGACCGAACATTATAACGTTGCCTCGTTCACATTCTAGTTCGGGGCCGTTGGTGGGGCTTCTGAGCACTAGTTTCTGTTTTAAAAGTTTTCCTGCATAAGCTCGTGTTGCAAACGGGAATCTTTGCTTCGTAGCTTTGCAGATGGATTTTTACGTTTCCCACATTTGGCCAACATGACAAACTGGTGTCTTTGTCATGAATGTGGATGGACTGTTTTAATTTTCAATTGAGGAGATTGGTTGAATAACTTTAATTTTTTCGCATATGACACATCTCAGGAGGCTTTACGGTTATATTATTATGTTTTAATTGTTGCATTATATTATTTTGGCTTTATTTCATGACACATCATTTTACATTTCGGTATACATCATTTGGAAGATGCTTTTCAGAAACAATTTTATTAAACTCCACGGAAACCGCATTTACTCGCCTCTCGTGTATTTTGTCTGGGTTGATCGAGATAATTGGTATATAGGCCTATATTCTACAGAAATTCTGCTGCTCGTATAGTGACCCTTCGTAACAAATTTACCCATATCATGCCTGGGAGCCGTTTCATAAAGCTGTTCGTATAAGTTAAGAGCGACTTTAAGAACGACTGGTGATCCTTTCGTACGCGCTAAATTATCGCCCGCTATGGTGTATACCATTTCCAAAAGAATCACCAGTCGTTCTTATAATAATAATAATAATGATATGTCCATTTATATAGCGCAGTTATTATGTGCATACACTCAACTGCGCTTTGATACTTGGTATCATATTATTACCCCGGCTGTAGCTGAGCCACCATATTAATAGGCGCTAAAGCGTTCAAGGAAAAATCCTACCGGGTACCCATTCACCTCACCTGGGTCGAGTGCAGCTATATGAAACACCCACCTGTTCTGAAATCTTTACACTGGTTGCCCATGAGAGAACGTGTCAAATATGAAATACTTTTACTTGTATATCACTCAGTTCCACATTACATCACTGCTCTCATTCACACCGTTAAACTGTTAAAGGTCATGTCCTATCCAGTAAAATATTTTTTATTTGAATAAATAGAGAAAAATCAAACTAGCGTAACACTGAAAATTTCAATGAGGAGAAAATTAGGATATTTCATAAGATAAAATACATAAGAAATAGTGAGTGGATGACATCAACAGTCTCCTCATTTGCATACCAGCCAGGATGTGCATATAACTGTTTTGTGAAATTAAGCAAAACTATAAAATGTCATAACATTTTTATTTTACATCCGATTTGAATAAAATTTTCAGTTTTATACTTTGCTGACTTGTTTCACTTTTTATTCAAATCAATTTTTATTGGAGTGGACTTATCCTTTAACACACCATCTAGGCTTCTACGCTCACGGTCAGTGACTCCGGTCTCCTTGCAGTTCCAAAATGTAAAACAAAGTGGTTGAAAAAGTCATTCATCCATGCGGGTCCTCACTATGGAATTCTCTCCAACGAGAAATCCGGTATGCGCGTTTCCGTTTTACACCCTGGCGAAGGCATTTTCCGCAAAAATAGCTAAAAAGCGACTAGTGAAAAGTCTACGTTTGTTTACATTATCAGCTGGGCGCGCGATGCAAAAGTCCGCACCGAAGATAACAACAGAACATATTCTTGTGCAGCTGTATTCAGGTTTGCCTTGATCATTTGCCTTTGCCGAATTGCAGGTAATTTGCACCGTGGACCTATTACAACGTAGTAGTACAGTTCAGTGGTAATTTTCCCTCTCACTATCATGGAAGAAGATGATATATGACACTGCATTCTATGAGTATAAAAATAGACCTATTAAAGTTTATTTCTTGATGAAAGAAAAACAATCATTATAGCCTATAGGGTATCCGTAAGACAATGTTTGTTGATCACTGCATTATTAATGTAAGATTAAGATTCATACAAGCTTGATCAATATAGTATGTGTTCAAACAATAATCATATTTTATCTATTCACTTGTTGGCAAGAAATTTTTATGTTATTTTTAAAAACTTTGTTTGATGTAAAGTATACCCAGTTGTTATGTGTCCGGACAGGTTGTGTGTACGGACGATCAATTTTAGAAAGTCATTTGGAAAAATTTACAAGCGAAGTTTCATCAATTTTTAGTAGAAAATGTTAGGAAATATTATAGAGAACAAAATATAAGATGATTCCTTCCATTGAATTGACATTTTTGGTGTAATCCTAAGACAAAAAAAGAAGGCTTCAAAAATAATAAAGTGTCCGGACACCCGACCCCCCCATCCTACTGTATACTGTGTACCTTAATTTGACGATGGTGTCTGGGGCCATGTATTAATGATAAAAGACATATACAAACTCAATAAATAGAGTAAAATTCGCAGAGCAAAATGCTGGAAAATTGATCAAAATCGGATACCAAATAACGAAGTTATTGCATTCTAAAGATTTGCATCATTCCGGTGAAACAATTCTTCATGAATATTCATTAGATGGGCTGATAATGTCATATTTTGTATTTTATTTCATGAAATTGGGTTTATTCAATTGTTTTTTTTCTACCAAGAACTAAAACAATGGGATTGACAACTAATTAAGCGCATTATTTATTTATTGCTGCAACTTATTTCATCATAATGGAGACAAATCATTTACAGATTTATGAAAAAATGAAAAAAAATTATAATTTCAAGAAAAAGGAAAGTGGGGATGTGACATCATAAGCCCACCTTGATGATTTGCATATAACTGTTTTCACAAAATATTAATAAACTTTTAAAACTTGTCCGATTCTGATAAAATTGTCAGCATTTTGCTCTGTGAATTTTACTCTATTTATTAAGATTTATTAAGAAATATTTTCAGCCTGGACGATCCCTTTAAGGGGAAACTAACTGGACAAATTATACTTTGTTGATTACAAATTGCTACAAGTAGTTTTTACTTTGTTTGAAAATTGTAACTAAAATTAGTTGTAGTAGTAATATTAGTAGTCGCCGCATCGTCGTCATAGTAGTAATAATAGTGGTACATTTAGTAATAATGTAGTTATACATTTTGTTATATTAATATTAGCATATTTTTATCATGGTTAGTAGTATAGTAGTAGAAGTATGGTATACTTTATTTTCATTAGCATCATTTTGAAACTGTTATTATAAATTGCATGGTTTGTTGTCAATATTATAATGATTGTTATTGTTAGCGTCATTGTTATGAACAGTAGTAGTATAGTTATTAATTATTTAAGTATTACCGTTCGTCTTGTTCTTGCTCTACGGCTTCTTCTTCTCAGTCTTCTTCTTCTCATTGTTTTCTTTTTTTCTTCTGCTTTTTTCTTATCATCATCACTTTCATTATTATGTATTATTATTATAATTTTTTTATTATCATTATGTGTTATTATTATTATAATTATTATTATCATCATTAGTAGTAGTAGTTAGTAGTGAGTAGTAGTAGTAATAGTAGTAGTATAGTATCATTGTTAGAATTAGTCGTAGTAGTAGTACGTATAGTAGCAGCAGCAGTAGTAGTAGTATCGGTGGTAACTAGTATATTTCAATTCATCGTAACTTAGAATCATTTTGAAACAATTTGAGTCTAAACAACTGGACTTCTTTCTACAAGCTGTCGATTCTCTTTCGTTTGGTACTATTGTTGCTATTCTTGTCTTATAATTATTCTGCTAACTAAATTAATTTTGGCTATTGCCGAATTCTAAGTTTCTCACCTCCCTGAGTACAAGGCCTGTTCGGATTTAGTTCATATGAAAGCTCTGTGTACAGTACATATGAAGTTATGTGGCCGTGTCGCCACTGAACTCTGTGCTATCAGTGGCTGTGTAGATTGCATGCTGTTGTGTGTGGGGAAACTTAGTCTGCAGGCACAGACCCTGATTGGAACTTTGATCAACAAGTGTGCCTCCACGCAAAGACTAGCACATACAAAACGCGAGAGAGCCTTCAGTACACAAGGCATGAGTAGGCTGCAGATTCAGACCCTTTAATATTTCGAGTGAAGGGTTTGCCCAGCAGACTAGGGGAAACTCGCCAGTGTCGGACTCTCGATAACCAGCGACGTGTGTAGACTCTTCACTAGTCGCTTTTTAGCTATTTTTGCGGAGAATGCCTTCGCCAAGGTGTAAAACGGAAACGCGCATCCGGGATAGCAAGTATGTCGAAACATTTATAAGATTAAGTTAAAAACTTACCTCCCTAACTCATATTATCAGTGCTTTTCTGTTACTTGTAATTTTTTTGCCCCCCCCCCCCCCACTTCACTTGTGCGCCTTGAGAATATCTTACGAGATGGATATGGTGCCTAGCAAATTGCATATAATTTAAGATTATACTTCAAGGTAATTTCATGGAGCAATTACATGTACAAGCACTTGAAATCACTCAAACACAAAAGGCGTGGTTGCAGTGATTCCATAGAACAATTTATTCAAAACAGAAACTGTCAGTTATTAAGTGAATTGTTTAAATAATTACAGGATCACTCGGCACATAACGTTTATACTTGTTCAAGTTATGTTTGTGCTCGTTTTGGTTTGCATCTGCTTAAGTTTTATTACTTTTCTTTGACAAAGTCACTTCTATTTGAACTTCTATTTTCTATTAAAAAATTACACAGTAAAAAAAATATACAACGCTGTTTACTATACGAACCTTAAAGTAATTGTTTAAGCAGATTAAACACATGTTTAAATCTTAAACAACAAAGTTTAATTTTTAATATATAATTTTCAATAAATTAAACATGATTGTTTGAACGGTTAACCAAATACTGTAAGGTTCATATAGTAAACAGCGTTGTATAAAATCTTAAACAGCGTTTTTCTGTGTATAACGACTGACGTGCTTTGAGATGATTATTTTGTAATGTTGACAATATTGTGTTACTTTGTGTGTAAAGGCAAAATAATACAAATAAACATAAAACATTAGGATCGTTCTATACAACTGAAATTTGTCTTTAGAATTTACATCTTAAAACATGAAATAAGTTTAGTTTAATCTGTCAGAAATCACTAATGTCCTTATATTTCGATGAAAATAAGAATCAATTATATGATTGTTAGTATAACATAAATTAGCCTTTAATTTGCAATCTTCAACATAACGTTTGAGGAATCATCCGTAAAACTGAAAAGTATTGATGCGTAAGCAATTGTTTTTATATGTAAAAATAACTCTTTTCAAATACGTTTACAATTTCCACTTAAAGCCAAATATAATTGACGTATAACATGTTAATAGCTGACATTTGGCTACGTATGAAATCAATAAATGAATTGTTTCCGAGTGGATAATGATTATTCTTCGTGATGTTTGAAGAACTTAATTTAGTTAGGCAGAAGTGATGACGTTAACTGGAGACTTGCTTCAGATTTTACTGACATAGCAATGATACCTTTTCTGATATATTGAGTCAACTTGCAGGAAATGTGGCCACTATAAATGTTTCGTACTCCTCAACTTCCTCTTTCGTTTTATTGCGGTGGTCCTAGGCAAATAATCATTGCACCACATATAGGCCTATGAACAAAGCTGACATAATTAAACATCATTTTGAAAAAAGGTTACCAGTGTGTTGTTAAATACTTCATGTTCCACTTCTTCTTCTCCTCCTCATTTTCTTCTTCTTCTTCTTCGTCTTCGTCTTGTTGTTGTTGTTCTTCTTCTCCTCCTTCGTCTTGTTCTTCTCCTTTTTCTTCATGTTCTTCTTCTTCGGACGAAGAATAATAAGGCCTTTTTTTTCTAGAGTGCTTGAAACTTCATCTCCTTGGAGAGCAAGAATCACTTTCATTTTAAAAAGCATAACTATGTATAGGACTATTATTTAAGTTCAACAAAAGTCTAGGAAAAATAAGGTTTGACCTCAAACAATTTGCAACAGAATTTTTCACCGCAATGCATTTCCATGATTCCCATGAAGTCTCCAGAATGACATACTAAAAGTCCAGAAAAATCCAAGTGGTGGAAAGACGTCTAATTTGCATAAATCCAAAATGGCGTCCATTGTGAGATATGTTTAAGTTTGTGATCCACTTGGATTTGATGATTTTACGAAGGCTTTACTGAATGAATCAATTATGCATGAAGATAAACAGTTCATCGAAAGCAAAATTAAAAATACATGTATATATATATATATATAACACCGGTGTGTTGGCTCAGTTGGTAGAGCGTCCGACTTACATCCGGGAGGTCGGGGGTTCAAATCTCGGCCGCGTCAGACCAAAAGACGTTAAGAGATGGGAATTGCTGCTAACCTGTTTGGCGTTCAACGATTAAAGGGATAGAGCCTCGTCGATCTGGCGCTGCACAGCGACTGCCGGGCCCACGATCAATTGGGCAAAGCAAATTTTCGGAGTATTTCATTTCATGTCTATTTCGAACAATAAATTATGGATAAATTATGGATTTTCATATAATTCCATATGGCGTATGCTCTCTATTTAGAATGCTTTTTTTATCAATGTTAATACGTTACTTTGTATATTTTTTCCATTTTACTTTGCATTGTATATGTTGGAATGGAAAAATAAACAATTGGAATTGAATTGGAATGAAATAAAGAAATGAATGAAATTGAATACAAGTCAAGAAAGACACATAGATTTTTCACTTTTTCACATACTTAGTTTTGTAAAAGAAACTGGCTATAACCTGTAATGATCAACTTTTTTCCCTCAAACTGATATTTTAACTGCAAACAGCACTGGGGGGTTATCTCACATCAAATTGTCATTATGTAACTTGTTGCCATGATATTATGTCTAAATATGAAAAAAAAAGCCTTGTTAGTGTGGAATTACATCTGCCCGTCCGACCCTTCTCGAAAGCTATCAAAACGTTTTAGGTGTTGTTACCCCGCATACTCATGGAAAAATTGGTCAAAATAACCCATCATGCTTCAGAGAAGAATAATTCTTCATTTAAGAATACCAGAGAAGTGTTGAAAATACCAGTTTGCTTTTGGACTAACACCAGGTAGGTGTTTATACAACTCCAATTAGTATAAAATCAGCAACGGTTTGATTCCAAACTGGTACGTGTTGTTTCAATACTTCTCCGGTGTGGACATTATAGATTCCGTGCTGGTGTTAAATCAACAGAAATTTTTGTATATTCACACCTAAAAAGGGACATTATAATAAAATTTGTATAATCATGATAGGTACCTGCCTCGCTAAACAATGCGAGCGCGAAGCGCAAGCTTAAGTTTTCGTATATTTTGACCCCAATCAGCGAGATTTTAAGGAATATATTTTAGGAATCTATTAAGAGTATGCATATCTCACTGTAACAGGTCAAAATGAACTGTTTATTGAAAATTCATATATTTTCATTACTCTTAATCATTTGTTTGTAAGTAATAGATGCCTTCACAGGAAGTGCACAGGAATTAGTAGAAAGTATAAATGTTTAACAATCTTCATGCTTTTTAAGAAGTACTTCACACTCTTTCTGGGTAAGAGTGATGCTAAACGGTCATTGGGTCAAAACATCACATTCCAGAGCTATGAGCTTGTATGACGTAGATCATTATGGTCAAGGCTTAGCATCTGTAAATGGAAAGTGATAACTGCATAAAAGGGGGAAAGGATTTTACTCCAATTCACTCCTGCACTGCACCCCATTCATGGGGCAGACAGAGAGGCTTCTTCATTTTTGAGTCAGAATTATATAGGTATTTGACATGACATTCGTGTAGCTGGTGAGGCTATCACGAGAGGAAATATGGTCCTCTAGGCCAGATTGCCAGGTTTTTTTTAATTTCTTTATGTTTTGTTCTTGGATTTGGGATTTTGTATATAACGACTCATCGATATTAAACGAACCGAAACACAAGGAATGGTGTCGTGTGTCATCTTTCTACATCAGTTTCCGCGTGTTACAAAGTGGCGTTGTCAGCAGGATCGATGTTCGTCGTTGGATACAACCATGTTCAAACCCTGACAATCTGAGGAGCTCATCCGTCTGTTGTACATCTTAAATTTGTAAATATGAACGTAGCTTTAAGATGTATTTGTGTGTGTGCATAGTGTGAATGTTGTAGCCAAAATGTAGTTTGTTTGAAAGTAATATGAGGCTACAAGTGTATTTGATAGGGATTTGTACTAGTGGGAGGGTATTTTATGAGATACCCTGTAAGATTTTTCAGATGAAATGGCTTTGGTCAAGGGTATACTGAGTACTGTTCAAGGTTAATTTTGCGTTGTCATGGTAATGCTGTATTTTGGAACAGTCCATGCCCCCTTTCTTATGTAATTTTGGCTGGTTGGATGGGAACCACACATTGGGGTGTAGGAGGCCAGAGACACCAGTATTTTATATGTTGATAGGAGGGAGTACAGTATGTGCAGAGAAGCTCTGGGTTTGGCAAACATAATTAACTAATGAATAGTTGAGGCGTTTCTTTGTCTGATACTTGAACTTTGTTAACTTTTTAATTTTTGTTTTGGGTCTTGATTAATATTCGGTTTAATTAAGTTATGGTGTGAATTAATGTTAATTGTTTGATCCAGAATGTGTATTTGATAGTTTTAGGGGCTACTTTTGAAAAAGTAGGGGGGCCCACGTGTTGATGAAAGTGTTTTACTTTTATGTGTCTGTGTGTTATAATGGTTATCATATTGTAATATGCTGATCTTTCTGATTTGTAACTGGGATTTGGCTAGGAGTACTGCTAGGTTTAGTCAGGATAAAGTATCAATGTTAATTTCGAGAACCTCAATCTGAGACCGGGATTGCATTAGAGGGATACTGGAGTGACTATTGGGGCAGTAAGGTTTTTCTCTTTACCTTTGTTTGTCTGTTAACCTTCGAGGCCGGAAAGGATGCATTGGTAGTTGAGAGAATTAGTCAAAAGTTATGAGATTTTTCAGTATGTTATATTGGTGAACCATTGTTCCATTTGGAAATTGCTAAGATTTGGGGGAACATCTGGTAATTGTTGTTACCGGTATTTGTTTATTGTCTTGTAATTCTTTAACAATTTGGATCAGCTCAAAGTATAAGTAGGTAGGCCTATATTTTTGGAGGTTTAAGGATGACATTGTAGTGATTGATTTACTGGCTATAATTATATAATGGTCTGTTATTCGTTGAGATACATGGATTGTGAAGGTCTATGTCGATAACTAAACAATTGGTTGGTATAAACTCTGGAGCTGTTAGGATCAGTTAGGAAGCACTTGGAATGTTAATGCTAGGAACCTCAATATGAGACTAGTATTACATAATAAGTAGTGTACTTGAAAACTGAAACAGTTGAGTTTTTGCACCAGATATGTTTTCTGTGTTTATTCTCGTCACGAGACCAGGAAGTTCGTATTAGTGGTGCGGGTTCGCCAATACCGTGTTATTGCTGAGATTTTTATATTCCGTATCAGGTGATTACTGGCTTTATGTATTTAGTGTCATGATTAATTGTAAATTGATTTGTTCTGTAACTGCGAACAAGCATCTCCAGGTAGTGTTACTTAAAGTAGGACTTTAATTTGTAATAAATTTGGTATAGTGAGTGGCGGGACGTCACTCAATTAAGTAGGGGAGTATGTAACAGGTCAAAATGAACTGTTTATTGAAAATTCATATGTTTTCATTACTCTTAATCATTTGTTTGTAAGTAATAGATGCCTTCACAGGAAGTGCACAGGAATTAGTAGAAAGTAGAAATGTTTAACAATCTTCATGCTTTTTAAGAAGTATGATTCACACTCTTTCTGGGTAAGAGTGATGCGGTCTTTGGGTCAAAACATCACATTCCAGAGCTATGAGCTTGTATGACGTAGATCATTATGGTCAAGGCTTAGCATCTGTGAATGGAAAGTGATAACTGCATAAAAGGGGGAAAGGATTTTACTCCAATTCACTCCTGCACTGCACCCCATTCATGGGGCAGGCAGAGAGGCTTCTTCATTTTTGAGTCAGAATTATATAGGTATTTGACATGACATTCGTGTAGCGGGTGAGGCTATCACGAGAGGAAATATGGTCCTCTAGGCCAGATTGCCAGGGTTTTTTTTATTTCTTTATCTTTTGTTCTTGGATTTGGGATTTTGTATATAACGACTCATCGATATTAAACGAACCGAAACACAAGGAATGGTGTCGTGTGTCATCTTTCTACATCAGTTTCCGCGTGTTACAAAGTGGCGTTGTCAGCAGGATCGATGTTCGTCGTTGGATACAACCATGTTCAAACCCTGACAATCTGAGGAGCTCATCCGTCTGTTGTACATCTTAAATTTGTAAATATGAACGTAGCTTTAAGATGTATTTGTGTGTGTGCATAGTGTGAATGTTGATTTTTGGGGCGTGACTATCCAATATTGAACAAGATGCACTTACCATGCCTACATGTGTCTCAGTTTCGTTTTATGATCGAAAAAACGCATGCGCCCTTGCTAGAAAGGGTGTGGCTACACATGCGTGAACAAACCTCCATCTATTCAACTAACGTGTTCAATACTACAGGCATGTGTTAATTTCCATATGCCTTACTGATAACATTGGTTTGTTAAATATGTTAATGTTGTGTATTTCCAGATATATTGCACATGCGTTGTCTGATCAGAGAAGGCGGGCTTTTTCATGCTTGATTAACGCACACCTATTTTTGCTTTTAACTCACCCCAAAACGCCCAACGGATCAGGTATTTAAATACTGATCGATGTGGGCTTTATACTCGGCTTTAATACATTTCATTATTTCCAAATCAACACGATATCTACGTACACTGTTGATTTTTTTGGGGCGTGGCTATCCAATATTGAACAAGATGCACTTACCATGCCTACATGTGTCTCAGATTCGTTTTATGATTGAAAAGACGCATGCGCCATTGCTAGAAAGGGTGTGGCTACACATGCGTGAACAAACCTCCATCTACTCAACTAACGTGTTCAATACTACAGGCATGTGTTAATTTCCATATGCCTTACTGATAACATTGGTTTGTTAAATATGTTAATGTTGTGTATCTCCAGATATCTTGCACATGCGTTGTCTGATCAGAGAAGGCGGGCTTTTTCATGCTTGATTAACGCACACCTATTTTTGCTTTCAGTGGCGTAGACAGGTACTTAGACCTGGGGGATGATCCCTAGCTGGGTCATACTGTATATATATATATATATATATATATATATATATATATATATATATATATATATATATATATATATATATATACATATATATATCATATATTTATATATACATATATATATTATATATATTTATATATACATATATATATATATATATATATATATATATATATAATATATAAAGAATGAAGGAGATAACGTACTCGATAAAAACAAAATATCATGGGCCAAAGCAGACGAGTTAAAGATAACAAAATAACACGAACTGCCTCATGGATTATCTCGTGTGTCTTTTAATCACTTTCCTTTCAGCAATAAACAGGGCATCCAGTAATAAACAAACTTCCTTGCACATTTTTCATGGCAGTAATCTTTTGTTTGATTAATGACAATGAGTAAA
This sequence comes from Lytechinus variegatus, assembly GCF_018143015.1. Lineage (NCBI taxonomy): Eukaryota > Metazoa > Echinodermata > Echinoidea > Temnopleuroida > Toxopneustidae > Lytechinus > Lytechinus variegatus. Next base: position 16,491,913 of record NC_054758.1, on the reverse strand, counting down.
GATGATCATAAGAGAAATGTCATTTGTCGGATGTCTAGTTATCATCTTGGTCATGACAGTCCTGCTAAACATGATCTGGAATAACTAGTATTCCTTATTTTACTAGTATAGTAGTATACTCTTTTAAAAGTAGCGATATTGTTAATGATCAAACGAATGAATCAACAACTAAAGGAATAAACAAATAAACAGCCAAATAACTAAAAAAAAATATCAATTACAATTATAGTAATAGGGGTAAAATAAAAAAAGCTCAACATTATATTTCTTATCCACGTGCAGATATGCGGACACTAAAATGATAAGCACACTGTCATGACTGTTTAAAATTACCATGATTACAAAGGCTTGATTGAATTAAGTATGGAAATGAAATAAACCTCACCGGGTTGTCGGAAGTAAACTGTATAGATAGTAACTTGTTATAATTTCGATTCATTTCTTATTATGTACTAGCCCAGTCATTTTAGCCCAAATTTTGACCAAACTTGGAACAAATTGCAACAGAATTTTTTTTATCACAATGCATTTCTGTAAGGTCCCTAGTACAACATACTAAAAGTCCCAAACTTTCCGAATAGGGGAAAGGCATCTAATTTGCATAAATCCAAGATGGCTGCCAAAATTAATTGATATGCCTTATCCTTAATATTTTTTGTACAGATAATGGAAAAATCTTGAAATGAATACGCAATTCACTATGATTAAGATATCATAAATCGGTTGCAATCGTTTCCGGGACTGTCCGGTTCATATTTTTCGAAAAATGTGAGAAATTATGCCAAAATTTCCGTGTTTTCGGTCAAAAATTTGCATGTGCGTTGAAATCTTTCTGTTTTATCATTAGCATCAACAACTAATGTAAAATATCAGCATTCGACAAGAAAGGGGATATATCAATGGAAAAAATGATATGCTTCATAACAGTGTTGTAGTGCCTTGATGCTCGGCCTTGGCCTTAAGGCCTATTTTTTCAAAGCCTTGGCCTTGAACATTCAAGCCTTGGCCTTGAGAGGGCCTTGGCCTTGGCCTTGAGGATTTTGAGCCTTGAAATTTCAAGGCATTTTCAAGGCATTTTCAAGGCCTTTTCAAGGCATTTTGTATTTTGTACTTTCATTTGTTTTATACAAGTAATTATAAATGTTTCAATTGTTCTGTACATCTAATGACACTAAATACTACCAGTCAGCAGCAGCAGAAGCAGTAAGTGTACTTAGCAGTGCCATCAATTGCAATTATCATCACATAATTATGTAACAAAGAGAAGTGATGAAAATTAATATGATTTATTGGTAATATGATGTAATCATGACTAATAAGGATAATGACAATATCAATAATAATGATAATAATTATGATTAGGATTATAGTCAGTGGCGTAACTACAGGGGGCATGGGGGCACGTGCCCCCCCCCCATCGGCTGACTAAAAAAAAGGAGGAAAAGAGGGAGAAAGGAAGAGAAATGTAGTGGGAAAGAAGACATTAATGTTTTCTGATCTGAATATCAAAAATATTCAGCTCGCGCTTCGCGCTCGCATCATTTGGTTAGTGAACTACGTAAGGTCTTCTTGAATTCCTACAAACAAGCCTTAAAATGCCCCTCTTTAGGTCTGAATTTCCTAAATTTTCAGCTCGCGCTTCGCGCTCGCAAGATTTGATTAGTGAGATGGGTATGTTAATCATGATTACAAGTGCTTTATGTGCATGTTTAGATGTAATTCTAACAAAATCAGCAAGCGCTTATTGGCACTCCCATTAGATGACTATGGTGAGATGTGTATAATCTTAATAGATAAAAGATTCCTAAAATATAGTCCTTAAAATCTTCCTGTTTGGGGTCAATATTTACAAAAATTTCAGTTCGCGCTTTGCGCTCGCATTATTTAGCGAGACAGGTACGTATCACGATTAAAAAAGATTGATTGTAATGTCCCTTTTTAGGTTTGAATATCAAAAATTTTAAGCTCGCGCTTCGCGCTCGCATTATTTGGCTAATGAGATACATGTCCGTTTATTGGCACTGTCCTTATGAAAATATCTCTATTAGGTCAGTATACCTGGCAACTGGGCGCGCTTCCCGCGCTCACTAGGCAATTCCAAGTTTTTGCTGGTGCCCCCCAATGCCGTGACCCACGGTACGCCACTGATTATAGTGATTTTATGACAGGAATAATTCTAACAGATCTGACTGCAATTTTGACAACAATTTTCATACTTTAAAAATAGCTTACTCTAAAGAATGATAACAAGGTTGATTTCTATTCCATTAGGTTTTCCTTGTATTATTTTCTTTGACCAACAAGAATGTTTTAAGTCTTAATGATATTCTGAAAAGATTCGGTATAGTTGAACACAAACTTCAATTTCGTCATTTCCAAATGGGCTATGGCATCAATGGCATGATGAGCCAAAAATTTTGAGGGGCCAAGCATGGCATACAGAGCAAAATTTTAGGTTTCAACTTGGATTGTGCTTGCATAAATTATTGTTGAGTAAGGTTCGCATTCAATTTACACAAAAAAATGCTTAGAATGTCTAGTTTTTAGGTCGGAATATTACAAATTTTTAAGCTCGCGCTTTGCGCTCGCATTATTTGATTGGTGAGTTATGTATCCTATTTATGAGTCACTAAATGCAGTCCAGAACAGCTTCCTTTTCTGGTCAGTAAAAATTTCAGTTTGTGTTTTGTGCTCGCGTTAATTTGTTTAGAAAGATGCACACCTTTTTCATGATTACAAAAACAGCTCGAAATACTTAAATTTCATTTCTTATTACATCTTATTACAACATCTCGCAAGGATGCCCTTTTAACAGTGATTAGCACCATAATTGACCCAAAGTCGAGTTTTACAACTTCAAAATTGATTTTTTTTTTCAAAACCACTTGCTCGCTATGCTTTCTATAGCGGGAAATTAAAGCCTAAATCAAAATATCTGTCTTATCAATTAGAAATCACTTAAAAAAGCTTTGCTGAACTGCACCAAAATTCTCATTTTGACTTATACTGTGCATTTTTGGCTTTGACCCCCCCCCCCAAAAAAAAAAAAAAAATTCTGCCTCCCCTGTCCCAGGTAGAGGAGAAAGACATATGTTGAGAATGGGCATGCCAGGATCAGATCACCTTGGTAATAATAATTATTGCAATGTGAATCGCCTAGAACAATAATTAAATGTACAAAGGTAACTATATATTTATTTTAATTTTATGTCTAAATCTACATGATCTATCATGAAATTATTTTCGTTTTAAATGTACAAGGGTCAAAAATTTTGCTCGCTCACACCTTTTATACATTTGGTCCTGTGTGTCATGTATGCCGCCAAAGCATTGTCTATTTTTTTCCATATATTGTACAATTGAAATGCCTTGGCCTTGGCCTTGAGGTTTTCAGGCCTTGGCCTTGGCCTTGGGTTTCCATGCCTTGGCCTCAGCCTTGGTTATTGAAGCCTTGGCCTTGGGTATTAAAGCCTTGGCCTTGGATGTTTGAGCCTTGACTACAACACTGGTTCATAACAGTATTAATGTCTTAACTTGCTTAGAATAAGGGCAAATACATCCGAATGTATTATGCGATATTGCGATAAAGTGACACCAAAAACCAACCTCCGTGTCCAGTCAAACTTTTATATCGACTACAACGCGATCGCTTGGATGCCTTTGAAGATAGTACAATATACTAAATCGGTCTTGCCTCGCCTTTGTTGGTGTGACTAACACGCGTAAATACAATGACGTATAGCGATACAAAGGTGTATATTACTTAAATTGATATGTGGGCAAAGGGCTTTTTCTTCATATGAAAGTAACTTTTATGTCAATGAAATCTCTTAGAAAAAGTTAGAGGATGCATTGCTCTGCATGCTGTATGCAATTACGTTCAAGAACATCACAGCATAGTCCCGCAATAGCTTGTCAAAGTTACCCCCTTATCCGTAGCTCAACTATTAAAAATATCGTGCTTTTTGGAGCCCCCAATGTGACAACGCGGTGTTTTGCTACAAAGAAAAAACTTTTATTGTCTAGAAATCACTTGGAGGCAAAAGAGCAGGCTTTTCTCTTTGAGTTACATATAAAGAAGTGATGGCACAGCAAATCCTACCCTTTCAGGGGTCTTCCGAAGTCACCAACCCCTTTTTGTATTTTGCTCATTTCTTGGAAAATTCGCACAATTTTTAGCCCCATTGAGGCAATAGGCGTTTCCCCTTTGCAGTAAACCGATTTAATTGTTTTGTAAGCACTTGGGGATGAAAAATAGATTTTCTTCTATCAGCTAAATTTAAAGAAGTGCTGGCACAGCAAAGTCTATCCCCTACGGGGTTCGCTAAAGTCAATCACCCCTTTTCCATATTTTGCCAATTTATGGAAAAATCTATAAATCCGGAGCCCTCATTGAGGCAAAAAGATGTTTCTGCTACAGTGTAAGCCACTTTTATTGTTTTAAAACCACTTGGAAACAAAAGAGTAGCCTTTCTTCTATGTGCTACCTATAAAGAAGTGCTGGCACATCAAAGCCTACATCCTTTAGGGGGCTGCTGAAATCACCCCACCCCTTAAGCGTATTTTGCCCATTTCTTGTAAAATTTTGGAGCCCCAATGAGGTAAAAGGCGTTTCCCCCTTTGCAGTAGACCACTTTCATTGGAGATAACAAAATTAGATTTTCCTCCATCAGCTACATACAAAGAAGTGCTGGCACAGCAAACCCTACCTCTCAGGGGTTTGCCGAAGTCAACCATCCCTTTTCCATATTTTGCCTATTTATGGAAAAATCTATCAATTCGGAGCCCTCATTGATGCAAAAATGTTTTTTTTTATATATATAGAGAGAGAGAGAGAGAGCACACCACTTTCATTGTTTTGTAACCACTTGGAGATAAAAAAATCCTTTATATCGGCTACATATAAAGAAGTTCTGGCTCAGCAAAACCTAACCCCTCAGGGGTTTCCTAAGTCTCCCTACCCTTTTTGCCTATTTCCCCCTCCTTATTTTATTTATAATTCATGGGGGAAATCTGCCAATTTGGAGCCCCTATTAAGGCAAAACGTTGTATCTGCTCTATAGCAAACCCCTTTCATTGTTTCGTAACCACTTGGAGATAAAAACAAGTAGATTTTCCTCTATCAACTACAATAAAGAAGTGCTGGCTCAGCAAAGCCTATACCTCCCTTAGTCTAAAAATCGCAGTTTTTGACCCCCCCCTATTCGGGCAAAAGGCATTTCTGCTATATGGTTAAGTCACTTTTATTTTTTGAAACTTAAAGATGAGTAGGTTTAGTCTATCAGCGCATCGACCCTTCCCTCTTCAGGGACTCCAAATTGACAGATTTTCCCATAAATTGGCAAAATACGGCGCATCGACCCCTTCCCTCTTCAGGGGCTCCAAATTGACAGATTTTTCCCATAAATTGGCAAAATACGGAAAAGGTGTGACTTCGGTATATAGTTAAATAGTAGTAAAATAGGATGTGGCAGGTCTAATAGCTACATCTTATTTTTCACTTGAACTCTGAGATCGAGCAAGCAGAAAATGTAATTATTTTGATGTACAATGTCACGTGACTTGCATATGATAGTTTCCGTGCCTAGACCCTTTCATGTTAAACAATTAATACAGTCCAAACAGAATCGAATTTATGTATTTAATGTTAATAGTAACAATGTTCTTGTGGTATAAATCTTTGCTTACTGATATTTATGATACTGCGATAGTTTGAGAAAGTCAATGTTTATAGTATATCGAGGCCGGAATTGATATGATTTGCAATCCGGTCTGAGCACATAGTATACACTGGCGTCGTCTGCTACGTAAACTTAATGAGCGAATATGACCAAAATTAACCATTACGTTTATGCAAATTAGAACACTTTCCCCTATTCGGATTTTCTGGGACTTTTAGTATGGTCTTCTATGGACCTCAAAGAAATGTTCTGCATTGGAATAAATTCTGTTGCAATTTGTTCCAAGTGAAAAGTTAAAATGACTGGACTATACCTTGTTATGATGATTATGATAAAAACATAGGTAAGGAAATGTAACAGTTTATAACCTTAAAACCTAGAAGACTGCGCACGTACAGAAATCACTGGTATAAGTAATTCCAAAATACATTGCGCCTCGACTTACTTCTTCTTGAAACTGGAAGACGTTTATTTTCACCCAATATAGTTATGCAAAACAGTCCTTAACAGTAAAGGATTATTTCATTCCAAAATCATTTACTAATTCGCTCCTTAGAGACTGAAAATGTTCACCTTTCCTTTGCAAAGTAGGGGTTGAGGACATGGCCAGCAGGGAAAAGGGTCAGTGTATGTGTATAGGTAATTTCTTATTAATTCGTTTGAACAGTGTTAATGTGTTATGAAAGCAATTGCTCTGAAAGGGAGTGATTAAGCGACACTTTCTTAAATCTGTAATGAAATATTTTGAACTTATCTCCTTTGCAAATACATAATTATTATAAGGAAATGTACTTGGTGAAACTCTGAATAACGATCCTTAAATGTATATGACGACGCAAGCCAGTTGTTATTACTTAAAACTTGCAAGTTGTAAATGCATATAAGATGATTGACTCTGAATAAAAGTCCAATTTTGATAATGTTTGTTATTGCTGTACGTTATGATTATTACTGCTATTATTATTGATTGATTTTAACTAGCATTCATTGCTTTATTACTGTATAGTTTTGCTTCTTCCCCCACAGAAACCTGGGGGGGGGGGATGATTGTACACACCATCCCCCCACCTAAAATTCTGGGGGGATGCATCCCCCATCCCCCCGCTATCTACGCACCTGTTTGCTTTTAACTCACCCGAAAACGCCCAACGGATCAGGTATTTAAATACTGATCGATGTGGGCTTTATACTCGGCTTTAATCATGTTAATACATCTCATTATTTCCGAATCAACACGATATTCATGTGTATTAACTCCACATGTTCAGCCCCGTATCTGGTCAGAGAAGGTGTGACAACTCATACATGCATGGATGTATGAATTGCATCTTCATTGATAACCTCATCTATTTTTAATCGATGTAATCCAATTTCTTTGACAAGCAATAAATGAAGGTGTTTATTATCTCTATTATTGGTCTTGATACCAGCTATGTTAAACAATTTGTATGAGAATCAACGCATATATGTAGTTAATTTCGTTGTTCATCCATGGTATGTCATTGATCACCTCAACTTTTTTAAACGATGTAATCCAATTTCTTTGACAAGCAATAGATAAAGGTTCATTATCTCTGTTATTGGTCTTGATACCAGCTTTGTTAAACGATTTGTAATTCAATTGTATAACGATCAATGAATTCTTGTGGTTAATTCCATTGTTCATGCATGGTATGACATTAACACCAGTCGCGTGCTTGCATGCCTCATATACGTACACTGTTTGATTATAGGGGGCGTGGCTTTCCAATATTGAACATGAAGATACACCTACCATGCCTACGTGTGTCTCAGATTCGCTTTATGATTGAAAACACGCATGCGACCTTGCCAGAGAAGGTGTGGCTATACATGCATGAACAAACGTCCATCTATTATGTTCGCTATTATATGCATGGGTTAATTTCAATCTACCCTACCAATAACATTGACTTGTTAAATATGTTAATTTTAACTTGTGTGTCTCCCGACACCCTTGCACATGCGTTGTTTGATCAGAGAAAGCGGGATATTTAATGCATGATTAATGCACACATATTTTTGCTTTTAAATCACTAAAACACCCAACGGGTCAGGTATTTAAATACTGATTGATGTGGGCGTTACACCCGGCTTTAATACATTTCATCACATGTTTTTTTTTTCCAAAACAGCCCGACATTCATGTTGATTATTAACTCGCGCATGTTCAACCCGGCCCGTGTCTGAGCAGAGAAGGCGTGGCAACTCCGTCATGCATGGCTATCAAAATACTCACCAGAACCATGAGAACAGGAATAAAGTGACTGTTTATAGGCCTACACTGTAAGGGCATCAATCTGTAATTGATTGATACAATCTGATTTTTTTTTAATCGTTCGCTAGACTTGTACTTAACTTTTGTATTAAACATCCCCCACATCATCTTAAGACATATTTCTGGGTATACTCTTAATTCATTTCAAACTGACCGTTTATTTTATTTTTTTTAAGTGTAATGATTTTCAAATCTTATATATACTTGGGTGGTTGAGCTCTGCTCTAATGCTTCCAATGATATGTTCTTGCTGACCAAGATGGGTCTTGTTCTTTTTGTACATGTAATTTATATTGATATTTACTGCACATTTGCACCACATACATACATGAACACCCGTTCAATCACTAGCAAAAGCACCTACACGACAAGCACCCTTGCAGTTGACCCCTTTCTTAGTTTATGGTACTTTACATTTTATCAATTTTGATGGAGTCCCTCTCTTTTATTCTTGATAATTACATAGACAATTCACATGACAGCAAATACTATACACCTCAAGAATTTAATAATATGTTTGATAGTAATTCCGATCATATTTCCCTTTTACATGCAAATTTAAGAAGTCTCAATAGAAACTTCGAATATTTTGAAAATCTCTTACACACATTAAATAATTTGAAATTTTCTGTTATAGGTATTAGCGAGACATGGTTGCATGATAATTCCCCAAATTTGTTTAATTTACCAAATTATAAGTTGATAAGGGCAGACCGCAAAGGAAAAAGAGGCGGAGGCGTGGCCTTCTATATTATTGATAAACTAAAATTTAAGATCCGTTCCGATGTGAAACTCTTGCATGCAGAGGCTTTGTTCATTGAAATTGAAAACACAGGATTTAAAAATATCATCATAGGTTTGATTTATAGATCACCAGGCTCTAATCTTGATTTGTTTTGTAAGGAGCTAGAGCAATATTTATATGCAATAGGTAATGAAAATAAACATACTTTTATTTTTGGTGATTTTAATATCAATTTCCTACCCGCGGTCGACAGTGATCACTCAATCAATTTTATGAAACTAATGTACTCATTCGGCTTCCATTCATTCATCAATAAATCCACTAGAATCAACCCAAATTCATCTACTCAAATTGACAATATTTTTTCCAACGTACATAGCAACATGAATAATAAAATGGTAGGAGGAATTCTATGCTCTGAAGTTTCAGACCACCTACCAATATTTTTAACTTGTGAAATGAAATAACCGTGCCCCAAATCAATTAACCAACGCTCATATCGAAAAGAATCTAAACGTAATATTGAATTAATGAAGCAAGACTTATTACTTGAGGGGTGGGAGGATGTCTATAATGAAACTGACGCAAACACATCGTATAATCTCTTAAATAATAAATTACAACATTATTATGAAAAGAATATTCCCATAGGAAAAGTAAAAAATAATCGAAAAACACCCAAACAACAATGGATAACAAAAGGTTTATTAAAATCAATACAGACACGTAATTGCCTTTACAAGTCACATTTACGCAATCCTACTGAAGCCAATTTTAAAAAATACAAAGTATATCGCAACAAGTTAACAAAATTAATTCGTTTATCACGTAAAATGTATTATACTAATAGAATAAAAGATGCCAGTTCAAACACTTATACTACCTGGAAAATCATCAAAGAACTAATGGGAACAAGTGCAGATCCCCCACCTACTGATGACATGACTTTAAATGGTTCCAAAGTTGACTCTTCCCTTCATGCAAACTCATTCAATTCATTTTTCACAAATATCGGACCCGAACTTGCAAGCAAGATCAATAGCCAAAATGCGCATTTCACAGATTACCTCCCCGAACCTAATCCACATTCATTTTTCCTGAACCCGACGAACCCCACAGAAATTCTGAACATTACACGGTCTCTTAATAGCTCCAAATCTCATGGGCATGATAAAATTAGTATGTCTCTTTTATTTGAAATAATTCACCCGCTTGCAAACCCTCTTAGTCATGTTTTTAATAAATCTCTATCACAAGGTATATTTCCTGACTTATTCAAAATCGCCAAAGTCAATCCAATTTTCAAAAAAGACAATCCTCATGAAATAAGCAATTATCGCCCTATATCTCTTCTCCCTATAGTATATCCAAAATCCTCGAGAAAATAGTTTATAATAGACTTTATGAATTTATCAACAAACACAATTTATTTATTTCTAATCAATATGGCTTTATAAAAAATTACTCAACAAACTTGGCTTTAATCCAAATTAACGATAAAATAACAAACGCCATAGCCAACAAAGAGCATGTCATTGGTATATTTTGTGACCTCAGTAAGGCGTTCGATACACTTAATCATAATATTTTACTTTCAAAACTTAATTATTATGGTATTCGCGGTCAATCACTCCTTTGGTTTAAAAATTATTTAATAAACCGAAAACAATATGTCACATTTAATGGCAACGATTCTAGTTCACTTCCAGTTCAATGTGGTGTCCCTCAAGGTTCCATTCTAGGCCCGCTTTTATTTTTATTATATGTCAATGATATTATTAATACATCCTCCATTTTATCATTTGTATTATTTGCTGACGACACAAATATATTTTTTTCTCATAAAAATATAACTTCCTTAAACAACATCTTAAATATTGAATTAATTAAAGTCTCACAGTGGTTTAAAGCTAATGAACTATCCTTGAACTAAAAAAAGACCCACTTCATCCATTTTAAACATTCTCATATTACAGATTCTCCAATTCACTTACAGATTGACGACACACCATTAGAGCGGAAGACTCAATCTAGATTCTTAGGCGTCATCATAGATCAAGCTTTGTCTTGGAATGAACATCTGCACCATATCATTATATGTATCTCGAGAAATATTGGAATAATTTCCAAGTTGAAATTTATTTTACCACACAAAACTTTATTTCTATTGTATAATTCGTTAATACTCCCGTATATAACATATTGTAACGTTGTTTGGGCTAATTGTGGTTCTACAAAACTTCTATTTCTAAATTACAAAAAAGAGCAATTCGCATTTGTACAGGATCACATTATTTGGCTCACACTGATCCTTTATTTTTTAAACTGAAAACATTAAAAATTGCCGACTTATATACTATTCAAATAACTATAATTATGTTTAAATATATTAACAATCTGCTCCCTTCGTCCTTTGATAACATGTTCAAATTTAATAGTTCTGTCCATACTTACCCAACGCGCATATCCGGAAACTTTCATCTCTCTAACCCCAGACTGTTAATTGCCTCTAAATCAATACGACACCATGGTCCTGACATTTGGAATGGTCTTCCAAACAATATTAAAACGTGTTCAACCATATACTCATTAAAAGCCACTCTAAAGAAAACTATCATTCAATCTTATCAACCCCACCCTCCAAATTAAAACATTCACTCAAATATTCACATTCGCTATTTAATATTCTGATTTTACTCAACTGCTATACACAGCACCAGCACCTTGCACTTGCAATGCACCCACTTGGTCAGTAAATATCAATCTTAGTCACGAATCTTTTATGAGGCCGCCATCAATTCAAGCCTAACCGCTCACGATGGCGGTCTCCTGCGTTCATTTATTACATTATATGCATAGCTAACCGCTCACGATGGCGGTCTCCTGCGTTCATTTATTACATTATATGCATATATGCATATAATGTAATGTTTACATTTATAATAGATTAATTTATACTCACATCCTTATTTGTATTGCACATTGTTTATATTATGAATTATTTTGTATTTTGTAATTATAAATAATTTTGTATTGTGTTTTTGAACGCAGAAATAAATGCAAACAAAACAAAACAAATGTTGTAGCCAAAATGTAGTTTGTTTGAAAGTAATACGAGGCTACACATTGTATTTGATAGGGATTTGTACTAGTGGGAAGGTATTTTATGAGATACCTTGTAAGAGTTTTCAGATCAAATGGCTTTGGTCAAGGGAATACTGAGTACTGTTCAAAGTTAATTTTGCGTTGTCATGGTAATGCTGTGTTTTGGAACAGTCCATGCCCCCTTTCTTATGTAATTTTGGCTGGTTGGATGGGAACCACACATTGGGGAGTAGGAGGCCAGAGACACCAGTATTTTATATGTTGATAGGAGGGAGTACAGTATGTGCAGAGAAGCTCTGGGTTTGGCAAACATAATTAACTAATGAATAGTTGAGGCGTTTCTTTGTCTGATACTGGAACTTTGTTAACTTTTTAATTTTTGTTTTGGGTCTTGATTAATATTCGGTTTAATTAAGTTATGGTGTGAATTAATGTTAATTGTTTGATCCAGAATGTGTATTTAATAGTTTTAGGGGCTACTTTTGAAAAAGTAGGGGGGCCCACGTGTTGATGAAAGTGTTTTACTTTTATGTGTCTGTGTGTTATAATGGTTATCATATTGTAATATGCTGATCTTTCTGATTTGTAACTGGGATTTGGCTAGGAGTACTGCTAGGTTTAGTCAGGATAAAGTATCAATGTTAATTTCGAGAACCTCAATCTGAGACCGGGATTGCATTAGAGGGATACTGGAGTGACTATTGGGGCAGTAAGGTTTTTCTCTTTACCTTTGTTTGTCTGTTAACCTTCGAGGCCGGAAAGGATGCATTGGTAGTTGAGAGAATTAGTCAAAAGTTATGAGATTTTTCAGTATGTTATATTGGTGAACCATTGTTCCATTGGAAATTGCTAAGATTTGGGGGAACATCTGGTAATTGTTGTTACCGGTATTTGTTTATTGTCTTGTAATTCTTTAACAATTTGGATCAGCTTAAAGTATAAGTAGGTAGGCCTATATTTTTGCAGATTTAAGGATGACATTGTAGTGATTGATTTACTGGCTATAATTATATAATGGTCTGTTATTCGTTGAGATACATGGATTGTGAAGGTCTATGTCGATAACTAAACAATTGGTTGGTATAAACTCTGGAGCTGTTAGGATCAGTTAGGAAGCACTTGGAATGTTAATGCTAGAAACCTCAATATGAGACTAGTATTACATAATAAGGAGTGTACTTGAAAACTGAAACAGTTGAGCTTTTGCACTAGATATGTTTTCTGTGTTTATTCTCGTCACGAGACCAGGAAGTTCGTATTAGTGGTGCGGGTTCGCCAATACCGTGTTATTGCTGAGATTTTTATATTCCGTATCAGGTGATTACTGGCTTTATGTATTTAGTGTCATGATTAATTGTAAATTGATTTGTTCTGTAACTGCGAACAAGCATCTCCAGGTAGTGTTACTTAAAGTAGGACTTTAATTTGTAATAATTTTTGTATAGTGAGTGGCGGGACGTCACTCAATTAAGTAGGGGAGTATGTAACAGGTCAAAATGAACTGTTTATTGAAAATTCATATGTTTTCATTACTCTTAATCATTTGTTTGTAAGTAATAGATGCCTTCACAGGAAGTGCACAGGAATTAGTAGAAAGTAGAAATGTTTAACAATCTTCATGCTTTTTAAGAAGTATGATTCACACTCTTTCTGGGTAAGAGTGATGCGGTCTTTGGGTCAAAACATCACATTCCAGAGCTATGAGCTTGTATGACGTAGATCATTATGGTCAAGGCTTAGCATCTGTGAATGGAAAGTGATAACTGCATAAAAAAGGGGAAAGGATTTTACTCCAATTCACTCCTGCACTGCACCCCATTCATGGGGCAGGCAGAGAGGCTTCTTCATTTTTGGGTCAGAATTATATAGGTAAGATATTTATCTTATTTTGTCAATTCTATTAGTTTTGAACGATAGTTTATAAAGTTGGTTAATAATGTATTTTCTATTGTTCGGAATAAGAGGTTAGGTTATGTATATTAAAGTATGCTAGCATAGCATATTTGTCTTTATTTGAAGGGGTTTTGTGAATTAAGTAATTAATTAGTTGTGCATCCGTCTTTGTCACTTCAGATGATTTTTGTGGTATTTTATATTAATTACTTGTACTTGTATACTTGATTGTAGTATGTAGATAAACATAAAATGTGTTCGGTTCTAATCGTAAAGTAAAACGATTTAGTAAAATGATCTTTAGAGTTGAAGATTTTGGTTATTGAATTGTAAATTCAATGTTTCTGTTTTGTGTTTTCAGAGTAAAGGGTCACAATAATTGCTTACTATGTGTAATAATTGTTACTTTCATTTTAAAGGTATATTTGACATGACATTCGTGTAGCGGGTGAGGCTATCACGAGAGGAAATATGGTCCTCTAGGCCAGATTGCCAGGGTGAGTGGTTATCATTTATAAACCACTGTATTTCAATGCTAATTTGTTGGCATATTTTAATTGTTGTTTGGTAAATTTCACTTAATGGATGTATTTCATTTATTTGTTAGAAGAGTTATCCGTGACGATGGAGGAACTGAATTTGTGATTAGATGAGTTGAATTCAGGCAATATTGAATGAGTTTTAATGACTGGATATAGACAACATGTTTATCATTTATTATTACGAGTCTACTTGACGTCATATTGATGAATGTTTTATCTTAGACTCACAAGCAAATATGTGTAAATTTCTATTTTGTGTGTTTTTCAAACACATATCATCATTCTAGTTAATTGTTTTATTCTCATTGGTTCTTGCAGGTTTTTTTTTATTTCTTTATCTTTTGTTCCTGTACTTGGAAATTTTGGAATTTTGTATATAACGACTCATCGATATTAAACGAACCGAAACAAAGGAATGGTGTCGTGTGTCATCTTTCTACATCAGTTTCCACGTGTTACATCACCATAGTCATATAATGCGCTTGCTGATTTTATTAGAATTGCATCTGAACACATGAAACACTTTTTGCAGTCATTGCAATCATGATTATCATACGCATCTCACTAATCAAATATTGCGAGCGCGAAGCGCGAGCTGAAAATTTAGATAATTCAGACCTGAAGTGGGGTATTCTAAGGTTACTTTGTAGGAATTAACTAGAACCATACGTAATCCATTAACCAAATGATGCGAGTGCGAAGCGCGAGCTGAAAATTTTTGATATTCAAATCAAAAGAAGGGACATGTTTAGGACTGATTTTAGGAATTCATGAAGAGCAGACATATCTCACCAATCCATTAATGCGCACGTAATCACGGACAGGAAATGTTTCATATATACGAAGACCTTAACATGGGGCAATCACTTTTTTGAGTCATGAAAAAGAAGCATATGTCACTACATAAAACAATGATAACTCAAGTGCTATAGGAAATATATTTGGTTTATGAAAACGGGGTGTTTTAGTACATCAGGATTATATATCTCGTTAAACAGACAATGCGAGCATCAGGAACAATGAAGACGTAGGCCCTGGGCAAATGTTTCTTATGTAATTTAACATAACATAATTATAATATAATATAACATTATAATGAATATTTTTTTCTTTCCCACTACGTTTCTCTTCCTTTCTCCCTCTCTTGTCCTTTTCCCATTTTCCCCGTTTTTTTTTTTTTGGGGGGGAGGTCAGCTGATAGGGGGAGGGGGCACGTGCCCCATGCCCCCCCCGTAGTTACGCAACTGTATGTCCATATGGCGAATACCCCTCCAATATTATTATCGTTTATACCCCATGATGGTTTAATGGTTTTATTAGAGATTACATTAAAAAAATTCGACATTCCATCATAATCCCTTCCCAAAGACCCCAACATTGATGAATAAGATGAAACGGAGGTTTCTCTTCAATGTTATAATAAGGACATAAAGTATTTCGTTTGGAAATGGTGAACTGGCTCTTTATTTATATGCAATAATATTGTTTCATTTGTTAAGCGGTATTTCAGAAACAATTATCACCAACAAAACAATTATCTCTTGTGATTTTTTTTTTCATTTTTTTCCTTAAAAACGGGGGGGGGGGGTGTTTGTACAGGCCATCCCCCCTTCTCGAAAAGTGGGGGGATATATCCCCCATCCCCCCCGGGATTTACGCCAGTGGCTTGACCTGAAGTTAATTAAAAATGGTCAAAGCAGCTTAAGTAGGATATAGCTGAAAATTTAAACCGAATTGGATGTAAATCTTTATCAATTTAAAAAAATATCATAATTTTCTAATTTTACAAATTTGATAAGATTTTCAGTTTTTGCTTGTATTTCACTTGAAATCCCTATAATAGGTCTTACAAAGCCATATGGTACAGCTGTAGTAACACCTAAAACCAGACTAAGATGCTGGTTATGGTTACAACAAACTCATTATCAAAGTATTCAAATGTAATATTAGGACCTGATAATTATAGGCCAGAAACTTTACCAGAAAGCCTACAAACAAATCATTTTCTTACCTTTTTGTGTAGGATCTGTGGAAAATTACTCGATAAGGTTTATTAGGTCAATCTGATCTTGTCGAAAAGAAGTAGCGCACACACGAGTCATATAATATCTGCTGATGTATAGAAACCGAGTATGATATGATCCCGATATTATCACATTGAAATTGGCACAAGGAGAGTGTACAGAAAGTAGCTAACTTCATGGAAGAAGTATGACTCACTCCAGCCCCAGTCCCTTGCACAGAGCATCACCACACCCCCTTGATACCAGAGAAAGTTTGATAGACAGTGACCTGTAGACCAATCAGATCAAGTTTAGATCACTCCCATCTTAAAATAGTTACACCCCCAAAACAAATGATATAAATAAGACTTCTTGATTATTAGAGAAGACGAACGATAGAATACTAGACCCACACTCATCCAGATAGACTGACTGACTTCAAGACTTAGACGTCCATCGAATATTATATTAACTTCACTCCGAATCTTAATCTTTAATATACTTCGAAACTATTATATTCATCGTCTCCTGTTATATCTGAATCTTCATGTACTTCAAAGTGTGAATTGTCAACTGCAACTGATGATTAAATACTTTGTGATTTGAACTGTATAACTTTCTGCAAAGTTTCCTTTATTACGCTTCCCTAATTACCGATCCCAACACGACATGGTGGAGAACCCGGTTTTCTAATCGAGAAACGCTTAATTTTTATCATGGATATGTGCTTTGAGAAAAGACTGAGAATTGCTCTCATAAAAAAGACAGTTAAAAGATATCATTTATCCTACGAGTGTTAGCACCGGCATAAACTCCTGTTAGAACCTGAACTACAATGGATGACAAAAATCGACGACTACAATTACCGCACTACAGAAACACACAGACGGACGACAAAGACGGATGAACAGACGGATGATACAGACGGAGGAACAGTATGGACAAGGACATCGATTACAACACAGATGACAATGAATCTAACTGGAAACATCACAAGACGCCATCGTCAACGCCAAAGACGTAGATCACCACTACAACAACATAAATCTTGAATTATAGAATGAATAACTTTGACTCTTCCCCCGAATATATCAAACACCGGACATTACTTTAATTGTGCTAAGACTACATTTTAATCATTCTTTTGAGTTATATTCTTCATCTCTGATCGGTAAGTGAACCATTTTCTTTATTGTTCCACTGGCATATGAGAAAGTGCGAGAGGCTATATTTAATTCAATGTCCATTACATGCGTATAATTGTATTTTTTATTGTACACAGTTTCATTAATTTGTATAATAACATTTTCTTTATCCTTTTGATTTGACATTGGAAATAGCAATATTTGACAAACACTGACTCTAACCAGTCTCATTTAAAATTGACCACGATGAAAATTAAACAACTTTTAACACTTAAGACGAAGTCATTGACATTGACAATTCCAAATACTGAGCCAGATAAGGATTAACTAAGTTTATGTAACATGTGATATTTCATTATTTCTCAAACAACATTGGATGTGATGTAATCAAGGTAGATGATATTATGAAGCAAGAATGTTCTATATTTCAATCAATATCATGATGATGTTGTATTTGGTTAACATTAACATGTAAAGCAAAGCATTTTCCAGTGATGAATGATACTGGACTACACATAGGCCAAGTGTGTCAAGAAATACGATTTTATTCTGGTTTTTGTCTCACCTGCGAAGCAGAGTGAGACTATAGGCGCCGCTTTTCCGACGGCGACGGCGGCGGCGTCAACATCAAATCTTAACCTGAGGTTAAGTTTTTGAAATGACGTCATAACTTAGAAAGTATATGGACCTAGTTAATGAAACTTGGCCATAAGGTTAATCAAGTATTACTAAACATCCTATTAGAGTTTCATGTCACATGACCAAGGTCAAAGGTCATTTAGGGTCAATGAACTTAGACCATGTTGGAGGAATCAACATCGAAATCTTAACCTGAGGTTAAGTTTTTGAAATGTCATCATAACTTAGAAAATATATGGACCTAGTTCATGAAACTTGGACATAAGGTTAATCAAGTATCACTGAACATCCTGCATGAGTTTCACGTCACATGACCAAGGTCAAAGGTCATTTAGGGTCAATGAACTTTGGCCGAATTGGGGATATCTGTTGAATTCCCATCATAACTTCAAAAGTTTATGGATCTGATTCATGAAACTTGGATATAATAGCATTCAAGCATCACTGAACATTTTGTGCAAGTTTCGGGTCTCATGATTAAGGTCAATGGTCATTTAGGGTCAATGAACTTTGGCCGAATCGGGGGTATCTGTTGAATTACCATCATAACTTTGAAAGTTTATTGGTCTAGTTCATTAAACTTGGACATTAGAGTAATCAAGTATCACTGACCGTAATGTGCTCGTTTCAGGTCACATGACCAAGGTCAAAGGTCAATGAACTTTGGCCGAATTGGGTGTATCTGTTGAATTACCATCATAACTTTGAAAGTTTATGGATCTGATTCATGAAACTTGTACATGGGAGTAATCAAGTATCACTGAACATCCTGTTTGAGTTTCAGGTCACGTGATTAAGGTCAAAGGTCATGTAAGGTCAATGAACTTTGGCCATGTTGGGGCTTTTTGTTGAATAATCATCATATCTCTGTAAGTTTATTGGTCTAGTTCATAAAAAGTGGACATAAGAATAACCATGTATCACTGAACATCTTATGCGAGTTAGAGTAGTATTCAAAGTCAGCACTGCTGCTATATTGAACCGCGTGATGCAGGTGAGACGGCCAGAGGCATTCCACTTGTTATTATTTTCTTTTAGTATTTCGCCGCTTTGTGTATAGCATGAAACTTGTCAAGTTTGAATGTACTTGAAAATGACCATTAAGACATTATTAGAGCAAATTAGGAGTGAAACTCATATAGAAGATTTGGTGTGTAATCCTATGACATAAAATTACTTCAGAAATAGAAGTGAAAATAGAAGCACATTTCCCTATGATGAGGACGCCCACCGCTCACAAATTGATCGATTAACATACATGTAATATTGTTGCGGAGTGTATAGAAACTACTTTGGTGACATCACTATTTTCTGGAATCTTACAAGTGTGAATAGGCCCTTATCCTCAACACAAGGCAAGCTTTACCCCTATCCACCTGTTCTATTACAATATCCAGACTAGTTGACAGGTACAATGACATTAATGACATAAATGACCATTACAGAGAATTGCCCTATGACCTTTAAATTCCATCGAGACCACTAAAGTTTACTGTGACCTACTGACCAACTTTTCAGACGGATTTTTCAGACAATTGTATTTGATGTAAATAGTAATTTCTTTATGTTTAATGTTGTATGTGATTGAATAATTTTGTTGACAATGTGTTTACTCAAGTTTAGAACAGTATATATTTTATTGAACAAATATTTATCATGGCAAGGTTGATTACCAAGATAAGTTTGAATATATACTTGTCATATTGATGATATCTATCAAGTTTGAAAGTACATGTACTTGTTTATTTTGTTCTTTTATAACATGAATAAGGAAAGATATTCTCCAACAGGATAGGAGTGATAGTAATAATTGAATTCTATGTTGATTGCTTCATTTGAAGTACATATTTGGCCTTCCTAAGGCCAAGTAAAATAAGAAAGTAGTTGATCGTCCTCGCGCGCATCACTTTTGGCCGCCGCATGAAAATTTTTGCTATTTACTATTTTCTAAAAAAAAAAAAAAAAAAAAAAAAAAAATTGTGTTGTTTCTCGTCCTCGCCATCTTCCCTTTTTAATTGCAGCATCAATTTTCTTGTTATTAACTATTTTTATGGCTGCTGAATAACGAAAAAATTCACAAGATTACTCTGGGATCTCTCTCACAACTTCAAAAACAATTGCAAAGTCCGATATCGCCGTAATTGCAAGAAAGAAAAAAATTCTGATTTGTTTTTTTATTGGATTTTGAAGATACCATCATAAATTAGCGAGGAAATAAAGTTTGCAAACTCGGAAAAGATCGCGGATTTCTTCATTTTGAGTGCATTTTCGGGGACTCCGCTTACTGAATCTGAACTAATCCGTCGCATGCTCTTGAAATATGGCGCAGATAAATCAATTCTAATGATTTAATTTGTATTTCAGCGGGTATTTTTGGTGAGTGATAGCGCCTGTACTTAGATGTGTGTTACGGTGATTGTGTGCTTGTGACTCTGTTGGGTGAACTGCATGTGTGCTAGGATGATGTGATTGACTGTGCTGGCGTGACATGTGAATTTGTGAAATGCATTGAATTTTCTGGCGAGTTTTCTAATGTCAGGAGGCAATGCATCGAATATTCAATGAGGGATTTAATATTCAATATAATATATCAATTTTAAAAATGAATAAAAATTGAGCAGTAGTATTAAACATTATGTAAACGAACAAGCACCCGAAAACTGCGATGCGAAACCATACCCAGAGCTAAAAATGAGATTGGCTCTGGAAAATTGAACAAGACTCCATGACAATAAAAAGACCCCCCATGCATTTTTTTTACCCTTTAAAATGTTTAAATTATTCACTTGACATGAACATTCTGTTTAACAACAATACAGTACCAGTATACATCAGTAATAATACATCAATGGATTTTATTTTCCATAGATTTCCAATCAATCGTAGATATTTATACATACATAATAATATGTATATATATATTTCTAATCATTTATTATTACTATTGAGCATACATCGATCACATAATTCAAGCTTGACATGGCCTGACAATCATTTGAATAAAAAATAGCAAAAAAAATAGTAAATAGTAAGGACCTCCCTCATCACTGATGTCAAAAATCGGACCGAGAAAATGCCTCCGTGTTCTTAAAAAAAATAGGGAGATAGCAAATAGCAAGGACCTCCCTCATCACCGCTCTCAAAAAACCCGGACGATCAACTACTATCTTTTTTTACTTGGCCTAACATAGAGAAACTGTCATTTCTAGAGCGCACCTGTTAACTTTCCACTAATTATTATGTTGATCAGATGCTAGGATTTATACAGCATAATTTTTTTCTCGTTATTACTGTTATTGCTTGAACTAATTTAGTGTTATAGTTAGAGTGAAATTGATCTGTATTCTTCATTTGATTTGAAGGAGTTTGTACTATGTAATTAATGAACATTGATTTAGTAATATTTGCTTTTTGTTTCAAAGTGCATAAGTCTGCATGAGTTAATGTGTTTAGTATCATCATTGGTTGATCAGTTGATTAATTTACTTTATTTCAATATATTTAGTGAATGTATTCGATGTGTTAGTTATATCTTTAGTTTAAGTTGAAATTAGTTAAGACGTAGAATAAGTTTAATCCTCTTAGTATAAATAGTATGTGTGAGAGAGAGAGAGTGAAAGTACAGTGGACAATCGAGATACACTCCCGGGGGGGGGGGGGCACTCAGTATATAATGCATAGTGGGTATGTGCCGCGGAGGGGACCCCCATTTTCACACTCAAATTTCCGTTCCAAGGCATAGCATTTTTGCCTTGTTGAGAAAAAGAACAAAGAAAGCCGCTCCAAGGCATAGCATTTTCTTCTTATCGAGAAAAGAGAAGAGAGAAATCCGCTCCAAAGCATCGCATATTTTTCGTTACGCCACTCCGATCGCATTGAATGAGCTGCAATTTTGGTGAAAAGCGGCCGCAGAGCTCCCCCGGCGGAGGCCGCGCTAGCTGCATCATGCACGCATGACCGTTCCGTAGGGATGCATACGCGCTCACACGCTCAGCTGGCGATCCGTTCCAAGGACCCCCGTTTTCACAAACATTTGTCGTTCCGATGCCCGTTCCGAGGACCCTCCTTTTTACAATAAGCCCGCTCCAAGGCCCCCGTTTTTTGTCTCGCCCGCGGCACACCCCCACCACTTTTTTGGTCGAGTGCCCCCCCCCGGGGATACACTATTCTGGTTTCACTCACTTTTCAAAATATCCTTTGTAATCTATTTGTATACATTTCGTTTCCCAAATGAGGAGAGGAGCCTCATTTTCCAAAGAAAGGGGATGTTATGTAGTATGAATATAACTTCCTGTTATCCTTTCAGTCATTCACCCTCACTTGTTTACAAACTCCCCCAATGTCATCTTAGAATCCCAAACCCCCCAATACCATTTAACTGCTAAGCCTTGACCATAAAAAGACCAACCCTCAGTGACGTCAGCTAACTTCATGGAAGAAGTATGACTCACACTCCAGCCCCAGTCACTTGCACAGAGCATCACCACACCCTTGATACCAGAGAAAGTTTGATAGACAGTGACCTGTAGACCAATCAGATCAAGTTTAGATCACTCCCATCTTAAAATAGTTACACCCCAAAACAAATGATATAAATAAGACTTCTTGATTATTAGAGAAGACGAACGATAGAATACTAGACCCACACTCATCCAGATAGACTGACTGACTTCAAGACTTAGACGTCCATCGAATATTATATTAACTTCACTCCGAATCTTAATCTTTAATATACTTCGAAACTATTATATTCATCGTCTCCTGTTATATCTGAATCTTCATGTACTTCAAAGTGTGAATTGTCAACTGCAACTGATGATTAAATACTTTGTGATTTGAACTGTATAACTTTCTGCAAAGTTTCCTCATTACGCTTCCCTTCAATAATCACCGATCCCATTCCCCAACACAGCAATAAAGTTCTATGGAAACTTTTCGTCTATTTTTATTTCCGCCTTTGCAGTCATTGGCACACATCGAATTTATTTTGTAATGTTTTTAATTACCCAACTTTAAGGATGTCGAAGGCGCTAATTTGTAGTCCGTAAGATTTTAACATTGGTTCATCGAAATATAGACCAGGGGCCCGTTGCATAAAACTTTTTACCTGCGAAAACTCAGGTTGTTGTTTTTTTGATAAAGTCAATGGCAGAAATCAGACTATCCTTAGAGTTTTCAGTTTTACCAGAGTTTTCTCAGGTAAAAAGTTTTATGCAACAGGCCCCAGAACCTAGGACAGAAGGGTGCATGAGTGACCCCTTAATCGTACTTTCTGGTGGTTGTGGTGGTGATGATGATGAAGATGATGATGATGATGATGATGATGATGATGATGATGATGATGATGATGATGATGATGATGATGACGATGATGATGATGAAGATGATGATGATGATGATGATGACGATAATGATGATGAAGATGGGGATATGACATGTATGACGATGGTGGTGATGATGCATGGTGGTGGTGGTGGCGCCTGGCGGTGATGATCATGATGAACATTATCTTGTACTGTTTGTAATTACCCAATTTTCAGGATGTGAAAGGTGCTTATTTAGTACCGGATCATCGAAATAAGAACAGGACCTGGGGCAGAAGGGTGCATGAAGGAGTGATCCCTTCGTACACTGTAAAAACGCGTTTTGAAATTTTAAGCAAGTTGTTTACAGCCAGCCTGTTTAAACTTTTTAATCAACTACAGTGCATATAAAAAAAAAGTTTACACTTTGAAAAAAGCTCTAGGAATTAAAAAATATACAACATGTGGGTAATTTTTTCACATATAATCTTGGGTTTGTGGGTCATCTATCCAATGAAAGTAAAAGTTTTGACAGAATGTTACACTTGAATGAGCACTGCCCATTTTTCTAAAGCTCGCAGAAATCTGTTTGCGCAGAAATGCTCGTTTTCACGCAGTGTCAAGGGGAAAGGGCGAAATCAAACTTACCCTGCGATACATTTTTCCTACATTTCCCTTGCACTTTCAGTCAATTAAGATAAAACAGATACATTCAAGCATTTTTAAACAAATTTGACACCCAAATTGAAATTTCAACACTTAGTAAGCACAACTTTTACCCTTTTCATGCCAGCTGGATTTAATGACATAGCTGAATCTGAACAAAAGTTAACACCAGACATCTCCAGCACTTTTTCACTAAGTTCTTATTATTTCAAGTGGGTTGACATTTAATTTTTCATTTAATACTTGTTTCTCAACACTTTTCCCAAGCTTGACAATGATTAAGAAAATGAACATCAAGCCAAATTCATTCTATGTAAATCACAACTCAGTGTAAATCAAATATCGCCTTGATGGCCTTGGTGTGTGGGGGGGGGGGTGGTCGGGGCGCAATGCACTCTTCGGAGTGTATTGGGCACGGAAACAAGTTAAAAGAGGTCAAAGATATCTTCAGATCAATTTTACTCGCTAAATTCTACGTGTTCTTCATGGTAAAGGTTTACTTTTATTCGCATAGCTATTTCAAACTTCTGCGCAAATCATTTTTCACTAACTTTTCAAAAGTAAGTGATGCTCACTCAAGCTGAAATATTTTTCGATAGTTATATCGTCATTTGCTTAAATGGATCTGTACCGATGTTAAAATGTGGAAAAATCTTCAGGATATTACAAATGTAAAAGTTTACAGGATCTTTTCAAAGTGTAAACTTTTTTTGATACGCACTGTATATTTCAACTTTTAAAATAACTGTTTAAACTTTTAAAAGAACTCTTTAAACTTTTTAAAGTGCTGTTTAAACTTAGTTATTACAAAAAAAGTTTAAAACAATTTGTTGTTAGAATGACAGGCTTAAACAACGTGCTATGTTTTTTTTTTGTACTTTGTATGATACAGGCGGGGCATTCTGCTCTCCATCATTTTGCTGAATCTCCAAACTCAAGATTATGTTGTGTCATGTTCAATTTCATGCAAAGAGAAGCCGGTCCATGGCAAAGCGAGACTTATCTGTCAATCAAAGAGGATGATAATGTTGTTTTGTTGCTAATAGCACCGCTGCTACGCCTATAGGTACGGTTATGATGATGATGATGACCTGGATGGCAGTGATGATGACGATAAAGGGCAATTTAGGGCGGGGACGCAATTGACACTACCTACAGGGGAATTAAGAAACGTGACATAATCGTCTTTTAATGCTATATTTTTCTTCTCTCTTACTAAAGTTTTCTTTTCCTTTTTTTTATATTTTATTTCAATTCCCTAAAGAAATCGTGAGGGCAGTCGTCCCTATTTAGTGTAGGCCCAGTGTAAAAGGAAGCACACTTATAATCTGTAAAAAAAATATATAAATTGATGAATATAACTTAGTTATGTAGGATCGTGATTGTATGTGTCTTCAGATACATAATGACGAGATAAGTTTTAATTTAACTTTTAGTACCCAAACTTCCCCCTAAATATTAACAGGCTTACGTCTTACTATTCATATAAAGTTCGGCTTGCATGCTGATCCCAGCGCTTTTGTCATTAAAAAATTGACGAATATTTAGTTGACAATCAATAATGAATTATGTTTTTTTTCTGTTTTTTTTTATTGAATGGTTATAAGTGAAAATTTGTCAAGCAAAATTGGATTTAGAAGTTTAACTCGTGATGGATTTCTGGACATTGTGTGCAAAGACTTACAAGATCAAAAAGAAAAATCTATACAAGGTGATACACTTTTTTAACAAACTCTTTATGCTGCTCTTTTTTTTCTCTTTTTTTTCTCTTTCTAAAATCTCTTTTAAAAAAAAGTACCTTATGGTGTCACGCGCGTAAAACATTCCCCATAGACTTGTGTTTTAAAAAATGCACTTTTGAAAAATTCATTAAAAATAAATGTGAAATTAGAGGGTGGAATGTTTACTACCATTGGATAGGATATATATCTGGCATTCCATATCTGACAAGGAAAGGGTACCGTAGCCAGCTCATTTTAAAAATAAATCGCCATTTATGAAGATAACTATGAATGGATCAAATTCATCGACTGAAACAGTAAAATAGCCCTAATTAGTCCGCCAGTCAAAAAATAGTTCCAAGTCACTTATTTATCTTCCCAATTCGGGCGAAGGAAGTTCAGTAGTTACCATTTCTAGAATCAGTGTTAGATTTTGAATCATATTCATACATTTTTGTCAATCAGCAACATTGAAAAAAATTGAAAAAAATTCGAATGGGTTGGGTCGAACGAATATCTTGAGCCCTCCTGATGTAATTAGGCTCATGGCACCTCTGTTTCCTCTGTTCTTCAAACACACACGCCATCTATTGACAATAATTTTTTAGCGGCTGTTTTAAATTTTGAGGGAGATCATCAAAAAGAAAATAAAGTGAGTACATAAAATGTCGATATCACATTATTGTAGTAGATTTAGTTGTTTTATTCTATAAATATTGGCATTATCGTGATCCAAGTCCCCGGTGACTCGGATCCACGGACAATTTTTCACAACGTAAAACATGTCCTACCTGTTTCTACCGAGCTCCATCGTAGGTGTGTGTGACTTGTCTCTTTTCAGTCTCCACCAAAGATTGTAGAGCGCCGCGTACGCGAGCTCTACAATCTTTGGTCTATCTTCACTTTATTGGCGTTATAAATCAGATCGAATTGCATCTATATACTTCTTTTCAATCTCTATTGCTTTAGTTAGTAAATTAGTACTTTTCATATAAAAAAATCATGATTATATTCATCTTTTTATGTTTCCCACACTATGAAATTTGCTTTATTTCGTTTACATTTTTACTAAATAAATCGGCCCCAAGTATATCCCTCGAACAATCTCCATTGCTTTATTTCGTAAATTAGTACTTTTCATATACATAAATCAAGATTATATTCATCTTCTTATGTTTCCCACACTATGAAATTTGCTTTATTTCGTTTACATTTTTACTAAATAAATCGGCCCCGAGTATATCCCTCTTCTGCAGACATTGCTTTATTTCGTTTATCCCTAATTTACTAAATAAATCAAAATTGCATCTACTTCTTTTCAGTATATATAGGCTTTATTTCGTCGTACTTTTTAATTATGCTATGAATAAATCTCATGATATGTTTGTCATGATTATGCTTTATTTCGTCTATCACGTTTTTACTTAATAAATCAAAATGCATATCTCTCTCTTAACTGTCTCCGTTGCTTTATTTCGTAAGGTACGTAAAAAGAATGTCAGTCTATAATTACTCCTCGTGATTCAGGTCCCCCTTCATCCGAATTAAACCACTGTTACTTGTTTCCTATTTTCGATGATGAATTATTAAGATCAATAGAATTGAATTAAAACAGTATACTACTCCTCGTGATCCAAGTCCCCTCTCCTAAAAATACAAAACGGCAATTAACCCGTTGATATTCATCTACCCCTCATTTCCCTCCTCTTCAAAACCACTCTGCCACTTTTACACAGTTTCCTAGAGATGATTAATAAATATTTTCGATAATAAGAATCATTAAAATCAATGAAAATCACATTAAAGACACTATTTAACTGTCTAAAGAACTTTGAATTAAAACAGTATATACTCCTCGTGATCCAAGTCCCCTATCCTAAAAATACAAAACGGCAATTAACCCGTTGATATTCATCTACCCCTCATTTCCCTCCTCTTTAAAACCACTCTGCCACTTTTAGACAGTTTAATAGACATGATTAATGAATATTTTCGATAAAAAGAATCATTAAAATCAATGAAAATCACATTAAAAACACTATTTAACTGTCTAAATACTCCTCGTGATCCAAGTCCCCTTCCCGTGTTAAGTTCGTCCAATTTCCCATAGGAGGGGACTTGGATAACGAGGAGTACTATTACTCGTGATCCAAGTCCCCTCTCCTAAAAATACAAAACGGCAATTAACCCGTTGATATTCATCTACCCCTCATTTCCCTTCTCTTCAAAACCACTCTGCCACTTTTAGACAGTTTAATAGACATGATTAATGAATATTTTCGATTATAAAAATCATTAAAATCAATGAAAATCACATTAAAAACACTATTTAACTGTCTAAATACTCCTCGTGATCCAAGTCCCCTTCCCGTGTTAAGTTCGTCCAATTTCCCATAGGAGGGGACTTGGATAACGAGGAGTACTATTACTCGTGATCCAAGTCCCCTCTCGTAAAAATACAAAACGGCAATTAACCCGTTGATATTCATCTACCCCTCATTTCCCTCCTCTTCAAAACCACTCTGCCACTTTTAGACAGTTTAATAGACATGATTAATGAATATTTTCGATAATAAGAATCATTAAAATCAATGAAAATCACATTAAAAACACTATTTAACTGTCTAAAGAACTTTGAATTAAAACAGTATATACTCCTCGTGATCCAAGTCCCCTATCCTAAAAATACAAAACGGCAATTAACCCGTTGATATTCATCTACCCCTCATTTCCCTCCTCTTCAAAACCACTCTGCCACTTTTAGACAGTTTAATAGACATGATTAATGAATATTTTCGATAAAAAGAATCATTAAAATCAATGAAAATCACATTAAAAACACTATTTAACTGTCTAAATACTCCTCGTGATCCAAGTCCCCTTCCCGTGTTAAGTTCGTCCAATTTCCCATAGGAGGGGACTTGGATAACGAGGAGTACTATTACTCGTGATCCAAGTCCCCTCTCCTAAAAATACAAAACGGCAATTAACCCGTTGATATTCATCTACCCCTCATTTCCCTTCTCTTCAAAACCACTCTGCCACTTTTAGACAGTTTAATAGACATGATTAATGAATATTTTTTATTATAAAAATCATTAAAATCAATGAAAATCACATTAAAAACACTATTTAACTGTCTAAATACTCCTCGTGATCCAAGTCCCCTTCCTGTGTTAAGTTCGTCCAATTTCCCATAGGAGGGGACTTGGATAACGAGGAGTACTATTACTCGTGATCCAAGTCCCCTCTCGTAAAAATACAAAACGGCAATTAACCCGTTGATATTCATCTACCCCTCATTTCCCTCCTCTTCAAAACCACTCTGCCACTTTTAGACAGTTTAATAGACATGATTAATGAATATTTTCGATAATAAGAATCATTAAAATCAATGAAAATCACATTAAAAACACTATTTAACTGTCTATACTCCTCGTGATCCAAATCCCCTTCCCGTGTTAAGTTCGTCCAATTTCCCATAGGAGGGGACTTGGATAACGAGGAGTAGTATTACTCGTGATCCAAGTCCCCTCTCCTAAAAATACAAAACGGCAATTAACTCGTTGATATTCATCTACCCCTCATTTCCCTCCTCTTCAAAACCACTCTGCCACTTTTAGACAGTTTAATAGACATGATTAATGAATATTTTCGATTATAAAAATCATTAAAATCAATGAAAATCACATTAAAAACACTATTTAACTGTCTAAATACTCCTCGTGATCCAAGTCCCCTTCCCGTGTTAAGTTCGTCCAATTTCCCATAGGAGGGGACTTGGATAACGAGGAGTACTATTACTCGTGATCCAAGTCCCCTCTCGTAAAAATACAAAACGGCAATTAACCCGTTGATATTCATCTACCCCTCATTTCCCTCTTCAAAACCACTCTGCCACTTTTAGACAGTTTAATAGACATGATTAATGAATATTTTCGATAATAAGAATCATTAAAATCAATGAAAATCACATTAAAAACACTAACACTAACACTAACGTGATCCAAATCCCCTTCCCGTGTTAAGTTCGTCCAATTTTCCATAGGAGGGGACTTGGATAACGAGGAGGGTTACACTTCGTAATTCCGAAGCTTCGTAATTCCGAAGGTTCTTTATTCCGAATGTTCGTAATTCCGAAACACGTAAATTGCCTATACCTCGATGTTCGTTAATCCGAAAACGAAAAAAAGGTTCGTTAATCCGAACATTTGTGGCGTTATTCCGACGGTTCGTTATTCCGAAGGTTCGATAATCCGAAAACGAAATAAGGTTCGTTTTTCCGAAGGTTCGTTAATCCGAAAACGAAATAAGGTTCGTTAATCCGAAAACAAAATAAGGTTCGTTAATCCGAAAAATGAAACCGGGAAAGCAGAGGCAGAGGCAAGGGGGAGGGGGGGGGGGGGCGGGGGACACTGTTGCCGTTCAATTGTTATGAGGATGGGAAGGCAAGGGCGGCCGAACGAATTTTGGGGGGTAAAGCTAAAAAATGAAACTCATACGTCAAAATGGACACTTTGGTGATATTTTCCCCTTAAGATTATCATCTGCTTGAAGTCATCGTGTGTTTGATAGTGATTAAGTAGAGAAAAACCTTTTTTGAACTGATCATTTATTATGGCAAAACGTATATTTAGGCTTTATTTTTCGGGAGAGAGTGTAATGAGCGAGCGGCTTGGTAAAACAAATTCAAATGTGAAATTGTAAAACGTTTTTTGGGGTCAATTATTCTTAAAATGGCATAATTGCGAGGTGTTGCGAGCGTGAATCACAAGCTAAAACTTTAGGGCATTTCAATAAAAAATGAAAATAAGTTTTTAAAAATCCGAGCAGGTTTCTGCTGTCATTAAAAAGATGTGCATCTAACTAAGAAATTAACACGAGCGCAAAACGCAGCTTAAACATACTGACCAGAAAAGGAACCTGTTAAAGAAAGCATTTAGTGACCTCTTTAGGATGCATATTTCACCAATCGAATGAGAGTGCGAAGCGCAAGCTGAAAATTTGCAATACTCCAGCCTGAAAACTTAACTTGTATACCTTAAAAAGAGTATTTTATTTCGAAAAAACACGAAAAACCGCATATTTATTTTTGAAAAAGGAACTTTCCCATTTTAGAAAATATTCATTTCCCTGGTTTTTTAAATTTCATTTTTGGGGTGCAAGTGCCCCCTGCCTCCCTCCCGGCGGATCCAACTTTCGGCAAATGGGGGGGGGGCAATATTTTTTTCAACCACATTTTCCTCGATCGGCAGCTTAAAGTTGATTTTTGTTTGTTTGAAAGGGTAGTCCTAACAGTCAATAATTAGCTTTATAATAAAGTAAATATGTAATAACATGATAAACCCTTTTTAAATAATGCGAGCGCGAGCTATATATTTTTTTAATATGATGGGCAATATGTTTGTGATCTTCAAAACGAGATGCCTATGTAACTAAATTTAGATAATAACTGCGAGTAAGATCGCACACAGAAATTTAAAATATATAAGCTCTGACCTGATCTATAAGGGGAAATTTAAAGAACTTTTTGCAGTTAGCCATGAAGACGATGCGTGTTGCAACCACCGGCGGCGGAATATATTTTCCTTGGGGGGGGGGGGGGGCAAAGCCAAAAAAGGGGCCAATAGGGGCAATTTGGTGCAAACGTATATTTTCACCATGAGATCATCATCTGTGTAAAGAGGTTGTGTGTTTTGTAGTAATTGAATTGAGCAAAAAAATTTAAGTGATCACTGATTGATAAATTACACATTTACGTTTCATTTCTGCGAGCGTAGCCAGCAAGCGGTTTGGGGGGAAAGAAATCAAATCTGAAGATGTAAAGTTCGCCTTTTTGGTCAATTACTGTTAAAAGGGCATCCTTGTGAGATGTTGCGAGCGAATCACGTGCTCAAACTTTTGGAAATTTCATGTAGGCCTACAATGATAATAATGATATAGATATTATTTACCCAGGGAAGCCACTTCAGTTCTGAAAACTGTTCTCCCAGCTATTATTATTTTTTACAATAAAGAATGCTTAGAATGTCCAGTTTTCAGGTTGGAAAATCGGAAAATTGTGGCTCACGTTTCTCGCTCGCATCAAGTATTGTTTATTGAGGAACTCATTCTATTCCTGGTTACAAACAAATATAAAATGTCCAGTTTTCAGGTGGAATATCACAAATTTTAAGCTTGCGGTTCGCGCTCCCATTATTTAGTTCGTGAGATATATATTCTATTCATGAGTCACTAAATGCAGTCCTTAAAAGATTACTTAGAAGCCTGTTGCATAAAGCTTTTTACCTGAGAAAACTCTGGTGAAAACTAAGGTTAGTCTGATTTCCGCCATTGACTTTAGCACAGGGCAAAAACTCCGGTAAAAACAACCTGAGTTTTCTCAGGTAAAAAGTTTTATGCAACGGGCCCCAGGTCAGTATATAAACAAATTACAGCTCGCCCTCGAGTTAATTCTTTAGAAAGATACACATCTTTCTCACGATTAAAAAACTGCTCAGAATGTTTAAGTTCACGTCTTGTTACATGAAATGTCTACTAGTTTGAGCTTGCGATTCGCGCTTTCAACATCTCACAAGGATCATTATTATAGTATTATTTTTATTACCAGCAGAAGCTGTTATTAAAAATGACATCCCCTCCAATACAAATCCTATTATTTCATTTCATTTCATTTCATTTATTTTTTTCCATTTCCAACAATCATTTACATTTACAATAGTTTTGTTACAAACATCTTGATATAATTATAATCAATAAAACAAAGAAACTTATTATGTATAATACTCAAGATAACAGGTCGGAAACGGAGGAGGCTGCTAAAAAGCGAAGCTTGTAGGATGCAGCCTCCTATAACATACGTATGAAGAATATAAACAAAACACAAACACAACATGGTAGAAATTTGAACGTAAAACTATCTGAATGAATAGTTTAAAAGAATAAAAAGAAAGAAATAGAAATGAGAGAAAATAGCAAGATCAGTGGTCTCCAGATTCTTGCCCCAACACTCACAGCGAATTATCTAGAGGTTACTCGCACGCGACCAACACACTTGATCCCCTGCATCTTTAAACCATTTGCTTAGGCAGCAATTGCTCAGATAAAATCGAAATTAGCCTATGCTTGATCAGGGCGCCTATTAATGAAATACATGCTTTTGGCCACAACACATGCATGTATATCATCGATCGTCATTGCATAAAAATTACGAACCTTATTTCGTTTTCGGATTAACGAACCTTAATTCGTTTCCAGATTAACGAACCTTATTTCGTTTTCGGATTGACGAACCTTCGGAATTACGAACCTCATTTTGTTTTCGGATTAACGAACCTTCGGAATTACGAACCTTATTTCGTTTTCGGATTAACGAACCTTCGGAATTACGAACCTTATTTCGTTTTCGGATTAACGAACCTTATTTCGTTTTCGGATTAACGAACCTTATTTCGTTTTCGGATTGACGAACCTTCGGAATTACGAACCTCATTTTGTTTTCGGATTAACGAACCTTCGGAATTACGAACCTTATTTCGTTTTCGGATTAACGAACCTTCGGAATTACGAACCTTATTTCGTTTTCGGATTGACGAACCTTCGGAATTACGAACCTTATTTCGTTTTCGGATTGACGAACCTTCGGAATAACGAACCTTCGGAATAAGGAACCTTCGGAAATATGAACCTTCGGAATAACCGAACCTTCGGAATTACGAATGTATGCGACGAGGAATACTATTACTCGTGATCAAAGTCCCCTATCCTAAAAATACGAAACGGCAATTAACCCGTTGATATTCATCTACCCCTCCTTTCCCTCCTCTTCAAAACCACTCTGCCACTTTTAGACAGTTTAATAGACATGGTTAATGAATATTTTCGATAATACGAATCATTAAAATCCCCGGGGGGGCCACTTCCATTCACGAGTGGATACCATGCGCGACCATGGGGTCTCGAAAAGCACCCTAAACACGTAATTTCCATATTCTGAAAATGCACCCCTTAACAAGTATTGGCGTGTGAAATCCTACCCTTAACAAGTACTGGAAACAAAACGATACTCTTGGCAAATATTCCCTGAAATGAACCCCTAAACAAGTACAGCAATGTTTCATTGTTACGGGTCCTTTGGTTGTCGGCTTTAACTTATTTAATTTAGTACGACCCCACCTTCTACACCTCGCGCAAATAGGACTCTAAACACGTAGTGTTGGGGCAAAAAGGAAATCCTTTATAAAACATTTTAATTTTGTTTTATCATCCCCGCAAATTCGACCCTAAACACGTAATTTTACTAGCGAAATAGATACCCTTTTTCCATTATTTTTGTGTTTTTGACACCCTTTTCACGTTACGTACGTAACGTGCCCTATCGTGAAAAGGACATCCTTTTTACGTGTTTTTTTGGTCGCGCATGGTATCCACTCGTCAATGTAAGTGGCCCCCCGGGTTAAAATCAATGAAAATCACATTAAAAACACTATTTAACTGTCTAAATACTCCTCGTGATCGGAGTCCCCTTCCCGTGTTGAGTTCGTCTAATTTGCCATAGGAGGGGACTTGGATAACGACTAATACTACTCCTCGTTATCCAAGTCCCCTCCTATGGGAGATTGGACGAACTTGACACGGGAAGGGCAGTTAGACAGTTAAATAGTGTTTTTAGTGTAATTAATTTTGTCTTATTAATTGTTTTGATCATTGCTTCATCAACTAGGAAGAATATACCGCCACAGGAGAGAAAAGAAAAAGACTATTTTTGTCGTTTGAAAAAGTGTCCGAGTCAGTTGTTTTCGTGTCAATGGGAAAACGTGTGGTGGAAGGAAGTCCCCGCTCAGTGAGAAGCTTCGCACAGTTTCGCATCGCGAACAATGAATTTCTTTTGAAAATCTTCCAACCGTGGATTCTATTGAAAGATAGCTGATATTTGAGGTGTGTCTCAAGTTTGTCCCCAGTGACTTGGATGACGATAAGGCCTATTTAGGCCAAGTCTATTTAGGCCTTATCGTCATCCAAGTCACTGGGGACAAACTTGAGACACACCTCAAATATCAGCTATCTTTCAATAGAATCCACGGTTGGAAGATTTTCAAAAGAAATTCATTGTTCGCGATGCGAAACTGTGCGAAGCTTCTCACTGAGCGGGGACTTCCTTCCACCACACGTTTTCCCATTGACACGAAAACAACTGACTCGGACACTTTTTCAAACGACAAAAATAGTCTTTTTCTTTTCTCTCCTGTGGCGGTATATTCTTCCTAGTTGATGAAGCAATGATCAAAACAATTAATAAGACAAAATTAATTACACTAAAAACAATATTTAACTGTCTAAATACTCCTCGTGATCCAAGTCCCCTTCCCGTGTCAAGTTCGTCCAATCTCCCATAGGAGGGGACTTGGATAACGAGGAATAGTATTAGTCGTTATCCAAGTCCCCTCCTATGGGAAATTAGACGAACTCAACACGGGAAGGGGACTCCGATCACGAGGAGTATTTAGACAGTTAAATAGTGTTTTTAATGTGATTTTCATTGATTTTAATGATTCGTATTATCGAAAATATTCATTAACCATGTCTATTAAACTGTCTAAAAGTGGCAGAGTGGTTTTGAAGAGGAGGGAAATGAGGGGTAGATGAATATCAACGGGTTAATTGCCGTTTTGTATTTTTAGGATAGGGGACTTGGATCACGAGTAATAGTACTCCTCGTTATCCAAGTCCCCTCCTATGGGAAATTGGACGAACTTAACACGGGAAGGGGACTTGGATCACGAGGAGTATTTAGACAGTTAAATAGTGTTTTTAATGTGATTTTCATTGATTTTATAATGATTTTTATAATCGAAAATATTCATTAATCATGTCTATTAAACTGTCTAAAAGTGGCAGAGTGGTTTTGAAGAGGAGGGAAATGAGGGGTAGATGAATATCAACGAGTTAATTGCCGTTTTGTATTTTTAGGAGAGGGGACTTGGATCACGAGTAATAGTACTCCTCGTTATCCAAGTCCCCTCCTATGGGAAATTGGACGAACTTAACACGGGAAGGGGATTTGGATCACGAGGAGTATTTAGACAGTTATAGTGTTTTTAATGTGATTTTCATTGATTTTAATGATTCTTTTTATCGAAAATATTCATTAATCATGTCTATTAATCTGTCTAAAAGTGGCAGAGTGGTTTTGAAGAGGAGGGAAATGAGGGGTAGATGAATATCAACGGGTTAATTGCCGTTTTGTATTTTTAGGAGAGGGGACTTGGATCACGAGGAGTAGTATACTGTTTTAATTCAATTCTATTGATCTTAATAATTCATCGAAAATAGGAAACAAGTAACACAGTGGTTTAATTCGGATGAAGGGGGACTTGAATCACGAGGAGTAATTATAGACTGACATTCTTTTTACGTACCTTACGAAATAAAGCAACGGAGACAGTTAAGAGAGAGATATGCATTTTGATTTATTAAGTAAAAACGTGATAGACGAAATAAAGCATAATCATGACAAACATATCATGAGATTTATTCATAGCATAATTAAAAAGTACGACGAAATAAAGCCTATATATACTGAAAAGAAGTAGATGCAATTTTGATTTATTTAGTAAATTAGGGATAAACGAAATAAAGCAATGTCTGCAGAAGAGGGATATACTCGGGGCCGATTTATTTAGTAAAAATGTAAACGAAATAAAGCAAATTTCATAGTGTGGGAAACATAAGAAGATGAATATAATCTTGATTTATGTATATGAAAAGTACTAATTTACGAAATAAAGCAATGGAGATTGAAAAGATGATTCAATCCTGATTTATTTAGTAAATTAGGAATCAACGAAATAAAGCAATTGAGACTGTTCGAGGGATATACTTGGGGCCGATTTATTTAGTAAAAATGTAAACGAAATAAAGCAAATTTCATAGTGTGGGAAACATAAAAAGATGAATATAATCATGATTTTTTTATATGAAAAGTACTAATTTACTAACTAAAGCAATAGAGATTGAAAAGAAGTATATAGATGCAATTCGATCTGATTTATAACGCCAATAAAGCGAAGATAGACCAAAGATTGTAGAGCTCGCGTACGCGGCGCTCTACAATCTTTGGTGGAGACTGAAAAGAGACAAGTCACACACACCTACGAAGGAGCTCGGTAGAAACAGGTAGGACATGTTTTACGTTGTGAAAAATTGTCCGTGGATCCGAGTCACCGGGGACTTGGATCACGATAATGCCAATATTTATAGAATAAAACAACTAAATCTACTACAATAATGTGATATCAACATTTTATGTACTCACTTTATTTTCTTTTTGATGATCTCCCTCAAAATTTAAAACAGCCGCTAAAAAATTATTGTCAATAGATGGCGTGTGTGTTTGAAGAACAGAGGAAACAGAGGAAATAAGGTGCCATGAGCCTAATTACATCAGGAGGGCTCAAGATATTCGTTCGACCCAACCCATTCGAATTTTTTCAATTTTTTTCAATGTTGCTGATTGACAAAAATGTATGAATATGATTCAAAATCTAACACTGATTCTAGAAATGGTAACTACTGAACTTCCTTCGCCCGAATTGGGAAGATAAATAAGTGACTTGGAACTATTTTTTGACTGGCGGACTAATTAGGGCTATTTTACTGTTTCAGTCGATGAATTTGATCCATTCATAGTTATCTTCATAAATGGCGATTTATTTTTAAAATGAGCTGGCTACGGTACCCTTTCCTTGTCAGATATGGAATGCCAGATATATATCCTATCCAATGGTAGTAAACATTCCACCCTCTAATTTCACATTTATTTTTAATGAATTTTTCAAAAGTGCATTTTTTAAAACACAAGTCTATGGGGAATGTTTTACGCGCGTGACACAATAAGGTACTTTTTTTAAAAGAGATTTTAGAAAGAGAAAAAAAGAGAAAAAAATAGCAGCATAAAGAGTTTGTTAAAAAAGTGTATCACCTTGTATAGATTTTTCTTTTTGATCTTGTAAGTCTTTGCACACAATGTCCAGAAATCCATCACGAGTTAAACTTCTAAATCCAATTTTGCTTGACAAATTTTCACTTATAACCATTCAATAAAAAAAAACAGAAAAAAACACAGAATTCATTATTGATTGTCAACTAAATATTCGTCAATTTTTTAATAACAAAAGCGCTGGGATCAGCATGCAAGCCGAACTTTATATGAATAGTAAAACGTAAGCCTGTTAATATTTAGGGGGAAGTTTGGGTACTAAAAGTTAAATTAAAACTTATCTCGTCATTATGTATCTGAAGACACATACAATCACGATCCTACATAACTAAGTTATATTCATCAATTTATAATTTTTTTTACAGATTATAAGTGTGCTTCCTTTTACACTGGGCCTACACTAAATAGGGACGACTGCCCTCACGATTTCTTTAGGGAATTGAAATAAAATATAAAAAAAGGAGAAAAAAACTTTAGTAAGAGAGAAGAAAAATATAGCATGTTTCTAAATTCCCCTGTAGGTAGTGTCAATTGCGTCCCCGCCCTAAATTGCCCTTTATCGTCATCATCACTGCCATCCAGGTCATCATCATCATCATAACCGTACCTATAGGCGTAGCAGCGGTGCTATTAGCAACAAAACAACATTATCATCCTCTTTAATTGACAGATAAGTCTCGCTTTGCCATGGACCGGCTTCTCTTTGCATGAAATTGAACATGACACAACATAATCTTGAGTTTGGAGATTCAGCAAAATGATGGAGAGCAGAATGCCCCGCCTGTATCATACAAAGTACAAAAAAAAACATAGCACGTTGTTTAAGCCTGTCATTCTAACAACAAATTGTTTTAAACTTTTTTGTAATAACTAAGTTTAAACAGCTCTTTAAAAAGTTTAAAGAGTTCTTTTAAAAGTTTAAACAGTTATTTTAAAAGTTGAAATATACAGTGCGTATCAAAAAAAGTTTACACTTTGAAAAAATCCTGTAAACTTTTACATTTGTAATATCTTGAAGATTTTTCCACATTTTAACATCGGTACAGATCCATTTAAGCAAATGACGATATAACTATCGAAAAATATTTCCGCTTGAGTGAGCATCACTTACTTTTGAAAAGTTAGTGAAAAATGATTTGCGCAGAAGTTTGAAATAGCTATGCGAATAAAAGTAAACTTTTACCATGAAGAACACGTAGAATTTAGCAAGTAAAATTGATTTGAAGATATCTTTGACCTCTTTTAACTTGTTTCCGTGCCCAATACACTTCGAAGAGTGCATTGCGCCCCGCCCACCCCCCCCCCACACACACCAAGGCCATCAAGGCGATATTTGATTTACACTGAGTTGTGATTTACATAGAATGAATTTGGCTTGATGTTCATTTTCTTAATCATTGTCAAGCTTGGGAAAAGTGTTGAGAAACAAGTATTAAATGAAAAATTAAATGCCAACCCACTTGAAATAATAAAAACTTAGTGAAAAAGTGCTGGAGATGTCTGATGTTAACTTTTGTTCAGATTCAGCTATGTCATTAAATCCAGCTGGCATGAAAAGGGTAAAAGTTGTGCTTACTAAGTATTGAAATTTCAATTTGGGTGTCAAATT
The DNA here is from genome assembly GCF_018143015.1 of Lytechinus variegatus. Taxonomy (NCBI): domain Eukaryota; kingdom Metazoa; phylum Echinodermata; class Echinoidea; order Temnopleuroida; family Toxopneustidae; genus Lytechinus; species Lytechinus variegatus. The sequence continues at coordinate 16,452,567 of NC_054758.1, read as the reverse complement.
TGTTTAAAAATGCTTGAATGTATCTGTTTTATCTTAATTGACTGAAAGTGCAAGGGAAATGTAGGAAAAATGTATCGCAGGGTAAGTTTGATTTCGCCCTTTCCCCTTGACACTGCGTGAAAACGAGCATTTCTGCGCAAACAGATTTCTGCGAGCTTTAGAAAAATGGGCAGTGCTCATTCAAGTGTAACATTCTGTCAAAACTTTTACTTTCATTGGATAGATGACCCACAAACCCAAGATTATATGTGAAAAAATTACCCACATGTTGTATATTTTTTAATTCCTAGAGCTTTTTTTCAAAGTGTAAACTTTTTTTTATATGCACTGTAGTTGATTAAAAAGTTTAAACAGGCTGGCTGTAAACAACTTGCTTAAAATTTCAAAAGGCGTTTTTATAGTGTACGAAGGGATCACTCCTTCATGCACCCTTCTGCCCCAGGTCCTGTTCTTATTTCGATGATCCGGTACTAAATAAGCACCTTTCACATCCTGAAAATTGGGTAATTACAAACAGTACAAGATAATGTTCATCATGATCATCACCGCCAGGCGCCACCACCACCACCATGCATCATCACCACCATCATCATACATGTCATATCCCCATCTTCATCATCGTCATCATCATCATCATCATCATCATCATCATCATCATCATCATCATCATCATCGTCATCATCATCATCATCTTCATCATCATCATCATCATCATCGTCATCATCATCATCATCGTCATCATCATCATCATCATCATCATCATCATCATCATCATCATCATCATCATCATCACCATCATCATCATCATCATCATCATCTTCATCATCATCATCTTCATCATCATCACCACAACCACCAGAGAGTACGATTAAGGGGTCACTCATGCACCCTTCTGTCCTAGGTTCTGGGGCCTGTTGCATAAAACTTTTTACCTGAAAAAAACTCTGGTAAAACTGAAAACTCTAAGGATAGTCTGATTTCTGCCATTGACTTTAACAAAAAAACAACAACCTGAGTTTTCGCAGGTAAAAAGTTTTATGCAACGGGCCCCTGGTCTATATTTCGATGAACCAATGTTAAAATCTTACGGACTACAAATTAGCGCCTTCGACATCCTTAAAGTTGGGTAATTAAAAACATTACAAAATAAATTCGATGTGTGCCAATGACTGCAAAGGCGGAAATAAAAATAGACGAAAAGTTTCCATAGAACTTTATTGTTGTGTTGGGAATGGGATCGGTGATTATTGAAGGGAAGCGTAATGAGGAAACTTTGCAGAAAGTTATACAGTTCAAATCACAAAGTATTTAATCATCAGTTGCAGTTGACAATTCACACTTTGAAGTACATGAAGATTCAGATATAACAGGAGACGATGAATATAATAGTTTCGAAGTATATTAAAGATTAAGATTCGGAGTGAAGTTAATATAATATTCGATGGACGTCTAAGTCTTGAAGTCAGTCAGTCTATCTGGATGAGTGTGGGTCTAGTATTCTATCGTTGGTCTTCTCTAATAATCAAGAAGTCTTATTTATATCACTTGTTTTGGGGGTGTAACTATTTTAAGATGGGAGTGATCTACACTTGATCTGATTGGTCTACAGGTCACTGTCTATCAAACTTTCTCTGGTATCAAGGGTGTGGTGATGCTCTGTGCAAGTGACTGGGGCGGGAGTGTGAGTCATATTTCTTCCATGAAGTTAGCTGACGTTACTGAGGGTTGGTCTTTTTATGGTCAAGGCTCAGCAGTTAAATGATATTGGTTGTTTTGGGATTCTAAGATGACATTGGGGGAGTTTGTAAACAAGTGAGGGTGAATGACTGAAAGGATAACAGGAAGTTATATTCGTACTACATAACATCCCCTTTCTTTGGAAAATGAGGCTCCTCTCCTCATTTGGGAAACGAAATGTATACAAATAGATTACAAAGGATATTTTGAAAAGTGAGTGAAACCAGAATAGTGTATCTCGATTGTCCACTGTACTTTCACTCTCTCTCTCACACATACTATTTATACTAAGAGGATTAAACTTATTCTACGTCTTAACTAATTTCAACTTAAACTAAAGATATAACTAACACATCGAATACATTCACTAAATATATTGAAATAAAGTAACACACAAGTAAATTAATCAACTGATCAACCAATGATGATACTAAACACATTAACTCATGCAGACTTATGCACTTTGAAACAAAAAGCAAATATTACTAAATCAATGTTCATTAATTACATAGTACAAACTCCTTCAAATCAAATGAAGAATACAGATCAATTTCACTCTAACTATAACACTAAATTAGTTCAAGCAATAACAGTAATAACAAGAAAAAATGTATGCTATATAAATCCTAGCATCTGATCAACATGATAATTAGTGGAAAGTTAACAGGTGCGCTCTAGAAATGACAGTTTCTCTATGTTAGGAAGGCCAATATGTACTTCAAATGAAGCAATCAACATAGAATTCAATTATTACTATCACTCCTATCCTGTTGGAGAATATCTTTCCTTATTCATGTTATAAAAGAACAAAATAAACAAGTACATGTACTTTCAAACTTGATAGATATCATCAATATGACAAGTATAAATTCAAACTTATCTTGGTAATCAACCTTGCGATGATAAATATTTGTTCAATAAAATATATACTGTTCTTAACTTGAGTAAACACATTGTCAACAATATTATTCAATCACATACAACATTAAACATTAAGAAATTACTATTTACATCAAATACAATTGTCTGAAAAATCTGTCTGAAAAGTTGGTCAGTAGGTCACAGTAAACTTTAGTGGTCTCGATGGAATTTAAAGGTCATAGGGCAATCCTCTGTAATGGTCATTTATGTCATTAATGTCGTTCCTGTCAACTAGTCTGGATATTGTAATAGAACAGGTGGATTGGGGTAAAGCTTGCCTTGTGTTGAGGATAAGGGCCTATTCACACTTGTAAGATTCCAGAAAATAGTGATGTCACCAAAGTAGTTTCTATACACTCCGCAACAATATTACATGTATATTAATCGATCAATTTGTGAGCGGTGGGCGTCCTCATCATAGGGAAATGTGCTTCTATTTTCACTTCTATTTCTGAAGTAATTTTATGTCATAGGATTACGCACCAAATCTTCTATATAAGTTTCACTCCTAATTTGCTCTGATAATGTCTTAATGGTCATTTTCAAGTACATTCAAACTTGACAAGTTTCATGCTATACACAAAGCGGCGAAATACTAAAAGAAAATAATAAAAACCAGAATAAAATCGTATTTCTTGACACACTTGGCCTATGTGTAGTCCAGTATCATTCATCACTGGAAAATGCTTTGCTTTACATGTTAATGTTAACCAAATACAACATCATCATGATATTGATTGAAATATAAAACATTCTTGCTTCATAATATCATCTACCTTGATTACATCACATCCAATGTTGTTTGAGAAATAATGAAATATCACATGTTACATAAACTTAGTTAATCCTTATCTGGCTGAGTATTTGGAATTGTCAATGTCAATGACTTCGTCTTAAGTGTTAAAGGTTGTTGAATTTTCATCGTGGTCAATATTAAATGAGACTGGTTAGAGTCAGTGTTTGTCAAATATTGCTATTTCCAATGTCAAATCAAAAGGATAAAGAAAATGTTATTATACAAATTAATGAAACTGTGTACAATAAAAATACAATTATACGCATGTAATGGACATTGAATTAAATATAGCCTCTCGCACTCTCTCATATGCCAGTGGAACAATAAAGAAAATGGTTCACTTACCGATCAGAGATGAAGAATATAACTCAAAAGAATGATTAAAATGTAGTCTTAGCACAATTAAAGTAATGTCCGGTGTTTGATATATTCGGGGGAAGAGCCAAAGTTATTCATTCTATAATTCAAGATTTATGTTGTTGTAGTGGTGATCTACGTCTTTGGCGTTGACGATGGCGTCTTGTGATGTTTCCAGTTAGATTCATTGTCATCTGTGTTGTAATCGATGTCCTTGTCCATACTGTTCCTCCGTCTGTATCGTCCGTCTGTTCATCCGTCTTTGTCGTCCGTCTGTGTGTTTCTGTAGTGCGGTAATTGTAGTCGTCGATTTTTGTCATCCATTGTAGCTCAGGTTCTAACAGGAGTTCATGCCGGTGCTAACACTCGTAGGATAAATGATATCTTTTAACTGTCTTTTTTATGAGAGCAATTCTCAGTCTTTTCTCAAAGCACATATCCATGATAAAAATTAAGCGTTTCTCGATTAGAAAACCGGGTTCTCCACCATGTCGTGTTGGGATCGGTAATTAGGGAAGCGTAATAAAGGAAACTTTGCAGAAAGTTATACAGTTCAAATCACAAAGTATTTAATCATCAGTTGCAGTTGGCAATTCACACTTTGAAGTACATGAAGATTCAGATATAACAGGAGACGATGAATATAATAGTTTCGAAGTATATTAAAGATTAAGATTCGGAGTGAAGTTAATATAATATTCGATGGACGTCTAAGTCTTGAAGTCAGTCAGTCTATCTGGATGAGTGTGGGTCTAGTATTCTATCGTTCGTCTTCTCTAATAATCAAGAAGTCTTATTTATATCATTTGTTTTGGGGGTGTAACTATTTTAAGATGGGAGTGATCTAAACTTGATCTGATTGGTCTACAGGTCACTGTCTATCAAACTTTCTCTGGTATCAAGGGGTGTGGTGATGCTCTGTGCAAGTGACTGGGGCTGGAGTGTGAGTCATACTTCTTCCATGAAGTTAGCTACTTTCTGTACACTCTCTTTGTGCCAATTTCAATGTGATAATATCAGGATCATATCATACTCGGTTTCTATACATCAGCAGATATTATATGACTCGTGTGTGCGCTACTTCTTTTCGACAAGATCAGATCGACCTAATAAACCTTATCGAGTAATTTTCCACAGATCCTACACAAAAAGGTAAGAAAATGATTTGTTTGTAGGCTTTCTCGTGAAGTTTCTGGCCTATAATTATCAGGTCCTAATATTACATTTGAATACTTTGATAATGAGTTTGTTGTAACCATAACCAGCATCTTAGTCTGGTTTTAGGTGTTACTGCAGCTGTACCATATGGCTTTGTAAGACTTATTATAGGGATTTCAAGTGAAATACAAGCAAAAACTGAAAATCTTATCAAATTTGTAAAATTAGAAAATTATGATATTTTCTTAAATTGATAAAGATTTACATCCAATTCGGTTTAAATTTTCAGCTATATCCTACTTAAGCTGCTTTGACCATTTTTAATTAACTTAGGGTCAAGCCACTGGCGTAAATCCCGGGGGGGGGATGGGGGATATATCCCCCCACTTTTCGAGAAGGGGGGGATGGCCTGTACAAACACCCCCCCCCGTTTTTACGAAAAAAATGAAAAAAAAATCACAAGAGATAATTGCTTTGTTGGTGAAAATTGTTTCTGAAATACCGCTTAACAAATGAAACAATATTGTTGAATATAAATAAAGAGCCAGTTCACCATTTCCAAACGAAATACTTATGTCCTTATTATAACGTTGAAGAGAAACCCCCGTTTCATCTTATTCATCAATGTTGGGGTCTTTGGGAAGGGATTATGATGGAATGTCGATTTTTTTTATGTAATCTCTTATAAAAAAATTAAACCATCATGGGGTAAAAACGATAATAATATTGGAGGGGTATTCGCCATATGGACATACAGTTGCGTAACTACGGGGGGGGGGGGGGCATGGGGCACGTGCCCCCTCCCCCTATCAGCTGACCCCCCCCCAAAAAAAAAAAAAACGGGGAAAATGGGAAAAGGAGAAGAGAGGGAGAAAGGAAGAGAAACGTATTGGGAAAGAAAAAAATATTATTCATTATGTTATATTATATTATAATTATGTTATGTTAAATTACATAAGAAACATTTGCCCAGGGCCTACGTCTTCATTGTTCCTTTCACTTAATTTACAACAGACAAATTACATGCTATTTAGCATCTCTTTAGATTCATTACCTTCGGATATAATTCTAAACAACACACCATTAAAACAGGTTTCTCATACTAAATTTTTGGGGGTCACAGTTGATAGCCATCTTACATGGAAAGTGCATATTAACAATGTATGTAAAATTGTATCAAGAAATATTGGTGTTATCAACAGAATGAAATTTCTTTTACCGCAATCCTCATTATTTATGCTTTACTCGTCATTGATTTTGCCATACCTGAATTACGGTCTCTTGATTTGGGTGAATACCCATCAAACATTGAAAGAAAAGATTTTTATACTGCAAAAGAAGGTTATCCGGATTATTTGCAATGCTCCAATACGCTCTCATACTAATTCTTTATTTCTCGAAAACAAGATTTTGAAAATTAAGGATTTATATTCATTTCAATTAGGTCAATTGATGTATCAATATAATAGCAATAATTTACCCATTGCTTTTCATGACATGTTTCATAATAATGAGAGCATTCATAAATACCCAACTAGGCAATCAGATGAATTCCATTTACCGCTCTTCAGGACGTTCAAAGCCAAAAATACTTTCATTTATGAAGGCCCAAAATTTTGGAATTCCCTTCACAACGATTTAAGAAATTCCCCCTCTCTGTTCACTTTCAAAAGAAAGTTAAAATCTTTCTTACTGAAATCTTATAATCAAGTCTGAAAAATACATCATCACAGATTTTTATCTTTATTCACAGTTCCTTTTCAGTCATGCGCTACTTTGCTTCTTGTCTACACTTTTCTCTCTTTAGGCCTAGTTCATATGCAGTTCTCACATTCATTCCTCATCTCCCCATTCTTCTCTCCCTCTCTCTTTCATTCATTCGCTTTCTTTCTATATTTTCTCATTCCTGAGTTTTTTGCGTAATTTTCACATTTGATTATTTGATATTTTCTTTTAATAATGTCTCCTGTTGGCTCTCATGGTTTTTGATTTGATTTGAATATATAAAATTAATTTCTCGTTTGTCAGATTTTGAGGAGCCCACAACATACAAGCCTAGCTTTTTAGTGGGATCCTCCATTTTCACAAATTATAGATCACAATTTCTTTACACATGATTATTTTATATGTAACTGTTTTATAGCATGTCTTTCTCAAGTTGATTTTATGACATTGATATATATTTTTATGATGTTGACTTGTTATGATTGTATTTATTTGATTTATATTTTGTTGAAAATGAAATAAATGAAATGAAAAAGATGCTCGCATTGTCTGTTTAACGAGATATATAATCCTGATGTACTAAAACACCCCGTTTTCATAAACCAAATATATTTCCTATAGCACTTGAGTTATCATTGTTTTATGTAGTGACATATGCTTCTTTTTCATGACTCAAAAAAGTGATTGCCCCATGTTAAGGTCTTCGTATATATGAAACATTTCCTGTCCGTGATTACGTGCGCATTAATGGATTGGTGAGATATGTCTGCTCTTCATGAATTCCTAAAATCAGTCCTAAACATGTCCCTTCTTTTGATTTGAATATCAAAAATTTTCAGCTCGCGCTTCGCACTCGCATCATTTGGTTAATGGATTACGTATGGTTCTAGTTAATTCCTACAAAGTAACCTTAGAATACCCCACTTCAGGTCTGAATTATCTAAATTTTCAGCTCGCGCTTCGCGCTCGCAATATTTGATTAGTGAGATGCGTATGATAATCATGATTGCAATGACTGCAAAAAGTGTTTCATGTGTTCAGATGCAATTCTAATAAAATCAGCAAGCGCATTATATGACTATGGTGATGTAACACGTGGAAACTGATGTAGAAAGATGACACACGACACCATTCCTTGTGTTTCGGTTCGTTTAATATCGATGAGTCGTTATATACAAAATTCCAAAATTTCCAAGTACAGGAACAAAAGATAAAGAAATAATAAAAAACCTGCAAGAACCAATGAGAATAAAACAATTAACTAGAATGATGATATGTGTTTGAAAAACGCACAAAATAGAAATTTACACATATTTGCTTGTGACTCTAAGATAAAACATTCATCAATATGACGTCAAGTAGACTCGTAATAATAAATGATAAACATGTTGTCTATATCCAGTCATTAAAACTTATTCAATATTGCCTGAATTCAACTCATCTAATCACAAATTCAGTTCCTCCATCGTCACGGATAACTCTTCTAACAAATAAATGAAATACATCCATTAGGTGAAATTTACCAAACAACAATTAAAATATGCCAACAAATTAGCATTGAAATACAGTGGTTTATAAATGATAACCACTCACCCTGGCAATCTGGCCTAGAGGACCATATTTCCTCTCGTGATAGCCTCACCCGCTACATGAATGTCATGTCAAATATACCTTTAAAAGGAAAGTAACAATTATTACACATAGTAAGCAATTATTGTGACCCTTTACTCTGAAAACACAAAACTGAAACATTGAATTTACAATTCAATAACCAAAATCTTCAACTCTAAAGATCATTTTACTAAATCGTTTTACTTTACGATTAGAACCGAACACATTTTATGTTTATAACTACATACTACAATCAAGTATACAAGTACAAGTAATTAATATAAAATATCACAAAAATCATCTGAAGTGACAAAGACAGATGCACAACTAATTAATTATTTAATTCACAAAACCCCTTCAAATTAAGACAAATATGCTATGCTAGCATACTTTAATATAACCTAACCTCTTATTCCGAACAATAGAAAATACATTATTAACCAACTTTATAAACTATCGTTCAAAACTAACAGAATTGACAAAATAAGATAAACATCTTACCTATATAATTCTGACCCAAAAATGAAGAAGCCTCTCTGCCTGCCCCATGAATGGGGTGCAGTGCAGGAGTGAATTGGAGTAAAATCCTTTCCCCCTTTTATGCATTTATCACTTTCCATTCACAGATGCTAAGCCTTGACCATAATGATCTACGTCATACAAGCTCATAGCTCTGGAATGTGATGTTTTGACCCAAAGACCGCATCACTCTTACCCAGAAAGAGTGTGAATCATACTTCTTAAAAAGCATGAAGATTGTTAAACATTTCTACTTTCTACTAATTCATGTGCACTTCCTGTGAAGGCATCTATTACTTACAAACAAATGATTAAGAGTAATGAAAACATATGAATTTTCAATAAACAGTTCATTTTGACCTGTTACATACTCCCCTACTTAATTGAGTGACGTCCCGCCACTCACTATACCAAAATTATTACAAATTAAAGTCCTACTTTAAGTAACACTACCTGGAGATGCTTGTTCGCAGTTACAGAACAAATCAATTTACAATTAATCATGACACTAAATACATAAAGCCAGTAATCACCTGATACGGAATATAAAAATCTCAGCAATAACACGGTATTGGCGAACCCGCACCACTAATACGAACTTCCTGGTCTCGTGACGAGAATAAACACAGAAAACATATCTAGTGCAAAAACTCAACTGTTTCATTTTTCAAGTACACTCCTTATTATGTTATACTAGTCTCATATTGAGGTTCCTAGCATTAACATTCCAAGTGCTTCCTAACTGATCCTAACAGCTCCAGAGTTTATACCAACCAATTGTTTAGTTATCGACATAGACCTTCACAATCCATGTATCTCAACGAATAACAGACCATTATATAATTATAGCCAGTAAATCAATCACTACAATGTCATCCTTAAACCTCCAAAAATATAGGCCTACCTACTTATACTTTAAGCTGATCCAAATTGTTAAAGAATTACAAGACAATAAACAAACACCGGTAACAACAATTACCAGATGTTCCCCCAAATCTTAGCAATTTCCAATGGAACAATGGTTCACCAATATAACATACTGAAAAATCTCATGACTTTTGACTAATTCTCTCAACTACCAATGCATCCTTTCCGGCCTCGAAGGTTAACATAAAAACAAAGGTAAAGAGAAAAAAACCTTACTGCCCCAATAGTCACTCCAGTATCCCTCTAATGCAATCCCGGTCTCAGATTGAGGTTCTCGAAATTAACATTGATACTTTATCCTGACTAAACCTAGCAGTACTCCTAGCCAAATCCCAGTTACAAATCAGAAAGATCAGCATATTACAATATGATAACCATTATAACACACAGACACATAAAAGTAAAACACTTTCATCAACACGTGGGCCCCCCTACTTTTTCAAAAGTAGCCCCTAGAACTATCAAATACACATTCTGGATCAAACAATTAACATTAATTCACACCATAACTTAATTAAACCGAATATTAATCAAGACCCAAAACAAAAATTAAAAAGTTAACAAAGTCCAAGTATCAGACAAAGAAACGCCTCAACTATTCATTAGTTAATTATGTTTGCCAAACCTAGAGCTTCTCTGCACATACTGTACTCCCTTCTATCAACATATAAAATACTGGTGTCTCTGGCCTCCTACACCCCAATGTGTGGTTCCCATCCAACCAGCCAAAATTACATAAGAAAGGGGCATGGACTGTTCCAAAACACAGCATTACCATGACAACGCAAAATTAACCTTGAACAGTACTCAGTATTCCCTTGACCCATTAGCGATCTTATTATTGCCCTATAAACAATGAGGAGGGATTTGGAGGAGCTTCCAAATGAACCAGAAAAAACTTCAACAAGAAACCGAATTTATTATCAACTGAATGATAAAATGACTCGTTTGTAGGATTTGAGGCACACCTTTCCTACCAGCATCATAGATGGTCCAATTTTTATTCATTTTTGCACATTGTTGTCAAAATACTGAAGCAGGACCCTGTCATGTCTTCGGCAAGCTACAGACTTCTACATGTATCTGATTGTGATACATATACTACGGAATTATGCGTTCTCCAATACTTCGCGACTAGAGTGAAATGTGCTTGGTAAACCTTCCGTATATTTATTATACTGCAAGATTGACATTATTTTATACCATGAATTATTTGGAGATTAGATGTGAGTACAAACATTCTGAATAACATATGAGTTCCTTATATATTGCTGCAATACTTCATACTCGGAGTTAACTGAATCTATATGCATTATATTTCGTCAACTTACATGTAACTTATATACAACAGATTTCTACTGTGAGGTGGAGTGTTAACGAAATTTTTCGTCATTCCGTTTATATTTTTCGTCATTTAGTATTTATCATTGATAATTATCATTAATAGACTGAAATACCCTCACACTATTCCAATATGGCGACGCCAAACAACCAGGTAGATGACGCCACCAACAAGCTCATCAATGACATGTTCTCACGCTTTAAAAACGAAAACAAAGATCTGCTTAAGTCTATCAATGTAATCGTTCACGAAGCAGTGAAGGAGGAATTTGGCAAACTTCTTGATCGTTTGAATGATCAGGAGAAGAGAATGGTAGATAATGAAGTCGAGATTAAAGATCAAGCTAGAGAGATTAGTCGCCTCTCCGGCATAATTGAAGACCAGCAAATAACAATTAATAATCTTCGCTTATCAACTGAGGATTTGGAGCAGTACTCGCGCAGAAACTGTCTGCAGTTCTTTGGCGTAGAAGAGCAAAGAAACGAAGACACGGATGACCTCATTTGCAAAATAGCACGTGATCAACTTGGATTGGAGATCTCCAAAGAAGATATTGATCGCTCGCATCGGTTGGGTAACCCCAATAAAGCACAGAATGAGAATGGAAAAGGGAAAGTAACATCGAAACGCCCTCGACCAATAGTTGCGAAATTTATTTCGTACAGAACTCGCCATGCAGTCATTTCTCGACGTCGTCGTCTGAAAGGTACTCGGGTGGTTATCCAAGAACAACTGACAAAATACAATCTGAACCTGCTCAACTGCGCAAAGAAGAACAAGAATGTACAATCAGTATGGTCCAGTGATGGTCGAGTAATAGCAAAAATAACAACCAACAATGGCAAACCGATGAATAAAGTAATCCGTAACGAAAGTGACCTCCGTTTCTCATAAACATTTAAATGACATAAAATGAATTATCATCATTTCATTATATAGCTGACAAATAAGCGGAACTCCTATGTTTTGCTTTGCAGCTCCTTCATTGATAATATGGACCACCTATTTTCTGTTAGGAAGACTTTCTTTGATTGTTCGATTCATCAAATTTTATTATATACAATCTTTTAAGATTTTTTGTGTGTATTTTTTGTGTAATTTATGTTTACATGGTATTACTTTTTTTTATTATCAACAACTATTGAGTTTGTATCACCTCTTATGGTCAAGTATCCGTGTAGTAAATGTAATAAACCAGTAAAGAGTAACCAAAAGGCCCTTTTATGTACCTCATGTGAAAAATGGGCACATATAGTGTGCGAGGGAATTCCCAAATCCAAATATGATGATTTAAACGAAAATTTCAAAAACTGGCAGTGTACCGCGTGTATTTTGAAACAATTTCCCTTTTGGGATCAGGAATGTATTCCATCTGGAGAAAATTACGTTATGAATTGTTCTCATTTTCCAAATAATACCCAAGTTGAAGATCATGCATACAATGTACCTACTGATTTTCCAAATGATAAAGGCATTAAGTTAGCTCATCTAAACATCAGAAGTTTGAGAAATAAAATTACAGATGTGCAGCAATTTCTTATGTCAAATCCTTTTGATATTTTAGGACTATCAGAAACATGGTTGAACGATGATTGTTCAAACCATATAATATCCATTGACGGTTATAAGATTGAAAGGAAAGACAGGGAAAGTTCTGGTGGGGGTGTAGGATGTTACATCAGTGAGAAATTTAATTACATGAGAAGAATGGATCTGGAAACCAAAGAACTTGAGGTTATGTGGCTGGAGATTAAAAGAAAAAATAGCAGTTCGATTTTTGTTGGTATTTTATACAGGAGGCCTTCCTCACCAAGTACCTATTTTACCACCCTTGAAGCAAATGTTGAAAAAGTAATTTCATTATCAAATAATATCATTTTGATGGGTGATTTCAATTGCAACATGAGTAATAATAATGCGTTGTCTAAAATAATTAAGGATATTTGTCATACTTATCAGCTTAACCAGTTAATTAATGACCCCACACGAGTTACACCTCACAGTAGCACAATCATCGACTTAATACTTACCTCAAATTCAATTGAAAGTGTAAAGTCGGGTGTAATCTCTATTGGTTTTAGTGACCACTGTTTGACTTTTGTAGTAGTGAAAGGCAAGCACACAATGTTTCATTCTAAAATAAGTAAATTTAGGTCTTTTCGCAACTTTGATGAAAACAGATTTCGAGATGACTTGAAAAATCAAAACTGGAATGATTTCAATAACGAAAACGTTCAAGTTGACGAAATGTGGTCTCATTTCAAATTTTTGTTTACTACTTTAAGTGATAAACATGCACCTTTTATTTCTGTCAGAAGAAAAAGAAATGGAATACCTTGGATTACAAATGAATACATAAATTTGGCACGTGACCGTGATTTCTTTAAGAAAAAGTTCCATAAAACGAAAAGTGATTACTATTGGAAAAAGTTTAAGTACTATCGAAACAGAGCAAATAATTTGAACAAATTTCTTAAAAAAGAATATTACCTGAATAAGTTTTCAGAATGTGGAAATGATTTGAATAAAAATTGGAAAGTTCTCAAAGGGCTTTTACCATCAAAGAAACAGGAAATAAACAACACAATCCTGATTGATGAAGAAATGATATCTGACAAAGTAAAGGTGGCAGGTTTATTGAATGAAGCTTTTAATAAAGTAGGCTCAAACCTACAAACAAGCTCAAGTTCCAACACAGTAGACGGTGCTTTTAACGATTTACAAACGTTAACTCAAACTAATTATTCTTTTGAATTTCAAGACATTAAATCTGAATTTGTCAAAAACGAACTACGCAATATTGATTGTAAAAAGGCTGTAGGAATGGACGGTCTACATCCTAAGTTACTAAAAGTATCTGCTGATATAATTGCGGAACCACTTTCTAAATTGTTTAACTTATCACTAAAAACTTCTCAATTTCCATCTGATTTCAAAGTCGCAAAAATCACGCCAATTCACAAGGGTGGCTCGCTCAGTGTTGACAATTTCAGGCCCATTTCAATACTGCCCTCTATGTCAAAAATCCTTGAAAAAGCAGTACACAAACAATTGTATTCGTATCTTAACCAAAATAATTTATTGTCGGAACGTCAATCTGGATTCAGACCACTCCATTCCACAGCCACGTGCCTTACAGAAATTACTGACTACCTGTTTGAAAATATGAATCATGGTCAGATTACGGGAGCTATATTTTATGATCTAAAAAAAGCATTTGACGTAATTCCACACGAAATAATACTTGATAAACTAATTTTCTATGGTATGAATAATAAGGTACGTGAATGGTTTAAATCGTACTTGGTCGGAAGACAACAATGTGTTAATATAGATGATTATTGTAGTGAGTTTTTAACTGTGAAATCAGGGGTGCCCCAGGGGTCAATCCTTGGCCCCTTGATCTTTTGTCTATATATTAACGATATTAACAACTTAAGAATTCATAAAAATTCCAAAATTTCACTCTATGCAGATGATACCGTTATTTTTAACAATTCTCATAACTTTTCTGAAGTTCAATTGAATTTACAAAATGACTTTGATTTAATATGCAAGTGGTTTGATATTAATAAGATGTATATTCATCCACAGAAAACCATGGTCATGCCTTTTGGCACTAAAAGAAAGCTAGATAATCACCAATTCAAGATCAAATTGTACGATAACCACTTGCAATGTGTTGATAAAATGAAATATCTTGGTATTATACTTGACTCGCAACTGACCTGGTCTGACCATGTAAGATATATATGTAATAAAATATCACGTACAATTGGATGTATTCGCCGCATAAAGAAATTAATACCCCATAAAACTCTTGTAACCTTATATTTTGCTTTAATTTTACCACATATTGATTATTGTTGCACTGCATGGGGAAGTTGTTCAAAAACAAATCTTTCCAAACTACAAAAATTACAAAATAGATATGCCAGATTAATATTAAATAAGGATTATAATACACCGCAGTGTACACTTCTTACAACCCTAAATTGGCAATCCGTTGAACAAAGACTAAAATATCACTACTGTTTATTAGTATTTAAAATAATTAATGTAAACGCCCCTAACTATTTAAAATCGCTTATTACTTATCGCACCTTTAAATATTGTACCCGCTATGCACTAAATTCTCTCCTCGACATTCCATTCCCCAAAACTGAATTCAAAAGAAAGTCATTCTCTTATAAAGCAAGCTCCCTATTTAATAAACTCCCATTTTCAGTTCAATCCACCAATTCTATAAATTCTTTTAAACGAGGTTACCTATTGGCCAAACATTTATTATAACAAAGTATCTTCTAGTATTCTTTCTTTTTTGTTTATTTGTTTTCTTTTTTGTTTATTTCATAGATTATAACTTTTTATGTTAATTTTCACTTGTATTTATTTATATATATTATCATGTTTATGTTCTATTTTATGTTTGTAAAGGCGGAGGGCTTCGTTGTAAAGCAGTTTTATAACTGAACCGAACTACCCTCCACCTCATTTTATCATTTGTTATAAATAAAACATGAATAAATAAATAAAATTGACCAAAGCCATTTGATCTGAAAACTCTTACAGGGTATCTCATAAAATACCTTCCCACTAGTATAAATCCCTATCAAATACATTGTAGCCTCATATTACTTTCAAACAAAATACATTTTGGCTACAACATTCACACTATGCACACACACAAATACATCTTAAAGCTACGTTCATATTTACAAAGTTAAGATGTACAACAGACGGATGAGCTCCTCAGATTGTCAGGGTTTGAACATGGTTGTATCCAACGACGAACATCGATCCTGCTGACAACGCCACTTTGTAACACGCGGAAACTGATGTAGAAAGATGACACACGACACCATTCCTTGTGTTTCGGTTCGTTTAATATCGATGAGTCGTTATATACAAAATCTCCAAGTCCAAGAACAAAAGATAAAGAAATAAAAAAAAACCCCTGGCAATCTGGCCTAGAGGACCATATTTCCTCTCGTGATAGCCTCACCCGCTACACGAATGTCATGTCAAATACCTATATAATTCTGACTCAAAAATGAAGAAGCCTCTCTGCCTGCCCCATGAATGGGGTGCAGTGCAGGAGTGAATTGGAGTAAAATCCTTTCCCCCTTGTATGCAGTTATCACTTTCCATTCACAGATGCTAAGCCTTGACCATAATGATCTACGTCATACAAGCTCATAGCTCTGGAATGTGATGTTTTGACCCAAAGACCGCATCACTCTTACCCAGAAAGAGTGTGAATCATACTTGTTAAAAAGCATGAAGATTGTTAAACATTTCTACTTTCTACTAATTCCTGTGCACTTCCTGTGAAGGCATCTATTACTTACAAACAAATGATTAAGAGTAATGAAAATATATGAATTTTCAATAAACAGTTCATTTTGACCTGTTACAGTGAGATATGCATACTCTTAATAGATTCCTAAAATATATTCCTTAAAATCTCGCTGATTGGGGTCAAAATATACGAAAACTTAAGCTCGCGCTTCGCGCTCGCATTGTTTAGCGAGACAGGTACCTATAATGATTATACAAATTTTATTATAATGTCCCTTTTTAGGTGTGAATATACAAAAATTTCAGCTCGCGCTTCGCGCTCGCATTATTTGATCAGTGAGATACATATCCGTTTAACGACGTTGTCCTTAAAATTTCTCTATTAGGTCAGTATAACTGGCAACTGAGCGCGCTCACTCAGTGATTCAAAAATTTTGCTAGTGCCCCCCATGATCTAAAAACATGATTGCAAAAAAAAGCCAAAATATTTCAGTCATCCCCCCACCCATCAACACGGATTTACGCCGTGATTTTACAAAAAAAGAGAAGATCTTGCAAAAAGCAATAACAGAATCATTCTGTGAACTCATAAAACAGGATTTTTTTGCAATTTAACAGAACAGGACTGTTTAAAATGGGGAAAAGGGTGTTTTATTCAAGGAAATTTGTAAGATTCGATCCATACACCAAATACCATTTTTCTGTATAAGATTACGCAATCTGGTAAGATTACAGGTGTTCTCGAGACTCTGCTGCAGGAACTTCTTATATTTTAAGGATAAATTTTCTAGCAGTATAGGGAATTCTTCTCTTCGCCCAAATGCCTGCTTTACCAAAGAGCTATGTGTACATACATACAATGATTTACAAAATTATATGAAGCGAATACAATGCACAAACCAAATTACATAAAATATTGATGATATCACATAAATAACATAAATCTAACTTAGGTTGAAATTGATAGTCAGGCTAACAATTTAAAAGATATAGAAAGTAATTACTGATACAAAGCACAAATGCATAATAAGCATATATATGCCATAAAATATGAAATAAAAAAAACAGTTTAAATGAATAAAAGTAAAGATTATGCAATTCGAAATCACGGAATATTTTTGATCGGTCTGCGTTCGGATTCGTTATAGTGTGACTGTAAGCAACATGTGTAGGCCTGCAGATGAGGAAAGAGTAGGGGGGGGGCTCTTGCCCTCCCCAAAAGAGAAAATTTCACGACCAAGGAAAAAAAAGATAAAATGATAGGAAAGAAAACCAGAGAGAGAAGGGAAAAATACGATATCATTTTCTGAATATTACGTCAAAATCTAACACAAAATTTATTTTTTGGAAAAAATTACATTTTTCCACGATCGCTTCGCTCTCTCAAGACTTTAGAATTTTCCCCGATCCACCATATCTAGCTACATCAAAATTGTGGCTTATACTACGTCACTGACTTTAATCATTTATCTTTAGTCTATACTGCGAAAACTCTGGTGTTGATTTAACACCAGCACGGAATCTATATAATGTCCACACCGGAGAAGTATTGAAACAACACGTACCAGTTTGGAATCAAACCGGTGCTGTGTTTATACTAATTGGAGTTGTATAAACACCTATCTGGTGTTAGTCCAAAAGCAAACTGGTATTTTCAACACTTCTGTGGTATTCTTAAATGAAGAATTATTCTTCTCTGAAGCATGATGGGTTATTTTGACCAATTTTTCCATGAGTATGCGGGGTAACAACACCTAAAACGTTTTGATAGCTTTCGAGAAGGGTCGGACGGGCAGATGTAATTCTACACTAACAAGTTTTTTTTTTCATATTTAGACATAATATCATGGCAACAAGTTACATAATGACAATTTGATGTGAGATAACCCCCCCCCCCAGTGCTGTTTGCAGTTAAAATATCAGTTTGAGAGAAAAAAGTTAATCATTACAGGTTATAGCCAGTTTCTTTTACAAAACTAAGTATGTGAAAAAGAGAAAAATCTATGTGTCTTTCTTGACTTGTATTCAATTTCATTCATTTCTTTATTTCATTCCAATTCAATTCCAATTGTTTATTTTTCCATTCCAACATATATAATGCAAAATAAAATGGAAAAAATATACAAAGTAACGTATTAACATTGATAAAAAAAAGCATTCAGAATAGAGAGCATACGCCATATGGAATTATATGAAGATCCATAATTTATTGTTCGAAATAGACATGAAATGAAATACTCCGAAAATTTGCTTTGCCCAATTGATCGTGGGCCCGGCAGTCGCTGTGCAGCGCCAGATCGACGAGGCTCTATCCCTTTAATCGTTGAACGCCAAACAGGTTAGCAGCAATTCCCATCTCTTAACGTCTTTTGGTCTGACGCGGCCGAGATTTGAACCCCCGACCTCCCGGATGTAAGTCGGACGCTCTACCAACTGAGCCAACACACCGGTGTTATATATATATATATACATGTATTTTTAATTTTGCTTTCGATGAACTGTTTATCTTCATGCATAATTGATTCATTCAGTAAAGCCTTCGTAAAATCATCAAATCCAAGTGGATCACAAACTTAAACATATCTCACAATGGACGCCATTTTGGATTTATGCAAATTAGACGTCTTTCCACCACTTGGATTTTTCTGGACTTTTAGTATGTCATTCTGGAGACTTCATGGGAATCATGGAAATGCATTGCGGTGAAAAATTCTGTTGCAAATTGTTTGAGGTCAAACCTTATTTTTCCTAGACTATTGTTGAACTTAAATAATAGTCCTATACATAGTTATGCTTTTTAAAATGAAAGTGATTCTTGCTCTCCAAGGAGATGAAGTTTCAAGCACTCTAGAAAAAAAGGCCTTATTATTCTTCGTCCGAAGAAGAACATGAAGAAAAAGGAGAAGAAGAACCAGACGAAGGAGGAGAAGAAGAAGAAGAACAACAACAAGACGAAGACGAAGAAGAAGAAGAAGAAGAAAATGAGGAGGAGAAGAAGAAGTGGAACATGAAGTATTTAACAACACACTATTAATCTTTTTCAAGATGATGTTTAATTATGTCAGCTTTGTTCATAGGCCTGTATGTGGTGCAATGATTATTTGCCTAGGACCACCGCAATAAAACGAAAGAGGAAGTTGAGGAGTACGAAACATTTATAGTGGCCACATTTCCTGCAAGTTGACTCAATATATCAGAAAAGGTATCATTGCTATGTCAGTAAAATCTGAAGCAAGTCTCCAGTTAACGTCATCACTTCTGCCTAACTAAATTAAGTTCTTCAAACATCACGAAGTATAATCATTATCCACTCGGAAACAATTCATTTATTGATTTCATACGTAGCCAAATGTCAGCTATTAACATGTTATACGTCAATTATATTTGGCTTTAAGTGGGAATTGTAAACGTATTTGAAAAGAGTTATTTTTACATATAAAAACAATTGCTTACGCATCAATACTTTTCAGTTTTACGGATGATTCCTCAAACGTTATGTTGAAGATTGCAAATTAAAGGCTAATTTATGTTATACTAACAATCATATAATTGATTCTTATTTTCATCGAAATATAAGGACATTAGTGATTTCTGACAGATTAAACTAAACTTATTTCATGTTTTAAGATGTAAATTCTAAAGACAAATTTCAGTTGTATAGAACGATCCTAATGTTTTATGTTTATTTGTATTATTTTGCCTTTACACACAAAGTAACACAATATTGTCAACATTACAAAATAATCATCTCAAAGCACGTCAATCGTTATACACAGTAAAAACGCTGTTTAAGATTTTATACAACGCTGTTTACTATATGAACCTTACAGTATTTGGTTAAACGTTTAAACAATCATGTTTAATTTATTGAAAATTATATATTAAAAATTAAACTTTGTTGTTTAAGATTTAAACATGTGTTTAATCTGCTTAAACAATTACTTTAAGGTTCGTATAGTAAACAGCGTTGTATATTTTTTTTACTGTGTAATTTTTTAATAGAAAATAGAAGTTCAAATAGAAGTGACTTTGTCAAAGAAAAGTAATAAAACTTAAGCAGATGCAATCCAAAATGAGCACAATTATAACCTGAACAAGTATAAACGTTATGTGCCGAGTGATCATGTAATTATTTAAACAATTCACTTAATAACTGACAGTTTCTGTTTTGAATAAATTGTTCTATGGAATCACTTCAACCACGCCTTTTGTGTTTGAGTGATTTCAAGTGCTTGTACATGTAATTGCTCCATGAAATTACCTTGAAGTATAATCTTAAATTATATGCAATTTGCTAGGCACCATATCCATCTCGTAAGATATTCTCAAGGCGCAAAAGTGAAGGGGGGGGGGGGCAAAAAAATTACAAGTAACAGAAAAGCACTGATAATATGAGTAAGGGAGGTAAGTTTTTAACTTAATCTTATAAATGTTTCGACATACTTGCTATCCCGGATGCGCGTTTCCGTTTTACACCTTGGCGAAGGCATTCTCCGCAAAAATAGCTAAAAAGCGACTAGTGAAGAGTCTACACACGTCGCTGGTTATCGAGAGTCCGACACTGGCGAGTTTCCCCTAGTCTGCTGGGCAAACCCTTCACTCGAAATATTAAAGGGTCTGAATCTGCAGCCTACTCATGCCTTGTGTACTGAAGGTTCTCTCGCGTTTTGTATGTGCTAGTCTTTGCTTGGAGGCACACTTGTTGATCAAAGTTCCAATCAGGGTCTGTGCCTGCAGACTAAGTTTCCCCACACACAACAGCATGCAATCTACACAGCCACTGATAGCACAGAGTTCAGTGGCGACACGGCCACATAACTTCATATGTACTGTACACAGAGCTTTCATATGAACTAAATCCGAACAGGCCTTGTACTCAGGGAGGTGAGAAACTTAGAATTCGGGCAATAGCCAAAATTAATTTAGTTAGCAGAATAATGATAAGACAAGAATAGCAACAATAGTACCAAACGAAAGAGAATCGACAGCTTGTAGAATGAAGTCCAGTTGTTTCGACTCAAATTGTTTCAAAATGATTCTAAGTTACGATGAATTAAAATATACTAGTTACCACCGATACTACTACTACTGCTGCTGCTACTATACGTACTACTACTACTACTACTACGACTAATTCTAACAATGATGCTATACTACTACTATTACTACTACTACTCACTACTCACTACTAACTACTACTACTACTAATGATGATAATAATAATTATAATAATAATAATAACACATAATAATAATAAAAAAATTATAATAATACATAATAATGAAAGTGATGATGATAAGAAAAAAAGCAGAAGAAAAAAAGAAAACAATGAGAAGAAGAAGACTGAGGAGAAGACTGAGAAGAAGAAGCCGTAGAGCAAGAACAAGACGAACGGTAATACTTAAATAATTAATAACTATACTACTACTGTTCATAACAATGACGCTAACAATAACAATCATTATAATATTGACAACAAACCATGCAATTTATAATAACAGTTTCAAAATGATGCTAATGAAAATAAAGTATACCATACTTCTACTACTATACTACTAACCATGATAAAAATATGCTAATATTAATATAACAAAATGTATAACTACATTATTACTAAATGTACCACTATTATTACTACTATGACGACGATGCGGCGACTACTAATATTACTACTACAACTAATTTTAGTTACAATTTTCAAACAAAGTAAAAACTACTTGTAGCAATTTGTAATCAGCAAAGTATAATTTGTCCAGTTAGTTTCCCCTAGTTAGTTTCCCCTTAAAGGGATCGTCCAGGCTGAAAATATTTCTTAATAAATCTTAATAAATAGAGTAAAATTCACAGAGCAAAATGCTGACAATTTTATCAGAATCGGACAAGTTTTAAAAGTTTATTAATATTTTGTGAAAACAGTTATATGCAAATCATCAAGGTGGGCTTATGATGTCACATCCCCACTTTCCTTTTTCTTGAAATGATAATTTATTTTCATTTTTTCATAAATCTGTAAATGATTTGTCTCCATTATGATGAAATAAGTTGCAGCAATAAATAAATAATGCGCTTAATTAGTTGTCAATCCCATTGTTTTAGTTCTTGGTAGAAAAAAAAACAATTGAATAAACCCAATTTCATGAAATAAAATACAAAATATGACATTATCAGCCCATCTAATGAATATTCATGAAGAATTCACTGAAAACCAAAATTGGTCGCCAGACTAGTTTAAAGTTAGTCCAGATGGTGCCCACCTGGACTAGCTATAAGTTAGTCTGCTTTGCTGGACTAGCATGATGGACTAGTTTTGCTTAGTCCATCTTGCTAGACTAGCCTTTCATTAGTCGGTTGACTAGCATGTTCCTAGTCAAGCGACCAGTTTAACGTTAGTCATGCAAGCCTGACTAGTTTGATGCTAGTCCAGCGACTAGTTATTGGTTAGTCCAGCGAGCTGGACTAACATACAGCTAGTCGCTCGACTAGTTATTGACTAGTTTTAAGTTGGTCCAAATGGTGCCCACTTGGACTAACTTCAAGTTAGTCTTGCTGCGCTGCTGGACTAACATGATGTTAATCCACCAAGCTGGACTAGGTTGCTGAACTAGCATGTTTCGGTGCGTCAAGCTGGACTAGGTTGCATTACTAGCATGACGGACTAACTTGACGGACTAGCCATGAATGATCCAGAAAACCTAGCCGCGCCTTCAGACGTTCCCACCACGTTGCTAGACATCGCTAAAATAAGAATGAAAATATTTTCGAGGAACAAAATAAGAAATCTAGAAAATTTGTAAATTTATTTACAATAACAATACAGTTTTATTATCCAAATATCATATATTTCCAAGACATTAAAGTAATATCACATCATCAAAATAATGGCATCCAGATGGGCTAGAGCATATACCATATTTTAGACAAATTATTTCTCACTATTAAAGTAGAAAAAATACCTCCTTGACAGTATTAATTAATCAATGCATTCTTTACAATAAATTCTTTTGAATTTGTTATTTGTTCACAAGAAAATAATATCAACCCCATATCATCTGACTGCCAATGAAATTAAACTTCCAAACATATATGCAAAATCTAACCTATTTACTTTTCCAAATGAAGATGTTCCTTCTAGATTTAAACATATATTATTAGGACGTGCAGTTTAATGCGCACTACATAATACGATTATTTGACGATTTTTTTTTCTTTTAACAAGGTTATGTAAACCATCATATTCAAATTCTTTCTTTCAATTTAAATAATGAGATTGAAAAAATCTTTACAAAATATATAGCAAAAGAAAGTAAAATAAAATGTACATATTGTAGAATTAATCGTAGATTAAAAAAACACGGTAAAAACGTAACAGAGGAAAGAAATAAATAAAGTATTAAATACTAAATATTCAAAATCAATACACCGAGCATAGTTTGCATGTACATTAGTGGAATCCCCACTCTAGACAGGCGTAAACTTGAAAACATTAGAAAAGCGTTAAAAATATTGCATATTTATATACATTAAATACAATCATTGCAAAAAAAAGTAAATCAAAATGAATTCGAATAAAAAATCAAATAAAATTTGTAAAGTTGTAATTATAATCATTAATTAGATTTCAGTCTCGATACAGGGAATATGTATATTTTGAGTAAAGAAATAAATAATCTGTTGTCTCACGATGCGGCAAACTGAAATTGCGACGTTTCGACTGCTCCTGCTAGTCTTCGTCAGGCAATGAAGTGGACACTCGCTGCGCGCGCCTTTTATACCGTAGGCTACGGGCCGTCGGTGCCGGAACCGCCGTGGTGTGATTGGTCGGCGCAACCGACCAATCAGAAGCCGCGGACGGTGCGATCGCCGTGGGGCTTGCGGACGTCGGGGAAAACCCGTCGGCTGCAGTCGGCGTAGAAAGCGGGCAATTTGCGGACGTCGAGGAGTGAACCGCGGTAGCTGTGCAAAAACTAATGGGGTTGGATGCGGACGTCGGAGGGCGGTCAACCGGTGAACTACGGGCGGTCGTAGGGGGCGCATGTCGGCGAATGGTCGGAAGCCATTCTTCAGGGATGTCAATGCCGTTATCCCTGTTCACATTATTGGGATGAAGACGAATTTGGATAGCCTCTTTAACACGCCGTGTGTACCAGTGCTTATCCCGCTTTTGTTGAAAAATATGGCAGTAGGAAAATGACTCAAAGGTTGATATTCAATTGAAGGACTTCAAATATGAAAATATACATATGAAAACTTTATTATTTCTGGAAGTTTACTTGCTTACTTTTGTTCGATGTGTTTCTGTAAACATGAGTTTTGTACATTGCAGTATGTTATCATGCTCCTCATGAAAATATCAACAAAATAATTTTGATACAAATTCAAGGTATAGAAGGACAATTTTGGTTTTGTACTCGAGTGACAGAATTATGAAAAAATACATAATACAAATTAATAGTCAGATGAATTCCTTTGTGAAAAGGGTGATAAAATGTAGATAATACAAATTACAGAATTTGGTATGTACAAACTGTTGCTGTCCAAATAAATAAAAAAGAACTAATGTTTTGCTCTGTAATGTCATAACACAAACATTTGCATTTGTTTATTACGCAAAAGGAAACCTTTTCAAACTTAGTCATATACCCAGAGCATCCCACAATAAACTTGGCGTCTGATTAAGAAAACACTATTTAGATTTGAATTTGTGAAAACCAACATTTTATAATACAGATTTAAAATAAATCTGATATTGTTTGGAATATCAGATTTATCTTAAATTATTATTATTGTATGGAATAAACCTTAACCAAAATTATTAGGACACTAGAGTGTTTGATTATACTAGATTTCAGCAATAAAGAATTAACACAAATAGATATAGAAGGTTAATTATCTTAACTCACTGCATGTTTGATTTATTGTTAATGTAAATATGGGCCGTGGACTGTTGTCTCCATCCTGAATATCTAATAAGATCTTTGCATAAATATGAGAGTCTTACTTAGGCAAGTGGGATATTGAAAATAGACGATATAAAACGAACAGATCGACATCGTGGCCTCTGACAGAAGGTCGAGCGATTTGGTGATTGTGAGGATTGTGTTCCGTGTCCGTCTGGAGGTGTAAGGGATTCTGTGACTGTTCAGATAAATGATATAACAGACGATGGAAATGACAATTAGAGTGATAGAAACAATTGGAAAATCAGAAAGATGAAATCGATATTATTCAGAGTTAGCAGCATGTGCTGGCGAGGAAGGCACCACTACGAAAATCATAGTAATAGTATATACATGTATCTTTTTTGTCATAAAAAATCGTAATTGTCATATAGAAAGAGATGACCCCTGTATCTTACGTCATAATTACATGGACTATGAATAGTTTTCATACAGTCTGATACTTGTGCAGAAATCCCCTTAAAACAATTGCCTCATAGCTAGCTATCACATTATAAACATACCGAATCCTAAAGACTAATGTAACTAATGTTTCCATAAGAATGTGTTTATTAAAATTGAAGAGAACATGGGAGTTAGATGTTAAATGTGGAAGGAACTTCATCAGAAATTTCACAATGTTTCATTTTTGTTAAATCATATCAATATTAAGGAAATGTGAAGGAAAGCAAAACATTACACATAGAAATTTAACTAACCTCAGTTCTGGTGACACAAAGAGATCATTAAATTTCCATGAACATGCTGAAGAAGTCATGTTGTTGCCAAGGATGGGTCCACTGCTTATGTCATTGCTTCTAGAATGCTTAACTGAAAAAGAAGAACAGATGTTCAATTATTATATTCATTTTATTTCTTTTTATCAATCGACGCAGAATATGTCAGGTACAATAAACAATAAAAACATTTCATGACAACTCCTTTACACCATTAAGAACAACAGTGAAACATTGTTTTGTACAGTATCTTCAGTGGTATATGATGATGGTCAACTTGTCAGTAATTAATCATTTATAATGTTTTTTTTATTCTGCCTATTCTTTTAAAATGTAAATCGTTTGTAAGCAGCAGATAAGCATAGAAGTGCTTCCTCACCTTCTCTTCCTCCCAGACCTCTATCGTCTATAGATGATTGGTATGCTTCTTCTTGCCATTCCCAAATTTAATCGATGAGTTAGACGTTTTTGCGAACCCATTTTCAATGATCGGCATATACGATATTTCTTTATTCTGTAGACGACCCATCTCTGTAGATAACTGTGTAAAAGAAAAAAAATCATCATCATCGTTTTACTACAGAATCAGTGCGTCTCATTGGGTTGTTGTTTCTTATGTGATAAACAAAATAATTAACTAGCTCCTGCAGTTCGCCATCGTCATTTGTAACATATAAACATTGATTTTATGCTTATGGGTCTTTTAAATCACTCGTGGGTTATGTAAAAAGGGATAAACCTATCGATTTTCATCTACTTGCATCAGTTCATTTATATAAGCCACTTCTTCGTGAACATTTGCCTAATAATGGACATAGATTATTCTAAAAACTGCCTACAGTAGGCTCCAATTTCAATTTTTTTTGGTGAGATTCTGAATAAAGAATTTTTCTTTCCTTTCCATAAGTGGTACAAGTATAAAAGTATCAAACCCAACACAATCCAACTGACAATGGGGGAACGCGTAAAACATTCCATTCAAAGACTGCTTTCCAAATACAAAGATCCAGCTAATGGAAACTTAATAAAAAATTATATAAGCCTACCTAATATTCCAGATATCACAAATAAAATATAAAACTAATGATAGCTACTGAACAATTATAATTATTTTCACAATACCATATCTAATCTTACAAAATTCAGAAAGAAACACAAAGAATTTCCTTTCCTGCATGCATGTAGAAAAGACAACAATCTCAAATAACTTGGGCTACGAGTATGTATGACATATTTTTGAATTTCCTTCAAAAAAGATGCATTTCTGATACTTTAGTTAATTTCAAAAGTTCCACAAATCAATTTAATGCGTATTTGCTAGTGAAGAGTCAAAAAATATAACCGAAAACCCCCAGCCGAAGTTATCGGCACTATACTCTCCTATATAAGAATACGAAAATTCTCACACTCCTCTCACACACTTCACTTATAATTATTGGAAACACTTAACGGGCATGCAGTGACATATTTGTGCCGTTGCTGTGTGAAATATGCTCTTCGTCCTCTCCCAGATTTGTCTCTTTAGGATCATGCATGCATTATATCGATTTTAATCTTTAAAAAGGAGGAAAATTGTACTTACTTTGAATTTTTCGATATGGTTCGACTGATTCTAGAAAACAGGCAAAAGATACAGGCTTTCAGTAGAAGAACTTCAGACTTGCTTCCCTGATCGTATCACACAGCGAAATGATGACCCAAATGATGCATTGTTTGTGAAAGCGTTAATTTGAGCGGGCAATTTCCAACTGAAACAAAAGCTGGCTTAGGATTGGTCTTTGTATCCAAATAAGCAACTTCTTTGTAGTGCTCAGTGCTACTGCATGTTGACAGTAATGCATGTGTTTGCTTTTCGGGTTATTCAATGCACAGGCTCAGATTCCAGTTAGGCCTACCTGTAAACACTGATTGTGGGACATGGGTTAAATGTGCCTATAGGCAACATCTTGAAAGAATCAGAACATTAATTGCATGTTGCTCATCTTTCATCCGATCTTTTTTTTTTTGCTTTCATGCACTTCATGATAATCATTGATTTTTGTTAGAACTTTCTTCATTATTCAACAGATGTCTTGAATCAAGATCCGTGTCGTACTTTGAGCCGCAGGTTATTCACTATAATCATGATTCTGTGAAAGTGCTAAAATACCTAATCTTTTCTAATAAATATTTTTTTAGGCGTACTAATCATAATACATAAATTACAATAGAGGACAATGGTATATCCAAGAGCTTTCTTCTTTTTTTTGTGGTGGAGCCAAACATACTTTAGTTTAAAAAAAAATGTAAAAGCTATTTTATTTTCAGCATCTGACTTGCCTTGCCTCAAATTCGACAACCCAGGCTGGATTCACTATTAAGACAAGCAGGAAACCTTGCCTGACAACCTATCTCGATTTACATAACTCAAACTAGACTGTACTGCTTGCAAGCTATAAAGCTAGTCTGTCTAGATTGACAAGTCATAAACTAGTCCTCCCTGCTTGACAAGCCCGAAGCTAGTCAGTCTGGCTTGACAAGCTACAAGCTAGTCCGTCCTGTTTGACAAGCTAAATGCTAGTCTGTCTCGAATGACAAGCCTTGAACTAGTCAGTCCTGCTTGACAAGTCAGAAGCTAGTCAATCTGGCTTGACAAGTTACACGCTAGTTCGTCCTGTCTGACAAGCTTAAAGCTAGTCTGTCTCGATTGACAAGCGATAAACTAGTCCGTCCTGCTTGACAAACCAGAAGCTAGTCCGTCCCTAAACTAGTCCAGCACAGAAAAGGACATTAGTCGAGCAATTTCGACTAATTTCAAGCTAGTCCAGCAGGCCGAAAGCTTGTCTTAGAGGCTGGACTAGTTTAAAATGCAGGTTTTTCCTAGTCCAGCAGCCTCGACTAACATGCCAGACTAGTTAAAGCCTAGTCGAGCCTCCGCTGGACTAGTTTAGGTTTTCAGTGTTGTTTCACTGGAATGATGCAAATCTTTAGAATGCAATAACTTCGTTATTTGGTATCCGATTTTGATCAATTTTCCAGCATTTTGCTCTGCGAATTTTACTCTATTGAGTTTGTATATGTCTTTTATCACTAATGCATGGCCCCAGATACCATCGTCAAATTAAGGTACAAAGTATACAGTAGGATGGGGGGGGGGGGGGTCGGGTGTCCGGACACTTTATTATTTTTGAAGCCTTCTTTTTTGTCTTAGGATTACACCAAAAATGTCAATTCAATGGAAGGAATCATCTTATATTTTGTTCTCTATAATATTTCCTAACATTTTCTACTAAAAATTGATGAAACTTCGCTTGTAAATTTTTCCAAATGACTTTCTAAAATTGATCGTCCGTACACACAACCTGTCCGGACACATAACAAAAGGGTATACTTTACATCAAACAAAGTTTTTAAAAATAACATAAAAATTTCTTGCCAACAAGTGAATAGATAAAATATGATTATTGTTTGAACACATACTGTATTCATCAAGCTTGTATGAATCTTAATCTTACATTAATAATGCAGTGATCAACAAACATTGTCTTACGGATACCCTATAGGCTATAATGATTGTTTTTCTTTCATCAAGAAATAAACTTTAATAGGTCTATTTTTATACTCATAGAATGCACTGTCATATATCATCTTCTTCCATGATAGTGAGAGGGAAAATTACCACTGAACTGTACCACTACGTTGTAATAGGTCCATGGTGCAAATTACCTGCAATTCGGCAAAGGCAAAATGATCAAGGTAAACCTGAATACAGCTGCACAAGAATATGTTCTGTTGTTATCTTCGGTGCGGACTTTTGCATCGCGCGCCCAGCTGATAATGTAAACAAACATAGACTTTTCACTAGTCGCTTTTTAGCTATTTTTGCGGAAAATGCCTTCGCCAGGGTGTAAAACGGAAACGCGCATACCGGATTTCTCGTTGGAGAGAATTCCATAGTGAGGACCCGCATGGATGAATGACTTTTTCAACCACTTTGTTTTACATTTTGGAACTGCAAGAAGACCGGAGTCACTGAGGAGTCACTGACCGTGAGCGTAGAAGCCTAGATGGTTAAAGGATAAGTCCACTCCAATAAAAATTGATTTGAATAAAAAGTGAAACAATTCAGCAAAGTATAAAACTGAAAATTTCATTCAAATCGGATGTAAAATAAAAATGTTATGACATTTTATAGTTTTGCTTAATTTCACAAAACAGTTATATGCACATCCTGGCTGGTATGGAAATGAGGAGACTGTTGATGTCATCCACTCACTATTTCTTATGTATTTTATCTTATGAAATATCCTAATTTTCTCCTCATTGAAATTTTCAGTGTTACGCTAGTTTGATTTTTCTCTATTTATTCAAATAAAAAATATTTTACTGGATAGGACATGACCTTTAACAGTTTAACTGTGTGAATGAGAGCAGTGATGTAATGTGGAACTGAGTGATATACCAGTAAAGTATTTCAAATTTGACACGTTCTCTCATGGGCAACCAGTGTAAAGATTTCAGAACAGGTGGGTGTTTCATATAGCTGCACTCGACCCAGGTGAGGTGAATGGGTATCCGGTAGTATTTTTCCTTGAACGCTTTAGCGCCTATTAATATTGCGGCTCAGCTACAGCCGGGGTAATAATATGATACCAAGTATCAAAGCGCAGTTGAGTATATGCACATAATAACTGCGCTATATAAATGGACATATCATTATTATTATTATTATAAGAACGACTGGTGATTCTTTCTTTTGGAAATGGTATACACCATAGCGGGCGATAATTTAGCGCGTACGAAAGGATCACCAGTCGTTCTTAAAGTCGCTCTTAACTTATACGAACAGCTTTATGAAACGGCTCCCAGGCATGATATGGGTAAATTTGTTACGAAGGGTCACTATACGAGCAGCAGAATTTTTGTAGAATATAGGCCTATATACCAATTATCTCAACCCAGACAAAATACACGAGAGGCGAGTAAATGCGGTTTCCGTGGAGTTTAATAAAATTGTTTCTGAAAAGCATCTTCCAAATGATGTATACCGAAATGTAAAATGATGTGTCATCAAATAAAGCCAAAATAATATAATGCAACAATTAAAACATAATAATATAACCGTAAAGCCTCCTGAGATGTGTCATATGCGAAAAAATTAAAGTTATTCAACCAATCTCCTCAATTGAAAATTAAAACAGTCCATCCACATTCATGACAAAGACACCAGTTTGTCATGTTGGCCAAATGTGGGAAACGTAAAAATCCATCTGCAAAGCTACGAAGCAAAGATTCCCGTTTGCAACACGAGCTTATGCAGGAAAACTTTTAAAACAGAAACTAGTGCTCAGAAGCCCCACCAACGGCCCCGAACTAGAATGTGAACGAGGCAACGTTATAATGTTCGGTCCGAAATGGAATTCGCTGGTGGCCTCATCCAAATCGGGTGACGAACCAAGCCCCGTTCACATTATAACCTGAGGAGTGGAATATACGAAATTGGTCTGAATAACTGAAAATTATTATCTCAGGATGCCCATAATAAGTGAAGAATCATAATGTGACAGGAAAAGGCCGAGCTCCAGCAAGGGCGAAAACACCCCCCTGAACACCTGATGATAAATGAACTAAACTAACTGGTAGACCAAAGTAAAATTCAAAAAGTTATCCAAAAGTAGGTGAACAGGTTGGATGGAATTACCTTGCGGCCCACTTTGGGTGTGCGACCAGGCTTAAGGCCCGAAGCTCACATGCAGGTTAGAATGAATAACATGAAACAAAACATCTTGACGTTGAAAAATTAGTGGGGGTGACAAGGGGGCGGAGGAGGGAAAAATACAGGAAGTATGTTGCACAAAACAGGTGAATTGAGATAAAAGATGCTTTCCACTCGACTCTACGAAGAAGAATGCTAACTTGTTAGAAATTGGATTTTTCCCCCTCCCGAAATTAACACGTCAGCTGCTAACGCGACGTAGCATTTTTAGCCACGCCTCCTTGTGATGTCCGAACTACCAAAATTCACAACGCAACATTTTTTGGGCCACGCCTCCTCGTGAGGTCCGAAAAAATACCATATTTGGCATCGCAACATATCTCCACCAGGGCAAAGGAATTCGCCTGACCAGGCCCCTTCCTTGTAAACACCTGTTACGTACCGCTGGCGAGATATGTCGTTGTCCAGCTAGTCTGACCTGAGATAACCTCTCATTAACTCGCTTTGCGCGTTAAGAGGTATTATAGTTGATCATCTGATATTCAAAACCTGACACCACAAACCACAACCCATCACCGGCACTGGTGTACAGATGGGGGAGGCTTTGAAGGCCATGCCCCGAAAAGTTTTACGACCAAGTATTAAAAAAAATAGGAAAAGCAAAGAATGGGTAAGGAAAATGGTAAAATATGATACTATATTCTATGAATATTCATATAGAAATTTATTAGGGGCAAGCAGTGTTTTTTCCTAACATATTTTTAGATGACTTTGCGCATAATTAGATTGAATCGGTAATATACCAGAGAAGAATGGCAAAATACATGGATTTAGTAAATGATTGCCATGAAATTACTTAAAACGTTATCTATTCTTTGTTTCAGCAGTCTACTCCCATCTCCCTAGTTTGTTCCAGATCGAATTCACGATGGTGTCGGCTAGAACTTCATCTGCCATTTTCATTCTATTATGTAGTGTGGTACACAGTGCAATGGCTTATAGAGTCTGTAAGTATTCATTTCATTATAACATTTTTATTAAGAATAAAAAAACATGACTCAGCCGGTATGTATTTTTTACATCATGGCCCTGGCATAAAAATATACATAAGCATGATATTATCAAATATAAAACAATAACGTGTCAATAAAGAAATTACACGTGTCTATAAAGAAATTACAAATTTATCACAAAAACAATAAACATATTCATCATCATTCTAACATGTCTAACCTAACGTTAGGGTGAGAAACAAGAGAAAGCAAAGAGAGAGAAAAAACATTATAAAAAAAGGAAGGGGAGAGGAAGCGAGAAGGGGAAAGAATACGGAGAGGCCGGTCAATACTTGATTGATACCAAATATGTGATGACGATAGAAATCAACAGAATTAAAAATAATTGCAGTTAAACAAACGTTTGAAAACATCAAGGGATTTTTCATTCTGAATGTAAATGGTAAGTTATTCCAGACCAAGTCGTCAGCATACCTAAAGTGGCTAAAGTGGCCCTTAAAACATTCGAGCGTGGGCTTTGGTAAAACAACATTCAACATTCATTGGCAAGTCTAGTATTAAAAGATTGTCTATCAAAAACTATTTTCACGTCATTGCACATTGGGTCTGAGGCCTTTCCATGAATACTATATACAGAATACCAGCTACACAATAGTCACGTCTGATATCAAGGGTTTGCCACTTCATAAAATAATTATGTTGATTTTCAATTTCGAACAGCAACATGATTAATGATTGAAAACGAAATTACATTCTCAGAACACAAACACTCGAGAAACTGCTGAAAACCTCAAGATGCGACCTCGAGTCCCAGAAACTAACCAACAAGGCTCTTCTCACTCAACATGAGAATATTGCGGTGGAACTTTCTCAGCTTAAAAAAGACTCCGATGCCATGCAGCTCCAGTGCAATCGAGACAAGACAGCAATTGTTGAGAAAGAAGCCCAAATAGCTGATCTAAAGAGGTGCAAAGTCAAACTTCTTCGAGAACTAGCCACCATCAGATCTTCTAATGATCTCCTACACTCCCTCTGCCTCAGCAACAACATTGACACTACTGGTAAACTCCTGGACCCTCATATTCCCCCCGACCCATTTTTACAACCTCCAGAGTTCCAAGCGAAAGGAAGTCGTCCACCAGCTCGTATCAAACTTACTAATGACTTTGATGCTCTAGAAGATATTTTGACTATCTCAGACTCTGAATTGTCATCATCTGATTCTGACAGTCCTAATTCTCCTGATAGACCTGCGTATAAACCGAAGACCGATGGCCCCTTTACCGATGGTAATTCTAAACTGGCTCAACTGCCTGCAAGCAAGGTTCCTCAAAAAGACCATCAACCCAAACTGATCACCATATCCAAATCCAATGCAAGGCCTAAGAAGATAGCCGGGCCTGCCTCCTTTTTCTCATCAACTCTTGAGGACTGTGCCATTCCAAGTCGAGGACTGGAACCCGTAGCATCCCAATTAAATGACTCTTCTCGGTCCCCATATCGTAATACTAGCCGGGGTACCCAGAAATGGCATGATCCTGCTCGCAACAAGACCCAGAAGAAGCATACCAGATCCCCTCCGAATTCATCTGGTACCTCTCCCCCTCGTGACAGAAGTGGTCGCCCCCTTCCAAATCTTAGCGATTGGATTAATGCTAGCTCCGACGTCTGCACCAAACAAGATCCGTCATGCCTCTGGCTCACCCCCTTTGCTGAACCACCAACCCTCAAAGCTTCTACAACCTCAAGAAGAATCAAAACCTTCCGGAAGTAGATCTGACTGCAGCTCAGCTGATGACCAACACCAGACTTTACCCAATATGTCGACCGCTCCTGTCTCTCCGAAGAGGCTATCTACTGATCAGCTACAGACTTCTAGTCTAACCGCTGACCAAAATAAGGCAACGCCTATGGCGATACCAATCCTCTCAACTGACACTGGGCATGAAGATGACTCTGACAAGCTACACAGCCAGCTAAACCTAAAGCAGCAGATCTCCCTGCAGAGTTCCCAGCCCCCTGGAAACCCAAACAATGGTTGACTACCCCCCGCCCCACAGACGAATCACGCGATCCCCCGCACTTGCATACAATCTCACCCAACATGGAAGAGCTATTGATTGATGTCTCGGACAGCTTTTTACCCCTTCAAGCGTCTGTTGCTGATGAATACTCGACATTCAACCCAATCTCCTCTGGATTGAGATCCGGTGACGACCACCAATTCAACTCTAAGTCAAATGATCCTGTCTTCGCACAAAAGCAACACAAAACCCAACATGCCAGCAATCCAAGGAACCCTGACCAAACTTCTGGAGGCTGCCCAGAATCTCAACCTAAGACACCAGCAAGCATTCATCACACTACTCCATCCAAGCGACAAGCCCCTAAGCCCACCCAGATGGGTTTTCGGCATGGCCGCGGCACACATAGCCTTGCTGGAAAAGGCATACTTCCTGATAGCGACAACCCTCAATGTTCTGACGTATATCCCTCCAAGGTACCAGCATCCACTCGCTCAATGAGCACCCGCCTCCTTCACCATCAAATGATCGAATGCATAGAAGGGAGCATATCTCTCATACCAAGTCCACCCAACTCACCCTAGATCACAGAGGCCCCAACCACCGTATCCATAGAGAGTCAATACTTCCCAATGTCGTAAAATCACCAAAGGTATCCAATCTTACTATAGGCACATTCAATACAAGAGGGACCTCTACAATTATTCCTTTCCTCCAAGAAAAATTACTGACAACCGATATCTTAGCTATCCAAGAGCACTGGCTTATGGACACCCGACTGCTTTAACGATATTAGCCAGTCCCACATCGTGGTCAGCAAGCCCGCATCTCAAATGGCTGATGCTTTCTAACGACTCAATTCCAGAGGAAAGGGTGGAGTAGCACTCTTCATTCGAAAGGACTCAATACTCAGTCACAAAGAAATCCCATCGGAATCTTCCAGAATGCTAGCCGTACAAGTCAAACTCAAGGTGTCTAAAGAATCTCTGACAATGATTTGCTGTTATCTGCCGTGTTGAACATCGTTCAAAGACCAGGCTGACTACCACACTTGCCTTGCTTTAATAGCTCATATCAGATCTATCATACCTGACTCCTTCATCATTGTGGGTGACTTTAATGCAGACAACATGAACTCCTCTCCCACCAAGAAAACTGAGCATCTCCTCCAGAACTTCTTAGGACAAGAAGGCCTTTGCTACCTAAACTCTGAACTACACCATGATGGCTTCACCTATCAAACTGACGATGGCAGACAAAGATCTTACATTGATGGCTTTATCGTGCCCACTAGGGACTTGGCTCTGTATCAGAGTCTAACCATCACCGGAGAGGATCCTACCAACACATCCGACCATCTAATGGTACTGACTTACCGCCAACAAGCAATGACTCGGGATCATGTGCAACGAAACCTCAAAGATCACATGGCGAGCATGCAACCCCAGTGAGATTCATGACAAGTATACCCTTCCTTTTGAGAGATATGCCTTTCAGCTTTTCCAGAATCTGGATGATATTCTATTACTGGATAGAATAGATACAAAATATCTCCTATGCAGCTTAACTGAAGCAATGGTGGAGATATCTCTCTCACTACCTCACTGCTATCCGTCAACAAAGAAAAGAGGCAAGCCTGAGTGGTCCCCTGATGTTCAAGCTGCATACAACCAGGCTCAAAGAGCTTGGAGAGACTGGCGTTCTGAGAAACGACCTAAAGCAGGCCACTGCTACCATAAACATCTGCAAAGCAAAAAAGCCTTCCGGAGTTGCTTGAGGCAGGCTAGGGCCTCCCAAAAGATCTCACTATGAAAGCAGATAGAGAAGTCATCCCATTCTAATCAATCTCTGTTCCATCACCTAATCAAGAGGAATAAAGGCAGCAATTCTCATCAAACTCAAACGAACACCCTAGAATATGCTGACCAGATCTACCTTGATTCAGAAATTCTCAATGGATGGCACATCTACTTCTCTGATCTTGCACACGACCCATCCACTCTCCATCAATGCAGCCGAAGGGTATACTGCCACGATTGACACTCCTGCTGAGCAAGTAACTGAAGAAACTCCACCCCTTTCTACACGCTCAGTCTGGCATCTCAGCTCATTGGACCTCAGAGATGCCATCACTAGGCTGAAATCTGGAAAAGCTAGCGGCCCAGACAACATCAGCTCTGAGCATCTGAAACATCTTGGTGAAGTAGCCCGCAGGCTGCTGCTTGTCCTTCTTAATGCCATCCTACATCAAGGACACTGCCCTCAGCCACTGAAATCTGGCATCATACTTCCTTTTCATCAAAGGTAAAGGGAAGTGCAAAGAAGACCCTCGCAACTACCGTGGGATCACCCTTACATCTAGTATCTCAAAGTTGCTAGAGACGTGCCTTAAACCTCTTCTTGAATTCCAACCGTCCATCAAGGATATACCAGACCAGCTGCAATTTGGATTTAGAAGAGGATTCTCCTGCCAGCTCACAGCTTTATGTCTGCAACTGATCATCGAAGTTCAACAAGGGGAGAAAAGGCCTACCTACGTTGCCTTCCTAGATACTGAAAAGGCATTCGATAAAGTATGGCATCGAGGCTTGCTGAGCAAACTGAGAGCCGCTGAACCGGATCATTTCATTCTACGAACAATAGAGAGCCTGTATGATGGTATGGATAGCCTTGTCTACTGGGACGGCAAAGTCTCTCCTCCAATCCATATCCAGCAGGGTGTAAGGCAAGGCGGAGTGCTCTCTCCTTCTCTCTACACTCTTTTCATTGATGGACTTATCAAGACTCTTCGAGTCAAGAATCTTGGCTGCCATATCAATGGCCGGTATGCCATCTTGTCGATGATGTGGCACTTCTGAGCAACTCTGCAACAGAGCTTCAGGCGATGTTAGACACCACCTTCGCCTATTCACAGTGCTGGAGGTACAAGATCAACCCAACTAAAAGCGCTGTGGTGGTCATGCACCACAGAAGAAGAATGACACACAGACTGTCTGGAAGATGGG
Organism: Lytechinus variegatus; assembly: GCF_018143015.1. Classification (NCBI taxonomy): domain Eukaryota; kingdom Metazoa; phylum Echinodermata; class Echinoidea; order Temnopleuroida; family Toxopneustidae; genus Lytechinus; species Lytechinus variegatus. The sequence goes on along the minus strand of NC_054758.1, from coordinate 16,414,763 downwards.
CGACTCCTCAATTTCCCGTAAGGATTGCCACGACCATCTGGGCATCCCCAAGTCTGGTACCCGCCTAGACCCCACCGACCAGATCATCTCGAGAGGCCTTAAGACATTTTATGCCCTTCATGGCACGGGTGCTCATACTCTGGGAATGATTCCAACACTGTCTTCTCATCTTTGGAACGTGTACTGCATCCCAAGAATGCTGTACGGTTCAGCTATCCTTCACTTCACCAAAGCCATGGAGTATAAGCTGGACAAGGCTCAGAACCATCTTTTCAAGAGAGTCCTTGGGATTCCCAATACTGCAGCTAACGAATGTGTCTTCCTGCTAACCGGTCTTCTTCCCATCAGTGCTAGAATAGACTATGAAAAGCTTCTGCTCTTAGGGCAACTTTTTAACCTAGATCAGATCAGGTTTGAGTATGGAACCTTCCTTCTAGCACTGCATGTCAACACACAAACAGTCAAGTCCCTTAGGTGTATTCTTCAGAAATATGGGCTACCACCACTTGAAGACCTACTTGTCAACCCCATCCCATATCGAGCTTGGAAGACCACCATCAATAAGGCCATCAACAATCATGTCCAAGCTCAGATGTTACAGGGAGCCACTTCCAAGCCTTCTCTTGTTTGCTGGACACTGAGGCCCTTCACTGATCCTTTGGATCTTTACCCCAAGGACACTCCCTCATCTATTATCAGACAAGCCTTGACTGTGAGAGCACAACTCCTAACATCAACATACCTTACCCAGTCCAGGCTCTGCAAAATTGGGAAGAAAACAGACCCAACGTGTGCCCTGTGTAAACTTGAAGAGGACACTACAGAGCATAGTCCTTGCCAAATGCCCACGTACCCTCCACCTACGCAACACTCTCTTAGACAAGATAAGGAATCTCGTAAATGATTTCCCCTCCTCAGCAACCTCCTTCAATACCAGCAATCCCTGCCAATTCACAGCAACTATCCTACTACCCCATCCCTCCCTCACCCGCTAAATGCCTTGATCCTAAAAGCTACCCTGCACTTCATCTTTAAGGTGCATGTCCTTTTCTTGTCTCTTAAACCTGTCAATTCTCAGTAACCTGCCTGTCTTTCAATCCCTGTGGACTTGACATTTACCAGACTAATTGACTCAATTTTTGCATTTGTACCTGCGGATCTCCGAACAGCCGAGGAACTGAAACGAGAGAGATCAATGGTGCAATCTTCAATGTCGACGAAAAAAAGCTGATGTTTTGTCGATCGTCTTTAAATTTCCCGCCTTTGTCATGTTTTTCCGCGTTTTGAAATAGCGATTTCAATCATGATTCAGGTTGCTGTTAAAATTGAAAATGGACATTGAACAAACCGTTAAGGCTATTGATATATCAATTAATGTTGCCTGTTTCTATACGTGCATCCCTTTTCTGTTAAATTTAAAAGTGTATTCCTATAGTAACAAGGCAAAAGCGATTTTCTGTCTCGCTCACTTATGAAAAAAAAACAGAAATATCGTGATTTGCGAGGGCATGCAACAGAATTGTATCAAAACTTCATTGTGAAATGACTGGGATGGAATAACGCTTGTCATAAAAGAATTGCACGTAAACTTTAATGTTGACCTGAAGATGAACTTTGACCTTACCATGAGACCTCTCACTGCAGCACATGATGCACGTCCCCCAAGTCCATCTACCATCCAAGTTTTGTTGAAAAGTAACTTCCGGTTGCGGAGTCAGGTGTCATACGAAAGTTTTGCATGTAAACTTTAACGTTGACTTGAAAATGACCTCTGATCTTACCATGTGACATCCGACTGCAGCATAACATGCACGTCCCCAAAGTCCATCTACCATCCAAGTTTGGTTGACAAGTGACTTACGGTTGCAGAGTTAGGTTTCATAAGAGAGTCTTGCATGTAAACTGTAACGTCAACCTGAAAATGACCTTTGATCTTACCATGTGACATCCGACTGCAGCATAACATGCACGTCCCCAAATCCCTTGCCTCAACTCTTATCCATTTTACATCACTCCCACCTATTTATCCGTTAATCACAATAGCTGTGATTTGGATCCATTCCCCCCCAAGAGAATACAATTGAGTTGATTTGTGCGGTTTATACACCATCAAAAAACATTATTTCACACCCTTCTGTAAGAAACATATTCATATTCACCATTGAAATGGAAATTATGGAATTATATTACAGGATTGAGACGTCACATAAATGAAAATTTGTAACTCTGTGATTCTTTGATTCTTCTAAGTTTCGATCCGACGGGGATGGGGTTTACCTGTACAATCATCCCGTAAATGTTTCGAGGGTATGACAAAAACAATTTATCTCCAGAAAAGAATCGATTCATTTATTAAAATACGTAAAATCAATACAAAATGGCAACACAAAAATCTATACAAAAAAAAGAAAAGAAAAAGAAAGAAAAACAAAATTCGTTCCCCAAATCAGTTAATCCTAAGTTGTTGTGGAGCGTTGTGGCCCAGTGGATTAGTCTCTGGACATTGAAACATAGGGTCGTGGGTTCGAATCCCAGCCATGGTGTAGTTTTTTCAGTAAGAAATTAATCCAAATTGTGCTGCACTCAACCCAGGTGAGGTGAATGGGTAGATGGCAGGAATTTATTCCTTGAAATGCCGAGCGCGTAAAAGCTGCTTGAGCTCCAGCCAGGGTAATAATATCCAAGTCCTTTGGAAGCGCATAGAGACGTAATCATAATGTGTTATGCGCTATACAAAAACTGGCTATCATTATTATTGTGTTTTTTTTTTTTTACTGTATATTGACAAGTCTGTTTTGGAAACAGTTAACGCACTTATCTGTATGTGATAATTCAACTTGCCGATATAGGGTAATTTCACGAGCCATGAATAAATGCATATATTTAGGCCCTTTCTAATTTTGATGGTGCATAAAAGCAATATTGTCTTTAATAACAACAAATGCATCTTATATGTTCGTACCAATCTAGCAGATGTTACACAGGTTGAGAATATAGCTACATCATTTTTTAATAACATAAATTTTCCCTTTTCTCTTTAGTGATATCAATCACTTATAGCAGGGTTTGCGATGAAGTCAATGACCAATTCATGTTTATAACACTCTTCAACCAAAAAATTATACACTCTAACTTACAGGGATTAGTAAAAATAAATCCATTACGGCTATGAATAGTGACCAGTCGATGTTAGGATTTAGAATTAATCCTTAATGGTTAGTATGTTAATAAATATGGATTTGAAAAGCTATCTGAACGATTTACATTTAAGTCTTTAAGGATTAAAATCCTAATATCGACTGGTCACTATTTACAGCCGTAATGGGTTTATTTTAAACCCCTGTCATCTAAAGAGTGCATTTTCCAAAATAAAATATACCTAAACTTCAAACTTCTGTGTTACAATGTTTGGTAAATAAATAGTGAAAGTTGACTACAATACTATGGCCTAGAAAGGGATTTTAGTGTGCTCTAAAGTGCGATTTTCGCATGTCAATTTCTTAAAAAGTCCCTACCATGCAAGGGGGGGGGGATACTTCCTCCCACACCCTCCCCCGCTTGGTTGCTTCGCTCCCTCTCCGGGACGCGAAATTATTTTCCCCACAGTAGTTCTGGAACCCAATATGAATATTCAAGACTTTAATTTTCGGAAAAAGAGTACGCAAATTTGTGTTCGTTTTGGGTCGTTCGCGTTGCATGCATGCCATGAATGGATCAGCACATCTCTTATTGCCGGACTTTGTCGTCCACGCGCATGCGTACTTTTATTTCAAAGACGCAAGTTGGGGTCCCGAAGTACTGTGGGGAAAAGAATTTTGCCACCTGGACACCAATCATACACCCTAATCGTCATAAGAAATCGACACCCATGCTTTGATCAAGTTTAATCAAGCCTTCACCAATATTTTTCTTTAACATTTCTTATTCAATCAAAACCGACTTACTACCAGGATAATCTTCCTCTTTGTTACCCTTTAGTTTCCATGATATATATTTTTTTTAATTATTTCAGATTACGATTCTTGGTATCTCTATGTCTGGATCCCTTTTTGTCTAATTATTGCGATTATCCGGGGCTGCTGCTATTACAACCGGAAGCGAGAACCGGAACAACGAATTGTCTACGTAGAAGGCGTCCCAGCGGATCAAACTCAGACAACGACAATCGACACTACGCAAGTTACTGCAGGAAGTGGCGTAGTGCTTCCACCGGAACAGGCACCACCCTATGGGCAGCATCAAGGACCTGTCATCAATTCGGCTTACACTCCGGGTCCTGGCAATGCGTATCCTCCACAGAACCAAGGAGTGGCGATGTACCCACCAGCCTCTGGGGCAAATGCCGCCTACCCTCCTCCTCCAGGGTACGTCGAGGCCGTCAAACTTCCCAACTACCAGTCAAGTTAGAAGTTATTCAACAAAAATATTGTTTTAAATTGATATCCCAGTACTAACGAAGCAGTCTTTAACCGGAAAGATGTAATGATCTTCGGGAACCTTGGAATTATCTGTTTAAGTAACCCCCAAATATATTTTCAAAAAAAAAAAAAAAAAAAATCGGCCGTATTCCACTAGCTCCTCCTTCAAACGGCTAATCCAAGCTTGGCCAGGTAAATGTTTCATAAAACCGTCCGTTAGTTGCGAGTGACTTTACGAACGGCTGGTGATAAATTGATATAAATCAAATTTTCATTGATGTTGATCTAGCGCCAAGGAAGGATCACCAATCGTTTGTAAAGTCGCTTGTAACTTTTTTGTATATTATAGAAGCTGCTTTATGAAACACCTACCAGGAATGAGGCCCTATTTCCACCCTAAATTCCTGTAACAAGTTAACCGTTGACATTACCAACAAAGGCAAGGAATCGTTCGAATCACACCACCACCCCATCTACGTCAGGGGTTGGGACCCACTTTCTTCATTTTTAAAAAGTTAGTGTTCTTGTCTATTTGTACAGTTTGTAAAGTATTTCTTCTACGATGGGGCCCTCCTAGCTATTCGCCACTGCATGCTTTTTTATACATTTTATCCCACTATTTATTGGGAATGATTCTGAGCTTGCACAAATGTCTCAATATACACCACCATATAAAGTTTAATTGGAACAAGAATAAATTTAAATAGCGCCCGCTTTGTCAGGCCACTTGATCTCCCCGACTGACCATAATTATCGCTTCCCACAAGAAAGGGAATTGCCTGGAGCTCTGGACTGTTAATAAAGTAAAAATGTCCGCTCTTTGAGGCGTACACATTAATTCCAATATAATTCCAACACAATACACTCACCGGGTTTAACTTAAAATCTTTTCTCGAAGACTCGAAATCATATCGGTATACGATGTACTTCTTTTAGCAAAAATTATAAGGCAATGTATGTGTACGTTTTAAAATTTTAAAGATGTGTATACATTAACAGGCAAAACCTAGCCAACGGTCGTTTCGAATGAATGCGGGAAAATTATGAAGCAATTTAATATCGAAAACTGAAAACATACGATCAAAATTTTGAAATATTGAAATGTCAAACATTCTCATTCTTACATAAATTGTGATATTCTATTGAGATATTAGCAAGGAGCTGATATTAGGCAGGGGCCGCGGAAACCGTGTACAAAAAACGTAAAAATGACCATATGATTGCAATTTTTGGCATGGTCAGCCCCCCCCCCCCCTTAGAATACCGAACCGCGGCCCGTGTTGGGTACGTACGGCGGTTAGGGTGCCGTGCCTTAACGTCTGAAAACATATTCTTTCTATATTGTATCATGATAATTTATATATTCCAGTGACATTTTGATGAAGAATAATTTGTTGCTCAGTTAGACAAAATCATCTTATTGAATAACGAAGTGCATGTGTGTGGAACCATGGACTCAACTTCGAATTCCATTTCGGTCACGTTATGCATATTACCGTTTCATGAAAATGTGAAATGGAAAAATATCATAAGGTTTATAATTCAAACCTGCATCATTAGAGGTCAAGTCCACACATAGGCGGCGGAAGCAGGCGGGGGGGGGGCGGGGGAAAGATCCCCCAAATTTGAGGTGTGGGAGGGGGACGACCCCCCCCCCTAAATTTTAGCTGATAACCTTTTTTTTGCTAGTCAATTTTGTTTCCTGCGTCCCCCTAAATTCTGGTGGACTCCCCTTAAAATGTCTCTTGTCCCCCCGAAAATTTAGGTTGATGACTTTTTTTTGCTTGTCAAATTTTTTGACATGTGGCCATCACAAAATTTCAGGTAGACCCCCCTAATTTGTTTGGCTTCCGCCGCCAATGAGTCCACATCAATAAAGAAAGATGTGAATGAATAAATAAAATATCAAACAATCATACCACTGACCAAAATGAAACAGAATTGAAGGTAAAACCAATTGCAACCTTTCAGTTTTAATGAATTTTATTTTAACAGAACGATTTATTATTAACTTTTTATTACATATGCTGCACAACCTGCAGATCAGTATGCCACTGGGAGAGCCGATGATATCACACTCATCATTCACTATAAACCACATATACCTTGTTTTTAATATGACAATCAAGGAAGTTCTTCATTGATTCATAAATCGTTGCAGCAATGGCAATTCCACATTTTCACACAAAATAACCAAACAATTTTTTCAATGTGAAAAGCATGCATATAAAATGTTATAATATGTTATGTAATATGCATGCACCCTCATTTACAGTTCGCATGTGTCTTACATATTTTACAGTTTTTTGTTAATATACTAATTTTTTTGAAAATTCATAACTGAATTTATTTAGCAGTTAGCTTAATCCTTGTTTGATTTTCTTTAAAAAAAAATTCAAATCAACATGTTGCAGGGGTGGACTTGACCTTTAATAACGTGGTTGGGTATACTTCCTGCCACACATTTATCCATCTCTAGCAGAAAAACATGTCTTTTAGTAAATCTTGTGAGCCTGATTTTCTTTGGTCTGTGTCACACTGTTCCTGTAGTGCAACTGTTTACTTCCAACATTTACTTTGGATGGATTTATTCAGTTTTGATATGTAGATTTTTTTTATTCGTAGGAGACTAAGGTGAAAGATTATGTTTCGGTAAAAAAAATTGAATAGATGAGGGTTGTGTATATTTCGGTATCCATGTGATTTCTATCTCATGTCAAACAGTCTAAGATATTAACCTTAAAAAGGTGTCTTTAGTTTGAATCTGTATCAATATTTTTTCTACCAATTCTTTTTAAAAATTATATTGCAAAAGGTGTTGATATAAAGTGGAGTGAATGTGTATATTAACGTAGATAAGCGCTGCATATTATCTCAGTCTAATATGCAATTATTTAACAATTGTTGGTTTGGTATATCAGCTGAAAGATGTCGTTGAATTCAGGTGCAAATAACAAAATATGCATATTTTACGATTTTTTTTTCATCAGATGAATACGTAATACGTATAAGCAAATTATTCATACTACATGATATTCTCATGATATTTGAAATCCTAGTCCAATTCCATTTAAAACCTTTACTTTTCTTATTTGCCTTTTCACATAGCTTACATTCTTTGTGGTTTTCACTTTTTAATGTATTTCATCTTTTTAATTTTATTTTTGTTATTTTTGTATGCATTTTTTTTACTTATTTATTTATTTATTATTCCTTTTTTGGTTGGGGGGGGGGGTGGAACTATAGTATCCCATCGCAGCACTTAGTAGACTTGTTACCTGCAAAAAAAGGGGTGAACGCTGCATTTTTTAGTACAAATGTCCCACTTGGCAAAAATGTTCCTTGAGTCAAAAGACAAGGATTCATCCAAAGAGACACGCTGTATCTATGCAAATAAGCAAGTAATTTGCATAAATTTGCATATTAGGTCGATTTAGTGAAACAAGTATTTAAGGATATATATTTAACCAGAACTGTCCTAAAATTGGAAATAAAGACTTAGGGTAAGAAAGGGAAAAAAATTGACATAAAATGATTGGGATATCCTTGTTCATTATTACCTAATTTACATGAATTACGCAAATTATAATTTAAAACAGAGTATTTTTTTCATGAATCCTAAACTATTTTATAAATAACAGCAATTAATACACAATGTCAACATTCTACATGAAAGAGAATATATTAGCGAAAAGGTCGATATGCTTCATGACAGTATTAGTGCCTTAATTTGCTTGGAAAGAGGGCAAATAATGTCAAAATGTATGACGTGATATTGCGCTAAAACGAGACCAAAACGACCTCTATGTCACAGTCACACTCACGAATCGGACAACAAAGCGATCAATGGTATGTCATTCGAGATATTCTCAACACAATAGCTTCCATCGGCTTCTCCTATCGCTTTTGTTGGTGTATCTGCCACACTGTAATCTATGGTATATACGGGCAAAATGCATTTCGGTATCGGTAAAACACTATTAATTTTGTTTTATTTGTTTCTAATTTGTTTCTCTTAGTGGAAAATGTACAGGAGTCATTGCTTTGCAGGTTACTGCTTTAATGAAGCTCTGGCACAGTAATCATGACGAATGTACCCCACCTCAATCCATATTTTAACTTTGTTAAATATATCTTTTGGAGACCCCGAAGTGGCAAAACTGCATTCCCCGCGGCATTCCCGCTACTTTACAAAACCAGTTTGACTTGTATTATCGACTTGGAAAAGACAGATGTATGAGACATCAGTCAACATGTTTCCTGAAGATTTTTTTTTTGGTTTATTTAAGCCTATATACGCCCACGGGAGCCCTCCGAATTTACCCCATCCCCTCCCCGTATTTCGACTTTAAATAAAAAATATCGTGTTTTAAAGCCATCGGCAAGGCAAATTGCGTTATGTGGTATAATAAAGCAACTTTTGTATCCATATTTTATATTTACATTCATCATTATTGATATTATTATAATTATTATTAATATTATTATTGTTCTGCCGTTTGTAATAGTGCTCTAGCACAGTAAAGGCTATAACCCAACAGGAGCATGCCTAGGATACCCTTTCCCCTTTTGGTTTTATGTATTAAAAATAGTTTATTGTCTTTAGAACTCTTAAAAGATTACTTTTGTTTGTATTGATATCTTGGAATAGATCGAGGAGAAAATACTCTACATTTGACATGTAGAAGAGCTGTGGTACATTGAAGAAAAGCCACACGTAAGCTCTAAAATACTCAAACCCCCTTTATTGGCGTTTATCTACATTTTCCACTCTCGACCCAGGTGTAGTAAATGGGTACCCGGAAGGAAGGAATTTCTTGAATGCTCGATCAGGGTAGCCGTGCCAAAGCCGGGGTAATAGTATGCACCGCTTAGAAAGATTTGTATTAAGCGCTATATAAATGTTGCATATTATTATTATCATTGTAATCATTATTAATATTAGGTGACTGCTGCATTTGTATTTAGAATGTTCATTTTAAGCGTAATTTTTTTTCATTGACCCTTGAAACTATCAAATGTCTCTGCATTCTACTTTTACTCAGAGCCATGAAATCATGGTATTATCTTTGTTTGTATATAAAGAACGTTCAATAAAATCACGTTTAAAACGCAACAGTTATTAGCCTTCCTTTCGTATTTCTTCAATTTCTCAAAAAGGAGTTTAAAATATTGTTTTACTATTCTACAGAAGCTTTGAAGTGGGACTTATCCCGCCAACTTGACTTCTGAAAAGCTGTATGTCAGCACCGCGATATACGTTGTCCAGCAGAAAGACGTTAGATAAATTTCATAGATATTGACATTCAAATGAATCAAGATAACCGAAAATATTGTTCTCATCAATGCATGGGACAATGTGCCCCATGATAACATGAATATACAAATATACGTTTTGATGAGAAGATGACATTTAGAAGTTCATGTTTACCACATGAAACGGGAATGGGGTAGTTGGTCGCACAAAAATATAATTATTTGTAAATGTAATCCCTCCAACATTTAATACATTTCTCTCATTTTCCAGCCTAATTGCTAATAACAACTAATTTTTGACCCCTTTATAGTAATTATAACAAATGTACACAAATGCACACCTCCATTATAGTACTCATGCACACGCCCACACCCACATTACTGATCCACACACATGCATACAAGTCCTCCCCACACATTACTCATGCACCCACACAATGCTCATGTACATACACACCCTCACCCACACTTTTTTAATGCACGTACACACCCTCATCTATTCATTTCTCATGCACATACACACCCACATTACTAATCCACACACATGCATACCCTACCTACCTACATATACCCATGCACAAACACACCCTCACCCACACATTACTCATGCACATACACACCCTCAACCACACATTACCCTTGCACATATACATCCTCGTTCACACACAACTCATGAACGTACAACCCCTCACCACACCTTTCTCATACACATACACACCCACATTACTAATCCCCCGCACGTGAATACACTACCTACCCACATAGTACTCATGCACACACACATCGTCACCCACACATTACTCATGCACATACATATCCTCGGCCACACATATTTCATGGACATACACTTATTCACCTACACAGTACTCAAATATATACACACCCTCACTCACACATTTCTCATGCACATACACACCCACATTAATAATCCCCCGCACGTAAATACACTACCTACCCACATAGTGCTCATGCACACACACACCCTGACTCACACATTTCTCATGCACATACACACCCACATTACTAATCCCCCGCACGTGAATACACTACCTACCCACATAGTACTCATGCACACACACATACACACCCACACATTTTTAATGCACATACATATCCTCGGCCACACATATTTCATAGACATACACTAATACCCCTTTCATAAACCCCATTAAAATGAATTAGGCGGCTAATAGCAGCATAATTTGGTCGTAAAATTGGAGGAGGACAAGAGTTATCCGCATTACTCTGATGCTGCTATTATCCGCATAATAGCAGTATCGGGACAAGATTTTGAGTTTATGAACGCATTTCCAAATAATGCGGATAATTGCCATGGTGCGGTCACAAGGTCACCCTTTTCCAACACAACCGCATCGGAGGGGGCGTGTCCAGTTGTCATGGCGATTATCCGCCTTTTTCAGGACGGGCGCTCGTAAAAATAATGCGGCTTATTTTCGGAGTTTATGAACGCAATTTTTATTGAATTATCCGCATTACTCTTAGGCGGCTAATTGGAGGATAGGTTTATGAAAAGGGTATTATAATTCAACTACACAATATTCAAGTACATACACACCCTCACTCACACATTTCTCATGCACATACATACCCGCATTACTAACCTCCCGCACGTGCACACACTACCTACCCACATAGTACTCATGCACACACACATCCTCACCCACACATTACTCATGCACATACACACCCTCAACCACACATTACCCTTGCACATATACATCCTCGCTCACACACATCTCATGAACATACACCCCCTCACCACACCTTTTACATGCACATACACACCTACATTACTAATCCCCCGCACGTGAATACACTACCTACCCACATAGTACTCATGCACACACACATCCTCACCCACACATTACCCATGCACATACACATCCTCGGCCACACATATTTCATGGACATACACTTATTCACCTACACAGTACTCAAGTACATACACATCCTAACTCACATATTTCTCATGCACATACACACCCACAATCCCCGTGCATGCATATAACAATACCTACCAACATAGTACTCATGCACATACACACCCTCAACCACACTTTACTCATGTACATACACATCCTCAGCACCCACACATATCTCATGGACATACACTCCCTCACTTACTCAATACTCATGTACATACACACCCACACATTTTTAATGCACGTACACACCCTCATCTATTAATTTCTCATGCACATACACACCCACATTACTAATCCACACACACGCATACCCTACCTACCTACACATTACCCATGCACAAACACACCGTCACCCACATATTACTCATGTACATTACTTATCCACACACAACCTACCCACACATTTATCATGCACATACACACCCACTTTACTAACCCCCGCACATGCATACACTACCTACCAACATAGTACTGTTGCACATACACACCCACACCATTAATCCACACACACACCCATACACAACCTACCCAATTACACATGCACATCACTACCTACCAACATAGTACTGTTGCACATACACACCCACACCATTAATCCACACACACCCATACACAACCTACCCAATTACACATGCACACCCTCACGTACCCATTAGTTATGATGACCCACACACACCCTCACACATGACTCATCATGCCCACAACCACTTGCACCGACGCTCACCTACACCAACCTTTACATATCCTTTCATCATTCCTTGTGATAAGTAGGCCTATACCACTTTCTCGATAGATGAAAGTCACTCAGGTCTCATGGCTGCATCTTTTCTTTCTAATGGACTCAAGCAATAATACTACCGGCACCGACAATGTGCGGTACCCTCTTCAATGTCATTCATGCAAAGTGGCTGCTGGGCCCACTATCAATTTGGCATAAAGAATCTTCGAGTATTTCTCTTTCATATTTCGAACGATACAATATGGATTTTCCTCCAGTTGAGAAAAATTCTCCTCGAATTCAAATCGAATCGTAAAGCGGATTATGTTTTTCAGAAAAGTATAATGACACTTCTTTTAATATTTTGTTTCTGATCACCATATGATGATTGTAAGCTGTATCTCTTTTACTGCTCGTACATGGTAACATGAAGGCCATACGCAGGAGAAAAAATATGATTTGGTGCAGAGGAAATTGATTTTTTTTAAATTTGCATTTAAAAGCTTTGTTTTTTGACGGAGAATAGAAGTCAATAACAGCTAAAATAATGAGTAATTAAAATGATCCTAGATGAATAATATTAATGCATTACCGAATGTTTTTTGCTTTATTCAGAAATCGGAACCTTAAAGTAAAAAAGAGTAAGTTATTTTTCTGTGTTTATCAGTTTAATTACGTTCATTCAACCCGTTTATGAAAGCAAAGTTTCCTCTAAAAGGTTTATAATCAGATTGCCAACCGGCTATAAACGTTAACATTTTTTATTCAAGCCATCGATAATGGGGATTTTTTTCCCAATGCAATAATGGCCTCGTGGGACATTTTGCCTTGGTAGCATTATAAAACTCCATTAATCAATAATTTGCGCATAATGCTCAAAAGACACGTCCTTCGCCCGGAAATGAGATAAAGAAATAAATGGAAAATGATTGCGTAGCGGTGGATTTGGCTATATGGACAGGGGCGTATCCAGGACTTACGGGGGATTTTTAAACCATCAATAACAGTGCCGTATTGTGTATCGTTATCTCACTGATCAAATAATGCGAGCGCGAAGAGCAAGTTTGAAATTCTTTAAAATTCAGACCTAAAAAGGGACATTATAAGCCTATTGACATATTGACCCCAAACAGGGACATAGGAACATTTTTTAAAGGAATTCATGAAGAGCATACATATCTCACCATAGTCGTGTAATGCGAGCGACAAGCCTGAGCGTTTGCGGATTTTGTAAGATTTACACTTACACACATGAAGCACTTTTTGTAGTCATTGCAATTATAAACAATACGTATTTCATTAATCAATTATTGCGAGCGCGAAGCGGGAGGTGATTTTTTTTTTAATTCAGGCCTGAAGAGTGGCATTTTACGCTTGTTCATAGGAAATCACTAAGATCATACGTATTTCATTTACCAAATGATGCGAGCGCGCAGCGCCACCTTAACATTTTTGATATTCAGACCAGAAAAAAGACGTTTTAATGACTGTTTTTTTTTTATTCATGAAGAGCAGACATATCTCACCAATCCACTAATACGAAGGTAAGCACGGACTGTAAGAGCATTCAGACCTTTAAAGGGGGATCACTTTAGGAAGTCATGAAAAAGAAGCCCGTGTCACTAAATATTAAAACAACAACTCGAAGTGTGAGGAAATATATTTGGTGTATATTGACTTGAAAACGGGATCTTTTAGTACAAGAGGATTATATTTTTCATTAAATAGACAATGCGAGCACCACGAAGGTTGAGCACAAAGATCCTAAGCAAATCATGTTTCATAAAGTTATGAAAAATATTTCTTATGTAATAAATTAGAATATTTATTATCTCCTTCCTCCATTTTATTTTGCCAGCGGATAGGGGGAGGGGGCACGTGGCCCATGTAGTTATGCCACTTATTAATAAAAAAATTGAAGCTTTTTCCTGTCGAAGAAAAATTTGGCAAGCACCTCCATCCCTGTCCTAAAGGGGACAGGGCTCATGCCCCTATCTCCCCTGGATCTAGAGTAGGATGTCTGAATATCATTCTAAATATCACACTGAGCTAGGCAGTGATGTAGTGATGCAAAATGAAACTATCATGGGTTGACATAAATAGGGTGGAATTTCAATTCCCCTACACAAATTTGATTCTCGCTTCAGCATGTTCAGAGCAGCGTTGTAATTGGCTGCGCCTCCCGCCCGAACGCAGTCACAGAGGTGGTAATTATTCTTTGCTAATGCCTGACGTATTTCATTCCATCCGATGCTCATCTGCACTTCTTCACCAGATTCTTCGTGTAGATAAGCAAGAGTGGATCAGTTCTTACCATGTTCATGCTGTTCACAATAATGGCGATAACTCAATGGATTAATCGCAGCGGTGATAATAAAAAATATTACCTGGTGCGTGAAGGGCATTAATTTTATTTCGGAATTTTAACGAGTATTTCTTAAACGAAAGAAATGGCTATCAACCGCGAGGTTTTCATATCATTCTATGCCATCCTGATATGCCTTGGTGTGCCAGGGAATGTCCTGATATTAGCTGGATACTCCAGAAAGAAAGTCAAGAATGGCACGGATATATTCATCATGGGCCTCGCAGCTGTGGATTTGTTCTCATCTTTCTTCATCATTGCCAAGTTCCGACCCTGGGTGAGAAGCAACAGCTTCTGCCAGTTTCAATTTTTCTTCACGGGGTGGATCGCCATGGCCCAGATGGCGGTGACACTGGCGATAAGCGTTGACCGCTTCTTCGCTGTTTGTCGGCCGATCCATCGCCGTCCTCGCGTCAAGACCGCCATCGCCGTCATAATTCTCTGCATCATCGGAACCGCGCTTCTTTATTCCCCAGTGTTAGCTGCCGTGCGCTATGAACCGACGATCAAGGACTGTATCTACCGCCAGGATTTGCAATGGTTCTTGAGCTATGACCGGTATGCTGTCCAGAGCTACATGGTAGTAACTCTCATCCTTGTTACCGCGGTGTATACCCGCATTGTCTTTGCGTTACGACGGCAGACAAAGGTCCGAACGGCTCTAACCGCCAGTGAGCCATCGCACACGAAATCAGACATGGAAGCTACCGCGACCATGCCTTCCCTAACCGGTAATAACACCGGTCAAGGTACATCAGGTTCTGGCTTGTCGACATCGACAGATCCAAAGCAGGCTGGACCATCCGATACCCTCCACAGAAATACGTCAGATGAAGACAATGTAGGGGAGCTCTTGACCATTACTAATACCGAAACCAACTTAAAGAATGAAGCAGTCAATCCTGCAAATCGAACTTATAGTACTGCGGTTGGATCACATCCTCTGGGTGAAAGGGTCTCTGTAGTAAACCCCGGAGCCGCTACCGCAACCGCCACTGCGGTAGATACAACCGCTTTGGGAAGACAGGGAGAGAATCGCCTGACGCTGATGCTTGGCTGGGTGACCGTGTTTTACGTCGTAAGTTGGCTTCCTGCCATTATAGGACGTTATCTCCCTGTTGAAGTACGTCGTGAATTCTTTAGTAGGTCAGATCTTCACCACACGCTTTACGCCATATGTTTCCGTTTCTACGAAATCAATTCAGCCATTAACTTTTTCATATATTGGCCTCTCAACAAGCGATTTCGACAGAATTGCAAAGACATTTTTATTCAAATCAAGAATTATAATTCTTAATGAAAAAGTGCATTGTATACGGTCGATCAGGACTGGATTTTTCAGACAATTCCCATTTCAATTTAATTTTGATTAACGTTCAGCGACCTGCATACCTTTTTCACATTATAGAAATATCGAAATATTCAGGAAATTTAGGAACAATTGATTTTGAGTAATATGATACAAATTTATGTTTGATGGTCAAATAGAAAGTCAGATTCAACTATAGAATTGAACTTGAAAGCGCTGAATTATAATCAAATTTGTTGCTTATATATATTTTTAATATAGCTTTTAGTTCAATTGATGCATGGTTTAGACCTATTCATTGTCCGGTAAGATTACATGAGTAATAATTATATAAACTACAATTACTCAAGTCATAGGTATAATATAGTCTCTTAATGGTGGCAGATTATCGTAAATTATAATAGGAAAATAGTTTTTGTTTAATTAGTGGACATCATTGCTTGGTAAGAATTTTGTTAGTTTGGAAAAATTAGTTTATTTTTTTCAATTTTTAATGGAACATTGCTGGTGCTGATCCGAGTTTAATCGCATAGTCGATTTTACTTAAATGTTTGTGGATTATATAAAAAGAATTATCTATTCCATTTCATTCTTATGGAAATCTTCATGTCAAACACTTGATTTGTTGAATTGGAAAGATTATTTGTCTTGTTGTGTTTTGACAAGGGCCATTTCATTATTTTAACCAAAAAAATAATCATTTTCTCCTCTAGCATGTCTAGTAAAGTATTAAACTGTGAGTATATACCATTTTTCATTGAACGCACACGAGTTGACAACATTTTTTTTACAAAAAAAGTATGAAGGGGTAACCGCTGTGCCAAATGCTAAAAGGGCGGATTGATTTTAATATCTCTGTTGATTAGAGTCGACCAGTGAGATGAGACGCTTTCCTGGTCTGACAGATCGGAAGTTGGAATCTACATGTATCATCTAGTCACGATTTCGACTCTTTCTCTTTTCGTCATGGATTAGATTAATAGCTAATATCAAATTTTAATGACAAAGAAATTGAGCTCCGAGATGGATTGACGTGTAGATAACAATTATAAGTAACTGGGCATTTGTAAGACGATTAAGACAGACACACATAGTCCGTATCTAAGCGCTTATAGGCTTTTACTATAACGTTATTCGTATTCAATGAGCTGAGGGGAAAAGTGGCTTTTTATTATAGTGTCACTCATGATTATGTTTTATTCTAGATCGCTGATCAAAGTATATGATCGCGAGACATGAATGACTCAGTAAAGCACATTAGACACCCCCTCCCCCGCCATGCCCGCCGGACACCCCTGTCATAAGAAAAGGAAGAGGAAGAAGAAAAAGAAGGAGGAGAAGGAGAAGAAGGAGAAGAGAAGGAAGAAGAAGAGGAGGAAGAAAAAGAGGAAGAAAAAGAGGGAGAAGAAGAAGAAGGCGAAGAAGAAGATGAAGAATAAGAAGAAAAAGAAGAAGAAGAAGGAGAAGAAGAAGATGATGAAGAAGAAGAAGAATGAGAAGAAGCAGAGGAAGGAGAAGAAGAGGAGAAGAAAGATGAAGAAGAAGAAAAAAAAAGAAGAAGAAAAATAGGAAGAAGAAGAGGAAGAATTTGTCGAAGAAGAAGAAAACGAAGAATAAGAAGAAGGAGGAGGAGTGGGATCACTAGGAATAAAATAGGAAAAGGTAAAGAAGATGAATGAATGAATCAGATATTTTACAATACTTCTATAACCATGATCACAGATACTCTGCCTAGCAGTTATTTTATGGAAATCTTACCCTTTGTCGGGCTTACCAATGGATATCTTACCACGCCTACAGAGAAGTCAAGAAAATCTTTCTCGTCAATTTTCTAAGAATTAAAAGCCGCTTCTTTACTTCATTTTTTAAAGTAATATGATCAATGCCCCGTCTTATTAAGAATTACGATTAATCCAATTTACTTCAACTGTATATGGAAATCCATCAATGCCATACCTTTTCTACAGGAAAGCTGCACAATGCCCTTTGTAAACAAGGAGTAAACTAAATTTTCAGATATAAAGATGAATGTATGAATATACATCATACCTAAAAAATATTTTGAACAAAGTTAATTTAATGTTAACGTTGGTGGTTTTCATAGTTTTGGCTCATTCGTCTCAATCGCATCTCTTAGAAAGACGGGCCCAGATCTACTTTTGCGTTTCATGTTTTTTCTCACGTTTGTATAAGGGAGTGAGTCCAATCATTTGGGCTGCCTTACAATTAATATGCGACAAACTTTCTAATAAAGATAAGATTTGCAATCAGTCCATGCACATTATAATCATATTTAAGCATGTCAAGTGGGTGTTTCTTTTTATGTTTCTAATGTAATCTTAAATATTCCAATCAGACTGAATTCATACACTGTATATAAATAAATAAACAAACAAATAAATATATATATAACGAGATGAGGACAACTCAAAATATGACGCAGGAAACCGTTCTTAGTTTTAGCTTTTGTCTTTATCAAGACCTTCGTCAGAAGCGGTCTGAAAGATACAAGGGGATACAACATCAAAGCTTGTCTTGCACATCAATGAATTATCATCAACTCTTCGTCAGTGCACATGATATGAAAAAAAGAGAGATAAATTAAAAATCCGTTTTTGAAACAGCTCGTAAAAATTAACGTCTGTTCATGGGCATACTGATTGTGAAACTTTCCTTTCGAAAAATCGATGCACTAAAAATGGAGGAAGCGAAACGTTAAAGACGCATGAAAAGATGCGTTACCATGACTGCAAAATAACAATGGCGAATCTCCGGCTCCAAAACAGGAAAATCTGAAAGGGCATCATCGCCAACAGCGTTCTATATTTCACATGACTATGAGTATATGGTTTGTGATTATCTCAACTCCATGAAACCCACTGTAGAATCTCTATTTATTGAAATTAATATTCCTGGTAGCAAAAATATGATATTTGGTGTAGTTTATAGACCCCCAAACTCAAATACGAATGACTTTCTAACTTACCTTTCCGAAACAACACATAATCTAGCTCTCGTTAATAAGGATGTAGTATTTATAATTGATTTTAACATTGATTTATTGAAACAGAGCAATATATCTCAAGATTTTCTTGAAACTTTTTTTTCGGCCTCCTTCTTGCCACTGATTTCTAGACCTACTCGTGTAGTTAATGAAACTGCTACACTTATTGACAATATTTTCTGTAACATTCTCCCTCCTCCCGATTCTTCTATAATACTTTCTGACATAACGGACCATTTCCCGATTCTTACTCATTTTTCATTAAGACGACCAACTAGACCGATACACTCCAGACAACGAAGACGCAGACCTACGCACGAAAAATACAGCCAGTTTAGGTGCTTATTTTGATGTCGACTGGTCAGTTGTATACAATTCTGTAGATGTTAATGCGTCCTTTAACCTTTTTATGAATATAATTAATGAGAAATTAGATCTGCATATACCGTAAAAAAAGCGTAGTACATACAAAACGATTTCTAAGTCACAATGGATATCGCCATCTATCTTACGTTCGTTTAATAGAAAAAATGACTTATTTTATAAATTCAAAATGAAAGGTACAGAACAATCAAACATAAGATACACATCTTATAAGAATACACTTACTAAAATATTACGCATCGAAAAGAAAAATGACTTTGCGAGGCAGTTGGCTCTATATAAACAAGACATGCAAAACACATGGAAGGTTCTAAGACAGACCATGAACCTATCCAATAATAAATCAAGTATTTCCAAAATTACATTTAATAATGTTATTATTGATGATGGTGACAACCTTTCAAATATTTTTAATAAACATTGCTCTTCCATTGGTGCAAATCTAGCTAAAGATATTCCTCCCGCGACGACAAGTTTTTCGAACTATCTCGGCCCGCCTATCCAAAATTCAAGATTTTTGGCTCCAACATATAATCAAGAAGTTATTGATATTGTGTATGGTGTGAAAAATAAGAAAAAGCCCTGGCCTTGATGACATTAAAAATTTGATTTTAAAATCCGTAATAAATTTATTGTTTCCCCGTTGGCATGGTTGGTGCATATCGTCGGCCTTATGCCAAAAGGGCCTTAACCCTATTTTAGGGGTTCTGAATATTTTATAATAAATTTAACACATTTCATGTAAAACTTAATAACTTAACACGTTTATCGAAATTGGCTTCAAAAGCAAAAAAACGACCACAAACTTTTGATTATTAGAGAGGCCAAAACCTTTAAACGCCATTATCTCGGAATGGCCAAAAGCAGTTAAAGGCCCTTTTGGCATAAGGCCGACGATATATTCAACCTTTCCTTAGAAAACGGTGCAGATCCAAATCAAATGAAGATAGCCAACTAAAAAGCCAAGGTAATTCCTTTATTTAAAAAAGGTGATAAGTCGGATGTCGGTAATTACAGACCTATCTCTCTTTTGTCCACATTTTCTAAGATCCTAGAACCGATTTTTTTTTGCCAATGCATAATATTTATCTGATGTTCAATTTGGGTTTCGCGAAAAGCACAACACCACTCATGCCCTGATGAATTTTGTAAACAAAGTAGTCAATGCTCTAAACAAATCTTGTCACCTTGTGGGTATTTCCCTGGACTACTCCAAGGCCTTCGATATCATGAATCATGAAATCCTACTTAAAAATAATGTCTCACTATGGTGTGCGAGGGAAATCCTTGGAGTGGTTCAGGAGCTACTTATTCAACAGATAACAATATGTGTTTGTTAAAGATCACAACTCCAGTTTGAAATATGTTAACTGTGGAGTCCCTCAGGGTAGCATATTGGGCCTGCTTCTTTTTATAATTTTATATAAATGATTTCTGTAGATCATCCAAAATCTTGTCCCTTATCTTGTTTGCAGATGATTCGACCTTATTTTTTCTCATCAGAATCCACAAACTTTAGTTGATGATATCAATCCTGAACTTATTAATGTTACTGAATGGATAAGAGCCAATAGATTATCTTTGAAACTTAACAAAACAAAATACATGTTATTTAGTACTTCCAGAGACAAGTTACCGATGAACATTATGTTTGATAATACCCCATTAGAAATGGTACCTTACACCAAATTTCCTGCAACAACAGTTGACAGTAAACTTTCTTGGGAAAATCATATTGAAAATATAGCCAAAATAATTTCACGAAATATAGGTATTATTAATAGGCTAAGATTTTGCATTCCTTCCACATTATTAATCATGCTCTACTAATCCTTGATCTTGCCTTATTTAAACTACCGGATTCTTATTTGGGGTGATACCCATCAATATTTATTAGATAAATTGTTACTTTTGTAAAAGAAAGCACTTCGTATTATCTATAGTACATGTTTCCGTTCTCATACGGACCCACTTTTTCTAGAAAGTAAACTGTTGAAAGTCAAAGTCCTGCATTGACTACAGTTAGGGCACTTCATGTATAGTTATACTAATAATGCACTTCCCAATATTTTTGATGCCATGTTCCCTAAAAATCAATTTTATCATAACTACCCCACTAGACACTCTGACGAACTTCATATTCCACTTTACAGAATTTACTGGCCAAAAATACATTCCTATTCAACGGTCCTAAACTCTGGAACTCACTAGCTAATAATGTTATAGACAGTGTCTCCTTAAATTCATTCAAACGTAAACTCAAACGTATCCTGCTTAATTCTTATAATTCTTCGCAACGGAACTAACACTTTATTATCTTGATTATAATCCTTACATTAATTTTGTCACTTTTATTGTTTTATCTTTTTTTCCATCTGATATTGTCCAGTTATATAATCTTTTGTTATTTCATCAGATCAAGCTAGTTCGCGGTCAGCCCTTTCCCATTCTTAGTTTTCCTCCTTTTTTAAAAAAAATTGTTATTATATTGTCTTGTACTGTCCTGTCTCTTGTTTTGTCTTGTCTTCTATGTTTTGTCATCCCCTCTCTCTTTCTGTTTTTTTTCTTCTGTCTTGCGCAACATATCCTTTACAGCGAAGACCTCTTTGTGTGAAAAGCTTTGCATTTGTTCAGTAATTATGTTTGCATCAATATGATTTCTTTTGTTCCTTCTCTTTTTTCTTTCCTGTAATATATACATGTACGCATATAAGAATAAGTTGACTATATTTTCTTCATTTCCAAGGGGATCCACGCTTTACAAGCTTTGCTTTATAGTGGACCCCCCTCATTTCCATTTATGCTCTACATTATACTTTTGTTGTTGTTTGTTTTACGAATTAAGAATGCTCTTATGTAAAATTGTGTTTGATTTGTATGACTTTATATTACTTTGTATTGTGTTTTGAATGGAAATGACCTAAAGAAGTGAATAAAAAAAATCATTCGAGGTTTAGCAGTAAATGTACCTGAGTATATACACAACGAAAAATGTAAGCCCCTACCTAAACAAACATCCATAATTTCCTAACCACTGGGAGTTTTCAACATTTTTATTACATGAGCGTGTAGGTAATTTTATAAGCTACCCTTTGATGGAATGTTACGGACGTATTTTATGTCATGTTTCAGTGAGCACCGTCAAAATGCAAAATCGTCACTTTTTAAACGTCACAAGTCAAATATCATGACTTTGATTCCACTTTATTGGAACGAATTCCACATTCTCATCATGCAAAATAGTCAGAAAGCTTGTAAAAGGTATTTTATCAAAGACGATAAACTTGTTTTACGGTTGAATAAACACAAGTCAAAATTTGCTATAATTTGATTTTTTTTTACACATTTCTATCGATAAAAATGATCGAATATGATGAAGGTTACTTAAGAAAGAGTGTCTTCAACAATATTTGTCATTTCACGGTTCAATGAACTTTTGATGAAAACAAATAATACGATTTTCAAATATCATAGGCAAGCATTAATTGTTTGATTTTTGCAACTCATGATCCCTTCTCAGCTTTTTTTCAATTAGTTTATTAAAAATATTAACTTGCCCCAATGATTCCAAGGCGCTTAATTAACTATTTACACAGCAAAAACTATGGTGTTAACCGATGTACATAGAGGACCATACCAGTTATTTTACACCGGTGTTAAATTGGTGGTGTTATAGTTTTACACCTATAGGTTTTATTACAACACCCTTTGTTGTTACATTTACACTCTTTGGTGTTATGTTTAATCTCTAGGGTGTAATTTTCACACCTCAGGGTGTGGTCCTCTATTAACACCAAATTGGTGTCAGTTTTAACATCACAGTTTTTACAGTGTACACTGGAATGAACATGTGGAATGTGAAAAGCTATTTTTTACGTTATTGAAAAATGCAATAGCCAAATATTGATAACTCTCAAAATGTTTTTTTTTTCATATTTCATTTAATTTGATTTTTATGCTTCAATGAGAACACAATATTAAAAAAAATGCAAATGAGAAGAAAATTCAGGGCCATGGCCCCACTTTGTGCCGTATCGAATGATTACTTGATGTGCGCGCCTTTTGGATTGTGTCACTCCGAAGACATGTCCGAAGTTTCATGAAAAAAAAAATGTTGGCAGAAGTAACTAAAACCGTCCATGAAACAAACCCTTTATGTCACTTTTGTTAAAATGTTGACTTCTACTCTCATACACATTTTGTACACTATGGGTGCATAATGTTTAAGAATAAGTAACCCCTTATACAATATGGTGGAACTTTTTTCAAAGCTGTCTTTAGCAATGTCATTCGGCAGTAATGTTTATCAACCTATGGACAGAATTCTATGCAAAAATGAAATCGGTTTGTTTATTTATGCATGAGTGAGCACGTATGGAAGGGGAAATTGGCATTTTCAATGTCACAGACTCATTTTGAGGGGTTATAAAGTGAATAATGGGGCAAATTTGGTTTCAAATGGGACTTGATTGCTAATATCATCCATCATTTTATCACCACACACTTTCCAAACTTTTTGCAATTTTTATAGTTGAACGAGCACACTCGTAAACCTAGGAATGAATACTCTTTACACTGCATAAATGTATCATTTTCTGAACAATTTTTCAGGATCAGTTGAATGTTTGGACAAATCAGATCTAGAATTTGAAAGTGGGTAGGGTCCAAGAAAATGGGGGGAGGGTAGTCATTAAACTTTTCCAATCTTAACATGTTTTATATAGGATACTACCATATCCCCTATGATGATACGTCACACAAAATCGTGCTCACTCAACCATGAACATACGTTATCACAATGTTGTGTGGAGTAGCCAAAATGGTGGAGAGTACATGTCAAACGGCATTAACACCACAAAATGCATCAAAAACAAACTTTGTCCAACTTTGTGTTTACACAATCTGAAAAACGACTCTTGTGACTTTAAATTTTTTTATTCTTAATTCAATCTTTGATTACTCATACATGACTCAATCGATCAATCTAATCCCCCCAGAAGTTGTTTAATGAGTGTTAAAAAAAATCACCTGTGAAATATTTTATCTCAAAAATATTCCGTTCAAAATTTACAGCATTTTGATTTATGGGGGACCAAATTTTTTATGCGCATATATATATATATATGCGCATAAAAAATTTGGTCCCCAATATATAAATATATATATATACATATATATATATGTATGTGTGAGGGTGTGTGTGAAGTTATACATGCACAACAGCTTTGGCAACTCTTTTATTTAAATAGTGTGTGAAAGAAATGGATGAAGAGAACAATGGTAGGCGTTGCTTAAATCAAGGTTCCCCAGAGCTATATACCCTTTGGAAAAAATGGTGATGCCGGGAATCGAACCCGGGCCCCAGCTTTGAACGCTGGTGCATTAACCACTAGGCCACAGTTTTGAACAATATATAATATATATATATATATATATTTATAAAGAGACAAGGAGGTAATGCATTGCTATAGTTCCAACAAAGTTTATTTCCAAGGACTTGGAAATAAACTTTGTTGGAACTGTATAGCAATGCGTTATCTCTTTGCCTCTTTTATCTCATCTGTGTCCAACACGCGGATATATATGATGTATATCATCTGGTTTCACGTATGGCTTAAGTGATAACAACACAAGTCCAGTTAATGCTTTTGCCAATCAAATGATTGATGTGATCATTGTCATTTACCCCTGAAGAAGACGAAGGATCGCTGAAAATGGAAGCATTGATGAACAATAAAAAAAAATATGGGTAAAAGCATTAACTGAATTGCATTTTTTGCATAATAGGTGTGTGTGAATTTGAATATAATTGTGGCATCATTTGAATGTTAAAAATACCATTTAATTCTTCTACCAGCATCAGTTGTTTTTACAATTCATATGTCATTTTTATTATCGTTGCTCTTGTTGTTTATTCATAAACGTCCAAAGAAGAAAAAGGAAAAGACGCCTGCAAATTCCTTTGGACAACAAAAGCTAGGTGAACTTAAATATGATAAGTGCCATAAGCGGGGATCTAAAACTCTCCCTTTTTAATGAACATTCATCTTGTCGTGCGAAACCACACGTGGCTTTTCATTTTTGAGCAAAGCTCTTTGGATTTCATTTCCAACAAAGAAACGCACTTTTTCGATCGAGTCCTTTTCAACTCGGAAAGGCTATATTAACGTACTTTTTCTTTTTTATTCCATGTTCAAAGTAATCATTATTTTCACCTGGTACGATAGAGCTTAATGGTGGTGGGGACATCACTCGGAATGTTGAGGGAATTCGCAGTGGTACATAAAGCTTTTATCGTAATGGAGAAGCTTGAGGTTTGATTTTTAGCGATGAATGATTGGAAAGAGACGTTTTACTTTATTCAGAAATGGTGTTATCATAATGCAACATGAAAAAGGGATATGTGTTGAAGCTCTGGTCACAATCGCTTATATTTATTCTTTCTTGGAGAGACTTGTGGCAATTAAAATGCAAATGAAAAGTTCGATGAAAGGACAGGGCTGACAAGTAATGATGATGATAAAGAGTGGGAAGAGGAGAAGGAGGGGAGGCAGAGGAGGAATAGAGACGAGGCCATATTTTGCAGACCTTTGCTTGGCCGGTCTCGCAGCCTCGGTATTTCATCCCTCACACAAAGTGATGTGAAAATTCAGATGATGATGGTGGTGGTCAGGGTGATGGTGTCAATGTAGTGTTTTAATGATGACGACTATGATGATGATAACGAGGATGATGATCCAGAGATGCCAAGTTCAAAAAAATGTTATGCGTGAGATTTTCATGACTCGACGTCTCTGTGCGCGCGCGGTCAGTACTTACACTCGTACGTTGTGAAAAGGCGCGTGCGCAACGCGCGCGAGCATGGGAAATGGGCTTCAAAACCGTTCAAAACCATGCGATGCATGCACGCACGCGATTCATCGTATCACGTACTAGCTGCGCGCTGACCGCACTCTCGATTCGTCTCACATGCAGGGCTAGACGCGAAGGCGGTCGGCCAGTCGTATGATCTGGCGAATAATGCTACTTTTTTTCTTTTTTTCTGTCGGGTCCCTAATGCGTGAGAAAAATGGGTGCCATGCGTGAGATCGTGAGACGGACCCTGAATGCGTGAGTCTCACGCACAATGCGTGAGACTTGGTAGCTCTGATGATCAGAGTGATGATCATAATAATGATGATGGCGATGATGGTTATGGTAATGATGAATGGTGATGATGATGATGATGAAGATGTTGATGATGGTGATTATGGTGATGCCGCTGATAATGTTGGTGGTGATGATGATGGTGGTGATGATGGTTAGACAGGGTAGTGGTGGTGTCATGCAATGATGGTGTTGATAATGATGATGATGGTGACGGTGATGATGATGATAGATGATAAATGATGAATGATGATGATGTTGTTGATGATGATGATGGTGATGATAATGGTTTTTGTTATGTCGCTGATAATGTTGGTGGTGGTGGTGATGATGATGATGATGATTAAGATGTTGATGATGGTGATTATGGTGATGCCGCTGATGATGTTGGTGGTGATGATGAGGGTGGTGATGATAATGGTTTTTGGTTATGTCACTGATGATGTTGGAGGGGGTGGTGATGATGATGATGATATTAACGCGGGCGCGCCGTGGTCTAGTGGTTCTGACTCTCGCCTTTCAAACAGAGGGTCGTGGTTTCGAATCCTAACCATGGCGTGTTTTCATTCAGCAAGAAATTTATCCGCACTGTGCTACACTCGACCGAAGTGAGGTGAATGAGTACCCGGCAGGATTAATTCCTTGCATGTTCTGAGCGCTGGTGATGGTAGCTCGAGCTAAAGCCGGGATAATAAAAGAAGCGCTTTGTATCCTCAGGCAAAAGGCGCTTTATAACCCAGCTATGATTATCATTATTATTATGATAATGGTTATGGTTATGTCGCTAATACCATGGTCACATTTGTTCTACGGCGGCCGTACGGCGAGTCGAAAACAGTCGTTTTAACAATTTTTTGTAGTAGCTACATATAGGTGGTTTGAATAAAAATGAATAAAACGACTGTTTTCGACTCGCCGTACGGCCGCCGTAGAACAAATGTGACCATGGTATTAATGATGTTAGTGGTGGTGATGATGATGGTGGTGGTAGAAAGGCTAGTGGTGGCGTCAATGATAGTGTTAATGATGATGATGATGGTGTGGAATGATGATGATGAATGATGACGACGACGATGATGATGATGATAGCGATGATGATGATGGTGTTGAATGAGGATGATGAAGGTGATGATGATAATGATGATGATGATAATGCTGATGATGATGATGAATGATGATGATGAATAATGATGATGATGATGATGGTTATGATGATGGTGATTATGAAGTTTACATGACTTTCATATCTGAATCAATGACATGTACGTTCCTACTATAATAGCAAGCTAGGCCTCCAGATAACAAATTTTGCAGATCACAAACATCTACCTGTGACAAGTTCGTTTGTCATTCAATGCAAAGTGATCAATGGCAAATAAAAAAACATCTTAATTTTTTAATATAATGAATAGGCATATATTGTCCTCAAGAGAGAGGGAGAGAGAGAGAGAGAGGAGGGGGGGGGGAGGAGAGACCATGGACCTAAAAGTCAGAGCATAATAGGTTTATAAGAAGAACACTGTCGTGACTGTAGCGAAATGATCGAAGGTGATGGCCTTGCCTAAGTTGCTGAAGTAATGAAAAAAAGTGCTTGTGATGAATAATTCAACACTTTTATCGCCCGATCGCCAAAGAAAACGGACAAATAAAGTATAAGTTAAACAAATGCAACTCGGCTGACACCATCCATTTAGCTAATAGTAAACGATTGATGCAAGCATGATCAGTAGCGTACAAGATGGAGTGGGGGGGGGGGCGGGGGTTGCCCCCCACACAAAAAAAAACACGACCGAGAAAAAAAAGAGAAAAATATTGTCACAATCTATCACATAATTGGATTTTTGTAACATAAAAACGTCGAAATTTTTGCTCGTTCGGTTCGCTCTCTTGCATTTCTTTCTTTGAATTATATTTTACGCAATACGCCATACCTAGCCCCCTCAAAATTTAGCTCAATATACGCCACTGAGCATACTTTGTACACATGTCGTCTTCGGTTATTTGACTCAGTGATCTTGGCCCGGGAATGGGCAGTTGTTCTTTTAAATCAATATTGCACCCATCTGAAACCCAAATGGAAGTTATAAAAAATGTAGAAACTGTCCCAAAAATATATGTACGCTTATTTACCATCAATCTGTCTATAGCCTACATGTATATTGTTGTATTTGAAAAAAAAAATACATGTGCGTCTATTTCACTTACTTCAATTTTAATTTTCGATTTCAATTTATTTGCTCATAAAAATCCATACATTACATATACAAAGTATCATATTAACAAAATAGAAAAACAACAGCAACAAATAGAAATAAACATTGGATTGAATATGAGAGGGACAGCAAGAAAGGAACAAGCCTTGTGATTAGCTGACCCTATAACGTAATAATTATACAAAGACTTCAATAACAAAACAAATATCACTAAACTACAAAGTAAATGAGGGGGGGGGGGTGCCTATAATGCCTGAATGAAATTGATATAAACAAACTTAATGAATAACTATTTGAAAATAAATTGCCTTGATTTTGACTTAAAAACATTTAATGAAACTGATTGCTTGATATCTACAGAAACAGAATTCCAGAGTTGTGGTCCTTGAAATAAAATTGAGTTTTTAAAAGATGAGAGTCTTGGATTAGGTAGATGAAAATCCTTTGCATTTCTTATGTTGTACCCATGGAAATCACTATTAAACTTAAAAAAAAAATGTTTTGATATAATCTGGCGAGAGGTTATTGTTACATGAATACATAAATATAAGAATTTGAAATGCATGAATATCATAAAATTTTAATACATTCAATTCAACAAATAGAGGATTCGTATATGGGCAAGGTAAGGAGCATGAGACATAATTCTTATTGCACGTTTTTGTAAAATATATAATCTGTAAATGTGAATGCTACTTGCACTTCCCCAGGCTAGAATACCATAATTGAGGTATGGATATACATTCTAAAAACAAATCAGTCAAACATGACTAATTAATAGGGTCAGCTGGGTGCAAATGTTATTCTAGTCATTTTTGACTATTTTCTAGTCATATTTTACTAGAACAGAGTTATTTCTGACTAGAATATATGTCAGAAATGTGAATATCAGTGATTGCTATATCAGTTGCTCCCAGCTGACTACTGCTCTAGTCGATTTGACTGATTTGTTTTAAGACTGTACAATGCCATAATACATCAGTTTTAAAATCTCCTTGTGAAATGATATTAATCTATACATTATCCCTATATTTTTGGCAAGCATATTGCACAGATTATCAATAGGATTTTGCCATGTAAACTTATTATCTATCGTTATTCCTAAAAAATTTTCTGACGTTACCCACTTAATATCTGTATTGCACATTCGAACTGAAAGACTATATGGTAAAAAAAATTACTAAAAATCATATAATTGGTTTTGGCAAGATTGATTAGCATTTTGTTTGCATAAAACCACTTAGACATTAATTCAAGTTCAGAATTGAATAAATTGTGGAGAACACTGTAGCTTGTGTGAGATAAAAACAGACTAGTGTTGTCAGCAAACATAATGATGCAATGTAATACGTTGGATATATTTCATTCATTCATTTAGGTTTTATTTCCACAAATCCGTTATGTTACAAAACTTTGATATCTTGCATAACTAAGCTGAACAACCATTACACACGTAGGTTATATAAGTATAAATAGCAAGCATTCTTAATCAATACATATTAATACATGTTTAAGTATACATAAAACGGAAAAGTGGAGGAAACCTTAGAAGCAGAATGCTTGTAGATAAGGTTCCTTTTTTATACATTACTTTTGATATAATTACTTTAGAATAATACACGTGACAACATTTTATAAATCAAATTATACCGACAAAAACAACACAACACATAAACGTGACAAAAGAAAGAAACAAAGAAATAAAAGAACAAAATAAATAAAGCAAGCAGCTGCCATCCAACAGAATTTAAGAAAGTTATTGATAAGCTCTGTGGACAAAAATACAATAGAGCATGCCAATAAAGAGCAATTCAGTTTGTTTCATTACATCGAAGAAGAAGCTTTGCTTTCAAGTGATGTTTGAAAATATTATAATTTTGTAGTTGCTTAAGTGTCATATCCAAGGAATTCCAAACAACTGGACCAGTATATACTATCGTCCTTTTCCTAAGTACTGTTCTCAACCTATGCACGTGAAAGAATGACGACTGTCGGGTAGGATAAGTATGCAAATGTTGATTCTTTTGGAATAGTGATGTAAAAGCATGAGGAAGAGCATTTGAGTTAAATTGAAACATAAAACACCCTAAAAAGAAATTATACAAATCATGTACTTTATACTTCTATATACTTTACTATGATCATTTATAAAAACGAGAAACAACAGCTGTCCTAAAATAAACCCTGAGGAACCCCACAGGATAAAATCTTCAGCTGTGATTTGCATTTAGACATTTCAACATATTGTTTTCTGTAGGACAAATAACTTTTAAATAATTTGAGTACATTACCTCTTGTGCCATACAATTCTATTTTGTTCAATAAAATAGCGTGATCAACTGCATCGAAAGCCTTCTTCAAATCTTAAAACATATTGCTATCAAATATTTCTTACTATCAAGAGCATTGGTAACAGTGTGGACATAATCAATAAGAGCCAAATAAGTTGAATGACCAGCACGAATTCCGTATTATAGAGATAATATATCACACTTGTTTATAAAATCAAATAATCTATTGAATATACACTTTTCTACAATCTTTGAAGAAATGGCAAGACTGATATGGTCTGTAGTTAAACATTTTTATATACAGAAATAACACGATCAATCTTTAATTCATCAGGAAATATACCGAGACCTAAACATTGATTGAAAATTGGGTTACACTTCATAATTCCGAAGCTTCGTAATTCCGAAGGTTCTTTATTCCGAAGGTTCGTAATTCCGAAACACGTAAATTGCGTATACCTCGATGTTCGTTAATCCGAAAACGAAAAAGGGTTTGTTAATCCGAACATTTGTGGCGTAATTCCGACGATTCGTTATTCCGAAGGTTCGATAATCCGAAAACGAAATAAGGTTCGTTGTTCCGAAGGTTCTTTAATCCGAAAACGAAATAAGGTTCGTTGTTCCGAAGGTTCGTTAATCCGAAAACGAAAAAAGGTTCGTTTTTCCGAAGGTTCGTTGATCCGAAAACGAAATAAGGTTCGTTTTTCCGAAGGTTCGTTCATCCGAAAACGAAATAAGGTTCGTTTTTCCGAAGGTTCGTTAATCCGAAAACTAAATAAGGTTCGTTAATCCGAAAACAAAATAAGGTTCGTTAATCCGAAAACAAAATAAGGTTCGTTAATCCGAAAACAAAATAAGGTTCGTTAATCCGAAAAATGAAAATAGGGAAAGCAGAGGCAAGGGAAGGGGGCGGGGACACTTTTCCCGTTCAATTATTATGAGGATATAGGAAGGCAAGGGCGGCCGAACGAATTTTCGTTGGGGGTAAAGCCAAAAAATGAAACTCATACATCAAAATGGGCACTTTGGTGATATTTTCATCTGCTTGAAGTCATTGTGTGTTTGATAGTGATTAAGTAGAGAAAAACTTTTTTGAAGTGACTTCTTATTATGGCAAAATGTATATTTAGGCTTTATTTTTCGGGAGAGAGTATAATGAGCGAGCGGCTTCGTAAAACAAATTCAAAGGTGAAGTTGTATAACGTTTTTTTGTGGTCAATTATTCTTAAAATGGCATTATTGCCAGGTGTTGCGAGCGTGAATCACAAGCTAAAACTTTAGGTAATTTCAATAAAAAATGAAAATTAGTTTTTTAAAATCCGAGCAGATTTCTGCTGTCATTAAAAAGATGTGCATCTAACTAAAGAATTAACACGAGCGCAAAACGCGAGCTTAAACATACTGACCAGAAAAGGAGCATGTTAAAGAAAGCATTTAGTGACCTTTTTAGGATGCATATTTCACCAATCGAATGAGAGTGCGAAGCACAAGCTGAAAATTTTCAATATTCCAGCCTGAAAACTTAATTTAACTTGTATACTTTAAAAAGAGTATTTTATTTCGAAAAAAACATGAAAAACGGCATATTTATTTTTGAAAAAGGAACTTTCCCATTTTGGAAAATATTAATTCCCCTGTTTTTTATTTCATTTTTGATGCCTCCTGCCTCCCTCCCGGCGGATCCAACTTTCGTCAAATAGAGGGGGGGGGGCCAATTTTTTTTAGCCATATTTCCTTGATCGGCAGTTTAAAGTTGATTTTTGTTTGTTTCTTTGAAAGGGTAGTCCTAACAGTCAATAATTAGCTTTTATCCTTATAAAATAAAGTAAATATGTAATAACATGATAAACCCTTTTTAAATAATGCGAGCGCGAGCTATATATTTTTGTTAATATGATGGGCAATATGTTTGTGATCTTCAAAGCGAGATTCCTATGTAACTAAATTTAGACAATAACTGCTAGCAAGAAGCGCGAACAGAATTTTTAAATATATAAGCTCTGACCTGGACTCCGTAACACAAAGGTTTGCGATGAATAGCAAATATGAGAGAACGCTTCTGATTGGTTCTTAGTCAGTATTTTGAGACAAATGCGTGTGTAACATTGATCTTGATTAGCCAATTCATTTACTGATTGATCGCTAATTTTTGTGTTACGGAGCCCAGATCTAAAGGGGACATTTTAAGAACTTTTTGCAGTTAGCCATGAAGACGATGCGTGTTTTAACCAATGGCGGCGGAAAGTTTTTTTTTTTTTTGGGGGGGGGGGGGCAAAGCAAAAAAAGGGGCCAATAGGGGCAATTTGGTGCAAACGGATATTCTCACCATTAGATTATCATCTGTGTAAAGAGGTTGTGTGTTTTGTAGTAACTAAATTGAGCACAATTTTTTAAGTGATCACTAAAGTTATATATTTACGTTTCATTTCTGCGAGCGTAGAGAGCAAGCGGTTTGGGGGGAAAAAGTCAAATCTGAAGATGTAAAATTCACCTTTTTGGTCAATTACTGTTAAAAGGGCATCCTTGTGAGATGTTGCGAGCGAATCACGTGCTCAAACTTTTGGAAATTTCATGTAGGCCTAGAATGATAATATTGATATAGATATTATTTACCCAGGGAAGCCACTTCAGTTCTGAAAACTATTCTCCCAGCTATTATTTTTTTTACAAGAATGCTTAGAATTTCCAGTTTTCAGGTTGGAAAATCGGAAAAATTTGGCTCACGTTTCTCGCTCGCATCAAGTATTGTTTATTGAGGAACTCATTCTATTCCTGGTTACAGAAAGAAGTATGAAATGTCCAGTTTTCAGGTTGGAATATCACAAATTTTAAGCTTGCGGTTCGCGCTCTCATTATCATGATTATTTAGTTCATGAGATATATATTCTATTCATGAGTCACTAAATGCAGTCCTTAAAAGATTACTTTCTGAAGCCTGTTGCATAAATCTTTTTACCTGAGAAAACTCTGGTAAAAAATGAAAACTAAGGTTCGTCTGATTTCCGCCATTGACTTTAGCACAAGGCAAAAACTCTTGTAAAAACAACCTGAGTTTTCTCAGGTAAAAAGTTTCATGCAACGGGCCCCAGGTCAGTGTATAAACAAATTACAGCTCGCCCTCGCATTAATTCTTTAGAAAGATACACATCTTTCTCACGATTACAAAAAATGCTCCGAATGCTCACTTCACGTCTTGTTACATGAAATGTCTACTAGTTTGAGCTTGCGATTTGCTTTCAACATCTCACAAGGATCATTATTAGTATTATTTTTATTTTTATTACCAGCAGAAGCTGTTATTAAAAATGACATCCCCTCCAATACAAATCCTATTATCTAGAGGTTGCTCGCACGCTTCCAACACACTTGATCCCCTGCATCTTTAATTAAACCATTTGCTTATAGGCAGCAATTGCTCAGATAAAATTGAAATTAGCCTATGCTTGATCAAGGCGCCTATATTCTTAATGAAATACATGCTTTGGCCCCAACACACGCATGTATCATCGATCGTTATTACTATCATTGCATAATATCGTGTAATCTTGTAATGACAACATCGTTTTTGTTACCAAAATGAATTATTTTCATTTTCGGAAATACGAACCTTATTTAATTTTCGGATTAACGAACCTTATTTCGTTTTCGGATTAACGAACCTTCGGAATTACGAACCTTATTTTGTTTTCGGATTAACGAACCTTATTTCGTTTTCGGATTAACGAACCTTCGGAATTACGAACCTTATTTCGTTTTCGGATTAACGAACCTTCGGAATTACGAACCTTATTTCGTTTTCGGATTAACGAACCTTCGGAATTACGAACCTTATTTCGTTTTCGGATTAACGAACCTTCGGAATTACGAACCTTATTTCGTTTTCGGATTGACGAACCTTCGGAATTACGAACCTTCGGAATTACGAACCTTCGGAAATACGAACCTTCGGAATAACGGAACCTTCGGAATTACGAAGCTTCGGAATTACGAATGTATGCGGAAAATTGTACAAAGAGGTTGACATAAAATATGTATTGATTTCTTTATAACCTTGATACTTATGTAATCATACCCAGGACTGCAATTACTTTATATGTTTGACTCAATATGCAATGTTCTCGGTAAAAGTGATCGGTTTGAAAAAGCAAATATCTGCTAAAATTCAAATCTCAATCATTGCCCTGATCAACAGGAAAATTCATTTCTATCACAATAAGCGGTTTATATTCCAGCTAATAAAGTATACAGGTAAATGATTAATGATGTCAGTTATTAGTTTTCTCGATTCAAAATTGTCTGCATGTATATCATTGGTGATTATATTATCAATTAAAGAGATTGTGTCATCCGTGATTCTGGTAGGATGGTCACATCAATGGATAAAAATGGTGCGTAAATTAATGAAATAATCAACATATTATTGTACTTTACCCACATATAATAAATCGATATTGTAATCACTTAATAAATAAAATATTTCATTTTCATTATTCACAATACTTAAAACATTTCAGCATCTCTCTAAAAAAAATAAATTGACTGATCTGGGGCCTATAACTTGAACCAACAATATAGTACCAGAATTATCATTGGCGATTTCCACAAACGCACTTCCAATACATCTATCATCATGTTCTAAATTTAAAAATAAAATGATATTATCAAAAATAAAATGATATTATCGATATTGAGTAGACTTCTTGAATTCAAGTGGATACATGAAAATGGATTTAAAGATGTTGCTTACTCCCGGGGGGGGGGGGCACTTCCATTCACGAGTGGATACCATGCGCGACCATGGGGTCTCGAAAAGCACCCTAAACACGTAATTTACATATTCTGAAAATGCACCCCTTAACAAGTATTGGCGTGTGAAACCCTACCCTTAACAAGTATTGGAAACAAAACGATACTCTTGGCAAATATTCCCGGAAATGAACCCCTAAACAAGTACAGGAATGTTTTATTGTTACGGGTCCTTCGGTCGTCGGCTTTACCTTATTTGGTTTAGTACGACCCCACCTTCTACACCTCGCGCAAATAGGACTCTAAACACGTAGTGTTGGGGCGAAAAGGACATCCTTTATAAAACATTTTAATTTTGTTTTATCATCCCCGCAAATTCGACCCTAAACACGTAATTTTCCTGGCGAAATAGATACCCTTTTTTCATTATTTTTGTGTTTTTGACACCCTTATCACGTTACGTACGTAACGTGCCCTATCGCGAAAAGGACATCCTTTTTACGTGTTTTTTTGGTCGCGCATGGTATCCACTCGTCAATGTAAGTGGCCCCCCCCCCCCCCGGGGCTTACTCTCAATATCATACTCATCAGGTACCGTCAAGAAAGAAAATTAAAAATTATCAAGAGATAGAAACTCATGCAAGATGTTTAAGTCACGGTTGCAACTGTTTAGGCATTCTTTAACAAAATACAAGTAGACATTTAACAACAACAAACGAATTAAAAAAAAATCAATATATTCAAGTACATAAGAATATGTGAAAAAAAGCAACATGCTTGAGTTCACCGGGATAAACATGTTCAAAATACACTTTTCCTTATTAAAAATACATTGTTCTTTCAAAATTGCTTTCTCCATATATATATAAAATGACTCTCTCCTCATTCAAAATGACTCTCCTTATTCAAATGGCGCTCTTATTAAGTTATTCTCTTATCTGTTTATGCTGTCCATTGTCGAATGGCCCTCACGCACGTGGAGCGAGCTGTCGAAATTTAGCTACATTACAATTCTGCACACATGGGACACGTACATGTGACTATTGCGAATGCGGTGAGTCTTGAGTTGCTCTTTTGTTTTTAAGCGGACTTTCATTACTGGTTTGGAAGTAGCAAATTGATAATGGTTTTTATTCTTTCTCTTAGGATCATAAATTAACGATTTAGATGCACTGTTAATGTATTGGCTGCTGTATAGACAGACATTTTCATGAGCATGCAGCAGCAGGGACATGCACTGCCACTGTGTTCGGTTGCGGTCCCATATGTAGGAAAATTTGTATGGTTATCAAGTTTAAACATTTTAGGCCTATGTAACAATACAACAGCAACAACCAGTTGTAGATCTCCGGGATCAGCGGAGGAAGAAGAAGAATGACTTGCTTATTCCTTGTCCCCTTGAATAAACTTGCCTTAGGCCGCTAAATTTCGCACCAGCCATGCCAGCTGACCTTGTCAATTCAATTGCCTTGACTCAGTCACTCACACATTGTACGAGGTTAGTATATGTACTAACCTCGTACAATAGACCGTGTTTGACCCTGGATTTCGAAGTAGTCGACAAACATCGCTTCATTGCTGAAGTAATATTTGCCGAAGCTCATTCTCGCTACGCACCGGGGCTCTTGCCGGTAAGTAGCAAGAGTTTGTTGAATATAGAAATAATAATAAAATAATAATCCGATAAAAAAAGCACATTTTGCTTACCTCGGCCTCGAAAGTGACTTCGCTTGTCTCTTCCACGGAAATACAAGGAAGCCCGTAGGTGGCGATAATAATTTCACAACCTTGATTCAGCTCCTCGGTAATTTTATAACTGTATCTAAATTCTTTGAATGCGCAATCCTCATGATTAATTTACTAATTATGGGCACCAATTAATGAAATGCCTTCAAAAAACATAATTAATGATTATTATTGGTGACGATAACACTCATTTGCATTAATTTAAAAAGATGACTGATAAAAAAAATGAAAATAATATACGTGCCTGGAAAGAAACCAGCAGTACAAGCTTTGACGAACGTCAATAATACGTATACGGTATACCAAAGTCTATACAATGAAAAGATTGGACACTTCACGGACTTTGCGTAATGCCTTGCGTCGATATGCGTGTAAAATAGTGTAGGTGCCTATTCTTTCCCTTGTCGTGTCTTTGATATGAATATAAATCGCGCGCCCTCTTCAGGAGAAAATTGATATCAACGCTGACTCATTTCTATCTCCGTAAAATCTTCACTAAAGATCAAGAAAATATACATATTTTAAGAAAGAAACTTCAAGGAGAAGTCACGGAAGGATCTAAATGATTCGGTAAGTGTCATAGCAGGATGTGGAATATTTATTTATACATAATATTTTATGTGGGCAAAAGCCCACTGTATTTTCGAAGTGTAGTGGTGTGTCGCGTGCGTATGACTGATAATCCTTCGCTCGCGAGACGATATGAACCCATGGGTGTGACTCAGTCAGAGCTACCAAGTGCCACGCATTATCAGTAGAGGCGCTGGTCAGAAAATTGGGATCGTCCCAGTTTACAGGGACTGTCTCAGCTTATAAGGATTTCTTCACAGAAGAAATCTAGGAAAGTTCATTCACCTGTCAAGTGCCGACACCAATCAAGTGTGCTAGTCAATGTAAACATATCAGGTTTCATAACAAGATTATTGGAAGACGGTAAGTCATGAAAAATAGACGGTGAACTGGGGGGAATTGAGGTCACTGAATCTATTTTTAGCACTCTCAATTCCCGTAATTGCTGTCTTTGTCCTGTAGGGGAAAGCGAAAAAAAACGTCCCCATAAACAAGGACAGTCTCAATTTATCAAGACATGATTTGTCTTGGTTTATGAGGATATCCTTGTTTTCTGGGACAATCCCAATTTTTGGACCAGCGCCTCTACTGATTATGCGTGAGACTCAAGCATTTTGGACTCTTGTTCATCCCCTCAAAACTCTGTCTCATGCAACTATCACAGCCTATCCCCATATACATTGTACACAATGTCTGTGATCTCACTGACTCAGTATACAGAAAATCTCTCATGCATAGCTGGTGACCTGGTCTTTGAACTTGGCATCTAGCTCTGTTGACTCCTGGCATGCCTGGACTGGAGCAAACTTCCCCCGCAAATCATGAAGACGTGATTAAAAAATGGCAAGACCGCAACTCAAAGAAAACTAAGTCTCACTTTCTCCATGCAATGTGTCCACCGCTTTCCCAAATATTACGATTCTGAACAAACGGTTGTAACTTGTAATATTTCAGCTCAGATCTTGCACGTTATCGTTCAAATTTTCTTCAGAGATTCTCTTCGGAGATTAGCACTAAATCATGGTCATTAGCAAAGATGAGATGATCATGCACTGGGATAATATGAATTCTAGCACATTAGTTAGCATGTGAAGAGCACAGGCGATGGGCATGAATTTTATATGTATAATGAAGTGTCATCTCAAGTTCAGGATGGAATCGTTGACAGAATGAGGAAGGGAAGGGTCATAACCGTCATACGGCTAGAGAATGGAGCAAGTCATTTCAAAGGGATCCTGGATGTTGAGTTTATTGAGTAATTCTGGGAGAGGATTGAATAGCATCTCGTTAAAGTTTGCTCACTGGCCAGAAGGTCAGTGCGTAGATGTAGGGTTGACGGACAAGCAGCAATAACATGAGTCACTTTATCGTTATTATCATGGCAGTTATATCATAACCTTGTTCATAGAATGAGTGGGCAAAGTGGACATTTCGATTCAGTTTCTTTCTTGAGTTTGGTGAGCCGAGTTCAGGCGAGATATGTTGATGTCACAAGTTGTGCTCTGATGGTTAATGCCTGTCTGATGATAGT
This sequence comes from Lytechinus variegatus, assembly GCF_018143015.1. Classification (NCBI taxonomy): domain Eukaryota; kingdom Metazoa; phylum Echinodermata; class Echinoidea; order Temnopleuroida; family Toxopneustidae; genus Lytechinus; species Lytechinus variegatus. The sequence goes on along the minus strand of NC_054758.1, from coordinate 16,375,120 downwards.
TGATGGAGGATCCTTGGGGTAGAGATTCTTAGGGTTGATAGTTTTCCCATGACAGGGTTTGAGAGAGGACTTAATAGATCTGGGCCCTGTCTTACAAAGAGTTGCGATTGATCCAATCAATCGTAACTCTATGGAAATCCATCAGTGTAATAATTCTTTTCTACAAGAAATTTGCACAATGTCCTTTGTAAACAAAGAGAAGCACAGGGAATGTTCAATAAAACAATGACTGGCCATCCATAGTTGTGATTGATCGGATCAAACGCAAATCTTTGTAAGACGTGGCCCAGATGTATCTTCTAGTGTAGTTTGCTCAGCAGAAAGAGAGAATGAGTTCTTCACCTTCCGTTTCCATGAGTTGTAGGAAATAGGATTCATAATGAGGCCCGCGGCAGCTTGCTTCACTTGGCTACGTGTAATTTTGATGTGGACTGAACTTTCAAGTTACTGACCAAAAGATTAGCCTACGGCAGCTCGCCCATTTGTATGATTTTCAGTTGCGAACTTCAGTCCATATCAAAATTATTGCAATGCCAAGCAAAACGCGATGTCTGAATGTACAAATGGGAATTTGAACAAGGGACAAGATCGATCAAAGCCAATAAATGCGTAATAGTCGATGGCAATTTGGGAATTAAGCGGTGGGCATATTTTGACTAAGAGACTTCCTTAGATCCTAAGACTAAGTTGCTATGGCATTTGCCAACCATTTCTGGTGGGGAAATTTGCTCGAAGTTGGCTGATGTGAAACTGCATTAGCGCCATGAACTTCTTTGAGTGATATTAATTATTGTTCATATCAAATTCACTAATGCAGGTAAAATTTTTGAATAAATATCTCACTGTGGCCTGTGGTTTTTTCTTTCAATGTCATGCCTTGAAGTCTGTCTAGCAGTTTTTTTTCTACCTTTTTGACATACCAATGCCCTTTAGAGTGCCCCCTCTTCCGCCATCTTCCACTCCCCTCCCCCTCTTCCTCCCCTCCTTGTTTTTCATGTTTACTGTCTCCATATTCTGAGTTTTGCTATTTTTTCTTCACTTATCCCCATTATTGATATATCCCTGTAATAATAATATGAGTGGTATATTTACCCAGGGTAGCAACTTCAGTTCCGAAAACTTCTCCCAGTGGGCCCTGTTATTATTATTACCCCGGCTTAAGCTTGGCTGCCTAGGTGCTTAAGCATTCAATGAATGAATCCTGCCGGGTACCCATTCACCTTATCTGCTTCGAGTGCAGCACAGTGTGGATATATTGTTTGCTGAAGGAAATCACGCTGTGGCTAGGATTTGAACCCACGACCCTCTGTTTGAAAGGCAAGAGTCAGAACCACTAGACCACGATGTGCCCACGGACGCGCCCATTTGATAATGTCTGACCAACTATTCATCCAAAGTGCTAGTGTACCACTAGTCCTACCAATCAGTGATCAGTTTAATTGGTCTATTTGTGCATTCCTTCTGTCTGATTCCTGCATTTATGTAGCTTTAGAGAAGGAAAGATGGCAAGTGCAATAGTGACAAGTTTGAGCTGGGTCAGACGAGGAGTGGCTAAGGCAGTCCCTGACAAGGTAGGTTGAGTGTATCTCGCAAAGTTGATCATTACTGAGGATGATTTATAAAATATTTGATGAAGAATACAAGTGCACTCTTGGAAAAGTTTAGCTTGGAAGAAACTGTTGTTGAAGTGGACTGAGGTGAATAGGAAAGACAGTTGATCGAATTTGGTGCTTATTTTGCTAATTTCTCAGCAATATCACATTCTCTTCCAGAGCATTCAGTACATATTTTATCCAAACACTTGGGTTGTAATTGTATTGGATTCTGTTCACTCATCGGCCCAAATTCACAAAAGTGGTTTTGAAAACCCACGGTTGAATCCATGGTTTATACAGATTTCCTGCATAAATTACGCTTCATTTAGCGCATGTATAAAAAATGTCCAATGCTAATGTGCGCTTTGGTCAAATTGACACCTGTTACCATGGTTAGATACGCTATTTCATGAGTCCACTGTTTGAAGAGTGGACTCATGAATAAAATAGCATAGATAACCACGTCAACAGGCGTCAATTTGGCGCACTGTGACAAAAGCGCTCATCAGCATTGGAAATTTTATACACACGCGCCCGATACGCGCTGAATTAAGCGTAATTTATACAGGAAATCTACATAAACCATGGATTCAACTGTGGGTTTTCAAAACCACCTTTGTGAATTCGGGCCATCGTTACCACAACTGGTATTTATTTTTATGACACAAGATATAACAGTGTAACTTTCATGATCACCATTCATCACATGTCAGGTAGAGCTGTCGAAGGATGAACTCAAGTTATTGATTGAACAAGGTCAGAGGTCATTGGAAGATCTGAGTCTGAACGACGACGATGAAGATGGAGATGGAGCTACAGCCGGGGACGAAGGAGATGGAGAATGGGAGGATGTGGAGGAGACTGAAGGAGCACAACAAGGAGATGCGGTCGATAGGTTGTACAAGATGGACGACTACGACGGAGAGCCTGATGGTAAGTTTAAAGGTCAAGTCCACCACAGGAAAATGTTGATTCTAATAAATAGAGAAAAAATCAATATTGTATAGCACTGAAAATTTCATCAAAATTGGATGTAAAATAAGAACGTTATGACATTTTAAAGTTTTGATTATTCTTTCAGGCCTCGAAATAACCGACGGCCATGGCCGTCGATGCCCCTATTACTGGCCGTCATGCCCTTCTTCTTTTTGCTAAAAGTTACGGCCACTAAAAATGTGCCCTTTTTTATATGGCCGTGGTGCCCTTTTTTCTCATAAATGTGCCCTTTTTCTGATATATAATGTACCCCTTTTGAAAGTCTGCACCTTTTTTTGAGCAAGGAAAACTTTTCTCCGATCTCAAAAAGTATTCAATACCTTAGCTTTACCAGCGACGTCCAGTGCATGTATGCAGTCTAGTCCGAAGCCGCGCCGAACGATGAGCTAGCTATACACAGCTGGCCGGCCGGCCGGCCGCTAGCGCGCTTTACATATGCTATGTAAGCTGCAACATAAGAATGGACGAGCGCGAGCTCCGTATGTGTACTACACAAATGTCGCGCGCGCTGTACTGTCCTGGCGAGCGCGCGATGCGTAAGTACAGTACTTTGAATGGGAGTGTTTCATAAAGCTGTTCGTCAGTTACGAACAACTTACGAACGACCGGTGATACTTTCTTGGGTGCTAATCAGATTCACATTTAATTACATGTAGCTCAAGAAGGTATCACCAGTCGTGCGTAAAGTTAATTTTTTCTTAAGTAAATAATGTGGTTTGGTAATGAATCTGATGTATAACATCGACTATGGAAAGCCCCCCTCCACGCCGCGAAACTGTAACACCTACAAATAATTTATTACATGCCCCTTAAAAAGTGGCCTTGGTGCCCCTCTGTATGGCCTTGGTGCCCTCTGCTGCCTGGCCTCAGTGAAAAAGTGCCCCTCAAAAAAGTGGCCTTGCCCCCCCCAAATCCTATTTCGAGGCCTGTTCTTTCATAACAATATTTCATTTTCTACAAATTTGACAGTATGGACCAACTTGACTGAACCATACAGTATTAAACAATGCTAAATCCATATGTTCAGGGAGGAATTATCGTTGTTTCACTTAACAATGAGGAGAAAATCAGAATATTTCATATTTAATATAATAATATACAAAAGAAATAGTGAGTGGATGACGTTATCAGTCTCCTCATTTGCGTGCCGACCAGGATGTGCATACATGTATAATTGTTTTGCAAAATTAAGTGAAACTTTAAAATGTCATAACTTATTTTACATCCGATTTATTACATGCCCCTTAAAAAGTGGCCTTGGTGCCAATCTGTATGGCCTTGGTGCCCTCTGCTGCCTGGCCTCAGTGAAACAGTGCCCCTCAAAAAAGTGGCCTTGCCCCCCCAAATCCTATTTCGAGGCCTGTTCTTTCATAAACAGTGATATGTACAACTCAGTGACATGCAAATGAGGCAGTTGATGATGTCCCTCACTATTTCATTGTTTTGTATTGATTGACATACAATATTTTATTTTCTACAAATTTGACAGTATGGACCAACTTGACTGAACCATACAGTATTAAACAATGCTAAATCCATATGTTCAGGGAGGAATTATCGTTGTTTCACTTAACAATGAGGAGAAAATTAGAATATTTCATATTTAATATAATAATATACAAAAGAAATAGTGAGTGGATGACGTTATCAGTCTCCTCATTTGCATGCCGGCCAGGATGTGCATACATGTATAATTGTTTTGCAAAATTAAGTGAAACTTTAAAATGTCATAACTTTCTTATTTTACATCCGATTGTGATGAAATTTTCAATGTTATGTTGGTTGGATGTTTTTCTTTTCATTCAAAGAAACTTTTTGTTGGGGTGGACTTGGCCTTTATTTTTTTAAGTTTTAACCATTGTACGTTTTGTGACCACTTGTTTTCACTGAAATGATGATGAATTCAATTCGTTGAAATTATAATTGTTGCCACTAACAGGCAAACAACAGTTCAAACATATTAATTATGAATAACCTATCCGAGGAAAGACCAAATAGAGAATGGGAGGAGAAAAAGAATGGTCATATAAGATTGTGAAAACCTATAAAAACACATTGTGAGCATTGTGGTAGTCATATGATAGCACTTTGTGATGCGTTACCAGTATACCAAATCCCTTTGATCATATTTCTTTTCACAACCGGTGTGTTGGCTCAGTTAGTACAGCATCCGTCTCCCAACCGGGAGGTCGGGGGTTCAAACCCCAACCGCATCAGACCAAAAGGCGTTTAAAGATGGGAGTTGCTGCTACCCTGTTTGGCATTCAACGATTAAAGGGATAGAGCCTTGTTGATCTGGCGCTGAACAGCGGCTGCCAGGCCCACGATCAATTGGGCAAAACAAATTTTCTGAGTATTTCATTTCATGTCTATTTCGAACAATAAAATGTGGATTTTCATCATCATTTTTCTTTTTTTTCTCAATAGTTCCTGATGTGCATGGCTCAGGATTTCATAACTTTGCCGTCTATGCTGATAACGATGATGATCCTTATATTACACTCAAAGAAGACAGAGTAAGTCAAAAGTCCCCAATTTTTTGTTTCTCTAAAATGTAAATTCAATGTTCCTCAATATTCTAAACATTATATTCCATGCCCTTTCGATGAGAAGTACAAAACATATGGTATGGCTATTGTAAATAGTGAAAAGCTTTTATAGTAAAACATAAGTTTCCATTATTTAAAGACGGAGCAATCTGGCCAAAACTGTATGTAATCTCTCATTTACTTTGTTTTGTAAATAGGTTGTCTTATGGTGCGTTGAAAGAATATTTTTGCAGTCAATTGTCATGGTCTAATGTCGATTAGGCCATGTGGATAGTGGACGAATTGATGGTAGACAATGTGATAGTGGACGAATTGATGGTAGACAATGTGATAGTGGACGAATTGATGGTAGACAATGTGATAGTGGACGAATTGATGGTAGACAATGTGATAGTGGACGAATTGATGGTAGACAATGTGATAGTGGACGAATTGATGGTAGACAATGTGATAGTAGACGAATTGATGGTAGACAATGTGATAGTGGACGAATTGATGGTAGACAATGTGATAGTGGACGAATTGATGGTAGACAATGTGATAGTAGACGAATTGATGGTAGACAATGTGATAGTGGACGAATTGATGGTAGACAATGTGATAGTGGACTAATTGATGGTAGACAATGTGATAGTGGACTAATTGATGGTAGACAATGTGATAGTGGACGAATTGATGGTAGACAATGTGATAGTGGACTAATTGAAGGTAGACAATGTGATAGTGGACGAATTGATGGTAGACAATGTGATAGTGGACGAATTGATGGTAGACAATGTGATAGTGGACGAATTGATGGTAGACAATGTGATAGTGGACGAATTGATGGTAGACAATGTGATAGTGGACGAATTGATGGTAGACAATGTGATAGTAGACGAATTGATGGTAGACAATGTGATAGTGGACTAATTGATGGTAGACAATGTGATAGTAGACGAATTGATGGTAGACAATGTGATAGTGGACGAATTGATGGTAGACAATGTGATAGTAGACGAATTGGTGGTAGACAATGTGATAGTAGACGAATTGATGGTAGACAATGTGATAGTGGACTAATTGATGGTAGACAATGTGATAGTGGACTAATTGATGGTAGACAATGTGATAGTGGACGAATTGATGGTAGACAATGTGATAGTGGACTAATTGAAGGTAGACAATGTGATAGTAGACGAATTGATGGTAGACAATGTGATAGTGGACGAATTGATGGTAGACAATGTGATAGTAGACAAATTGATGGTAGACAATGTGATAGTAGACGAATTGATGGTAGACAATGTGATAGTGGACGAATTGATGGTAGACAATGTGATAGTAGACGAATTGATGGTAGACAATGTGATAGTGGACTAATTGATGGTAGACAATGTGATAGTAGATGAATTGATGGTAGACAATGTGATAGTGGACGAATTGATGGTAGACAATGTGATAGTGGACGAATTGATGGTAGACAATGTGATAGTGGACTAATTGATGGTAGACAATGTGATAGTAGACTAATTGATGGTAGACAATGTGATAGTAGACGAATTGATGGTAGACAATGTGATAGTGGACGAATTGATGGTAGACAATGTGATAGTGGACGAATTGATGGTAGACAATGTGATAGTGGACGAATTGATGGTAGACAATGTGATAGTAGACGAATTGATGGTAGACAATGTGATAGTGGACGAATTGATGGTAGACAATGTGATAGTGGACGAATTGATGGTAGACAATGTGATAGTGGACGAATTGATGGTAGACAATGTGATAGTGGACGAATTGATGGTAGACAATGTGATAGTAGACGAATTGATGGTAGACAATGTGATAGTGGACTAATTGATGGTAGACAATGTGATAGTAGACGAATTGATGGTAGACAATGTGATAGTGGACGAATTGATGGTAGACAATGTGATAGTAGACGAATTGGTGGTAGACAATGTGATAGTAGACGAATTGATGGTAGACAATGTGATTGTGGACTAATTGATGGTAGACAATGTGATAGTGGACTAATTGATGGTAGACAATGTGATAGTGGACGAATTGATGGTAGACAATGTGATAGTGGACTAATTGAAGGTAGACAATGTGATAGTAGACGAATTGATGGTAGACAATGTGATAGTGGACGAATTGATGGTAGACAATGTGATAGTAGACAAATTGATGGTAGACAATGTGATAGTAGACGAATTGATGGTAGACAATGTGATAGTGGACGAATTGATGGTAGACAATGTGATAGTAGACGAATTGATGGTAGACAATGTGATAGTGGACTAATTGATGGTAGACAATGTGATAGTAGATGAATTGATGGTAGACAATGTGATAGTGGACGAATTGATGGTAGACAATGTGATAGTGGACGAATTGATGGTAGACAATGTGATAGTGGACTAATTGATGGTAGACAATGTGATAGTAGACTAATTGATGGTAGACAATGTGATAGTAGACGAATTGATGGTAGACAATGTGATAGTGGACGAATTGATGGTAGACAATGTGATAGTGGACGAATTGATGGTAGACAATGTGATAGTGGACGAATTGATGGTAGACAATGTGATAGTAGACGAATTGATGGTAGACAATGTGATAGTGGACGAATTGATGGTAGACAATGTGATAGTAGACGAATTGATGGTAGACAATGTGATAGTAGACGAATTGATGGTAGACAATGTGATAGTAGACGAATTGATGGTAGACAATGTGATAGTAGACTAGTTGTCAATTGGACGAATTTGAAATAATTTGTTCATCATTGACAGAGTAATAGGTAATGCAGGTAAGCTGCAACAAAAAGCCTGCCAATAGACGTGGCAAAGACTTTTGACATGTTGCCTGATTCTAGGCTTAAATATAGCTTTTTCTTAATTGTCGTCAATTTAATTTTAAGTAGCAGATTTTGGAATACAGTGTATCATCAGCCTGCAAATTGAATAAATTCAATGAATGTGTTCATATTTTTAGTATTAACCCAATATTACACACTAAAATTAAAGATTTAGTACATTTTTGTTCTTTTTATTGATTAGGAGGAAAATGATGAGAGAGAAGACACAAATATCAAACCTACTGACAACATGATTGTTATAGGAAAGGCATTGGAGGACTTTACTAATCTAGAGATTTATGGTAAGATTATTTCAGTTGTAAGAAAGGACTTGAGTGAGTCATTTCCTGTTTAACTCTTTTGTACATGTATTAATTATTATGTACTTTGATGCTTTTCATTTGTAAATCATTATTTCAACATCATCGTCATCATTTTTGTCTCGCCTGCATAGCAGAGCGAGACTATACATGTAGGCATTGCTTTTCCGACCGTGACGGCGGCGTTGGCGTCGTCAACATCAAATCTTAACCAAAGGTTAAGTTTTTGAAACGTCATCATAAATTAGATTGTATATTGGCCTAGTTTATGAAACTTAGACATAAGACTAATCAAGTATCACTGAAGTGAGTTTCAGGTCACATGACCAAGGTCAAAGCCCATTTAGGGTCAATGAAGTTTATTATGTTTGGGGAATCTAATAGAAATCTTAACCAAGGTTGAATTTGTTTAAATATCGTAACTGAAAGTATGTGGATTTAGTTCATGAAACTGGAACATAAGGAATAATCAAGCATCAGTGAACATCCTGCATGAATTTCAGGTCACATGACCAAGGTCAGTGAACTTTGGCTGTGTTGGGGGTATTTGTTGAATTGCCATCATAACTTTTTAAGTTTATGGATCTAGTTCATGAAATGTGGATATAAGCGTAATCAAGTATCACTAATTGCCTTGCACAAGACTTCGGTTACTCAATTAAGGTCAAATGTCATTTAGGGTCAATGAACATAGTATTTTATCATATGAATGGTGAATGATTATCCTCTAGTCATTTTCAAAGTCAACACTGCTGCTATATTGAATCATGTAATGCGGGCGAGACTGCCTGAGGCGCTCCACTTGTTAGCTATAGGCAAAGTAGAACTATGGGGTATGGATCAAATGGGAAATAGATGAAGGTGGGTGTGGAGTCCAATAGACATTTTACCTGATTCAAGGCTTTTCTGAGGTTTTAATCAATCATTGTTTATTCCTCAAATTGGCAATGTGTTTTGTTTTATTTTTTTTCATTCATTGAATTCCTTTCACTGAAAGCTACATACAAAGTAAAAAAATAATTTTTAAATTGAAGAGACAGCGAAAAAAGCTAGAGTTTTTGTTTTAGAGCTCCCATACTTAATAATAATAATAATAATAGGCATTTGTATAGCGCCATCTATCTAGAAGTATTCTATTCCAGGGTGATTATTATTATTACCCCGGCTTTAGCTTGAGCTGCCTCTCAGCGCTCATGCATTCAAGGAATTAATCCTGCCGGGTACCCATTCACCTCACCTGGGTCGAGTGCAGCACAGTGTGGATAAATTTCTTGCTGAAGGAAATTACGCCATGGCTGGGATTTTCAAAGTCAACACTACTTGGTATTGATAGTGATTGGCTCAAGCACAAAGAAGCTACATGAAATTAACATCAACATTTTAGATAACTGGAACAAACACACAGCAACATACAAACCCTCCTGGGGATGTCCAGGTAAGTGGGAGATAATCTGAACACTTTAAGTGTCTGTGTGTATCTCACGTAAGCACACGTGGAAAACACAGTGTTCAGATTATCCCCTGCTTACCGGGACATCCCTGTGGAATCTGTTTGTGGGTGTTGAATTGTTCCAGTCATTTAACATTTTGCTTCAACTTCCTGTAGCTTTTTTGTGATCAAGTCGGTCGTTTAAATATTCCTGTGAAGGACATGTGTGATAAACTGGGAAGTTTGTTTAATCCCATGTCATTTTATTGGTCTTTCTTTTGCCATTTTGTGATTTTGGATTTTTAAACCAATTGATGTGATGGGCCAGAGCCTTTCTGTGATTGAACCGATCTCTTACTTATTGTGCTTGGTAAAAATTATTGAAGCTAGCATGTGTAAAAATATTGTTCATTTTTGACTACGTGGAATTTGTAAAGTTTGTTAAGTTTCTATTGGAACCCAGTTTATATTCAATAAATATTGAAAGATTAAACAACTAATATTTATACAATTTTTTATCATTACTTCTATTTAGTGTACAATGAAGAAGAAGGTGTGTTGTACGTTCATCATGATGTTCTATTGCCGTCATTTCCCCTTGCCTTGGAATGGTTGAACTTTGACCCCTTGGAACAACAACCAGGTATGTAGGCTGTGGAAAGTTTATTTGGGTCCTGTAAAACAAACCACAGTATATGATAGTTCAGTCGATATTTTGTAATAGCATGAAGCACTAACGTTGAGTGAAGCACTCAACGTGTGTACCCAGGGGACCGTTTCATGAAAGTTGTCAGTACTGACAAGTTGTCTTTCTCAAGACAGTTATCATAGTAACAGTCAGAGGCCAGTGCTTCTCAGCCAATCAAAAGCAAGGATTTCACTGAAATAGTCAGCACTGACAACTTTCATGAAACACCCACCTGATAGACTGATTCATGATTAGTTCTCTTGGAACTAATTTTGTTTCCGGAAGAAAGGCATAAAGTTTTATGCTAAGGATAAGAAAAGATTTAGAGTGTTTTAGATAAATCCTCAAAATATTTTGCTCTGTCAGAAAGTCTGATAGTTACGATTAAAAAATAATTCCGTAGCTGCTTCAAGCTCAAAGCTTTCATTCATAAAAAAACATATATTTTGGGCATGTGAATTAATTGCCTTCTTCTGGTAAGGTAACGACTTGGGATTGATACCACACAATGATCAATTCAATAATATAATAAACAAAAGTTACATTTATATAGCGCATTACATTAACATTTCAATGCACTTTACAATAACAAATTAATATTCATGTATATAATACTTTACAAAAATCGAAGTTCAACATATATTACTGATAGCATGTTCTGGTATTATTACATCAATTCAAATTCAATCTGTTCATTTAAGTAGGGCTAAGGTGAAAATGTTACGCCCTATCATTGAATATACAAAAATTGCTTAAATGTATGCATCATTATATAGTCATAATAATAATGAAATTTAAATAACTTAAGTACCACATAATAAAAATATTAAGAAATTAAGGAAGAATTAAACAGAAATATCTTTAGTCTGCTCTTGAAAGCATTCACAGAAGGAGCATCACCGATTTGGGTAGGAAGTCTGTTCCAGAGCGTGGGTGCAATTCAATCAATGGTTAATGTATACTCAATATTAAATTGCAAGGCTCTGTGTTACAGACTAGGAAATCGTTTATGGCCCCCACCATTGGCATTAGTGGGAAGGGGTGGGTGCAAATTTTTTGTTATATTTCCCAAAATTTTCATGTCCTTTTTTTTTCTCAAAGATATGAAGAACCAGATCCTTTGGATCCTCCCAACTATAGCTGTAATACGATATGATGTTTAGCATTGTGGCCCAGTGGATTAGACTTGTGACTTTGAAACAGAGGGCCGTGGGTTCGAATTCTAGCCGTGGCATAATTTCCTTCAGCAAGAAATTAATCCACATTGCGTTCACCTCAATCCAGGCGAGGTACGTGTAACTGAGAATCTGGCGGGGATTTATTCTTTGAAATACGTCTTTGCTATAAAAGGCTGCAGCGTTGAAGCCAGGGTAGAAATCTAAGTCCTTTGGAAGCTCATTGGGATGTTAATCATAATGTGATTTGTGCTATACTAGAACCGTGTTATTATTATTTATTATTACTTTGTTTATGTTTGTGGTTATCGATTCACAGGTAACCTAATAGCCGTTGGTAGCATGACACCTGTGATTGATGTATGGGATCTTGATATCATGAATGCTGTGGAGCCGGCTTTCACCCTTGGCAAGAAGAAAAAGAAGAAATCAAAACAGGTTAGCTCCTTGGATTCAATCATTTTTGTGTAGGGTCAAATGTCAAAGTTCACAGGGTTTTTCATTTTAAAGTTTTATAGGTTATATGTGTATGATGATATGCTTGATATGGCAGTGATGACAGCAAAAGGTTTGAACGAGAGCAGTCAAGATTCCATTTATTTTTTATGATTTAATACTCTCCTACATAAAGGGCAGGTTTTTTTTGCAATTACCATATCATCTTAAGTTTGCTGTAAGAAAGTGTTGGTAGTGTGTACTTTTTGAGAAATGTTTCGATCTCGCACAACTGATTGTATCTTCAGCTTAATCACTTTAATTTAATGATATCACAATGATCAGGTCATGTTCATCTAGATCTATTATCGTAGATCTATGATAAGAGGGGACAATTATTAACCTTGATTTAAAGACTTTCTCATGAAATATTTGTTTGCTGGATCTACATTCTTCTAACTTTAACATTTATTATGATATAACAGAAACCAACTGCTCCAACGACTGATGGCCATATCGATGCTGTTCTGGACCTGTCCTGGAACCGTCATCTTGGCCATGGTTTGGCCAGCGCATCGGCCGATGAATCAATCCTACTTTGGGATCTGAATCAGAGCAAGGCGATATCAATGCTCCAGAAACATACAGATAAGGTAACATATTTCAGAATTTATGGAAGGTTCGGCAAATCTGAGAATCCTTACCTCAGTAACTCCTTTTATCAATGATTTTTTGTTATTTTGTTTTGCCCCCCCCCTTGTGCACCTTGAGCATCTCTTACGAGATAATAATAATATAGGTATATTTACCCAGGGTAGCCACTTCAGTTTCGAAAACTGTTCTACCAGCGGGCCCTGCTATTATTATTACCCCGGCATTAGCTGAGCTGCCTAGGCGCTCAAGCTTTCAAGGAATTTACCGGGTTCCCATTCACCTCACCTGGGTTGAGAGTAGCACAATGTGGATGAGTTTCTTGCTGAAGGAAATTACGCCATGGATGAGATGGATATGCCTTATAAATGGCAATTGTTATTAGTTCATAATTATATGAATGATTGAATTAATAAATGAATAAATAAATGAATAAATAAATAAATAAATAAAATTTGATAAGTGGATGATAATATAATGAAAGAAAATGCCAGATAGAAAATGAAAAGTTAAATAAAGAATACAAAAAATTAAAAAGTAATTAAAAAAAAGATAAATCAATAAATATTCATGTGAATCATTAGTTTTAAATACAGACTCTAATACATCTGACAAGTCCTTTCGTGAAGTAGCCCTGTTTTATTCAACCTTTATCATAGTAATTGTTGGAATCTAGGAAAAGGGATTCAGGGTCACGCATTGCATTGTGGTCAAAACTGCATTTTCAGGAATATATGTTCCTCAAGGCGACTGCACACCTTACGATTGGTCTGTGACTCAATTTTGGAATAAAAGGTAGTAGAATTTGCTAATATTGAGACTTGGAATATCTTACTGTGTAATGTTCAAAATCGTCGTACGAATACATAGGTTCAGGTCTGTGACTATGCTATCATCCTAAGAATAAAAGTGAATTTAATATCTAGTCAAATGACGTCATAGCAGTCGTACGATTGGCTATGATTTGAAACCAATTTGGTCTTTACTCCAAAATAAAGGTTTGCAATCTTTCAAAATGGTTTAATATTAGTATTCTTTCAATTGATTTTAACCTCGAAGAAAATGATTTCAGAAAATGAGCAAAATGCGATTTGTTCCAAAATCAGATCGCGAACAGTCGTAAGGTGTGCGGTGGCCTTCAGACTTCTGTTAAAGATAATGAATCTTGATACTTGTGCTTCTTGAATTTATAACATTACTCTTATTCGTCCTTCTTTATAGGTTCAAACCATCGAGTGGCATCCATTTGAAATGCAGTCGTTGTTGAGTGGTGGGTTTGATGGGTGAGTAATGCAAGCAGTTGATAGTAATCTTAATACTATGATAATAAAGTTCAAGTTTTGGTACCGAAATCTAATTTTGATAAGAAATGGTTGAAGCAATCCAAAAATGTATATCATATGCCAGAATGTTTGTTTATAACATTGAAATTCAATTACAATAATTGGCTTGTCTTTAATTATATTTGTTTCATTACCATGTACTTTACCTGGTGTAGCTAACGCAGGAAACACCATGTGGGACCACGCTGAAATATGACGGGCATTTTTCTTTATTTTTTAAAATCTTATTTTGCTCATTAGTGTGTGATTATGCATTATCTTGAAAAATTGTTTGGCAGATATCATTTGTTTATTTCTTTTATGATGCTCTGTAAGTTTTGTTTAATTCTGTGAACAGTTTATTTTGTGTTATTGCCAGTAGCAGAGTTTATCTTCAATGCATGCAGAGTAATTGATACTACTCCAACATGATTTAGTTGTCATAACCACTTGTATTTTATTCCTTTGAAATGTTGCAGGAGGATTAATGTATACGATTGCCGTAGTGATGATAGCTTTAAGACTTGGTCCGTTGATGGCGAGATTGAACGGGTATTATGGAATCACTTTCAACCGTATAACTTCCTGGTGAGTGTTGGCAGTGTTAAGCATAATTTGTCGTATCGGTGCAAGAATGCCCTTAATAATGGATATTTAGAGGCACTGGAAAAAGAACTACCTTAGCGCATACAATGTATGAGTAATAATTCATAGCAGCATGCATAAAAGTGAAATGCGTAAGGGCATTTCTGCACTGATGGAGTGCACAAAAATATCTTGCTTCGGGCGTTCTTGCTCCAACACGACAAGTTTTTATCCGTGGCACCACAGATTTTAATATCCTGAGGAAAAAAAACACATATAATGAACAAGAAATTCCTTGGGACATAGTATGAATATAATATAAAGAAAGAGAGAAAACGGAGGAAATTTACTTGACTGGAGTAGTTTAACTTTGTATATCAAGTTATACAGACTGTTTTGTTAGAAGGCTCTTTAGCAATCAACTCTTAAAAGTGACAACTGCTACATTGACACACTGAACATCACATCTTGAGGATAGAATACATGATTACTTCACAATTAATATCAGCATGCAAATGGCTCAAGTAATCATATCAGAATTTATCATTGCTTTTATAGAACTTTATGTCATGCTGAAAACAAAGACTTGTCTCTTGATCATTAAAGCATGCTGTAACACTTTGCCTTCATGCCCTCATCGTCACCTTGTTCTATTAAAATGTAGCAAAACCATTTAAAACAATACATTTATTGTTCGATGTTTTTAATTATTTATTCTCAGGCAAGCACGGACAAAGGTTTTGTGTATAACTACGACATCCGTACCGACAAGCCCTTGTTCACGTTACACGCTCATGAGAAAGCAACGACGGGTATCTCCTTGAGTTATACCGTTCCTGATCTCCTAGTGACGTGCTCGGCAGATAACTCGTATAAAGTTTGGGACACACAGGTGAGCAAAAGACAGTGCTTATTCAATTTATATTCAAGAGCTGTGGTGTAGTGGTTCTGACTCTCGCCTTGTAAACAGAGGTTCGTGTGTTCGAATCCCACCGTGGTCTAGCGTCCTTTGGCAAGGCGTTAATCCACACTTTGCCACTCTCGACCCAGGTGCTAAATGGGTACCCGGTAGGATGCGAAAGATATTGTATGTTTGATTTTGCCAGCGCCATAATGTGGCTGCGATGAATGCAAGGAATGCTCCCCAGGGAGTGGAAAATGTGCACTTTTCGTGCTTGATTGAAATGAATCCAATGACCGGGGTAATAATATGCTGTAACACGCTTTGGGCCATTCTGGGAAAAGCGCTTTATAAAAATTGACTATTATTATTATTATTATTATTATTATTAATTCAATTTCTTTTATTGCAACCATCATAACCTACAAGATTGTATCACAATATTGCTGTCCCATGACAAAGTGATAAATCATTGCTAAACCTTGGTTTCGTTTTTTCTTGGGATGCACTGTATAATCATATATGCTTTAAGATTGTTTGACACATGTTATTACTTTATAAATGATGATTCGTTCAAAATTCTATTTCCCAGGAAAAAAGTAATAGCACCCCCTATTTATTTCAATAATTAATTATTTATTAATAAATTATACGATTTATAGTTTATATTCAATATCTTTCCATAAAACGATCATTTCTTCGCCAAATATTGCCTGAATGTGCAACATACAAGGATGTTTTAGAAACAACAAATACTCAAATTTGACTGATGTCTCTCACGCTTCCTTTTGTCAATGTTGGGTAGTATAATATTGATTTTTTTGTTGTAATGTCAAATGATGATTTTCTGTTTTCATCAAGTTGTTGATGAAGACAGCATTTCGTTGATCTTTTCACGTGACTATTTTCTAAACATACAACAAATTTTCAACTCGCTCTTTCTCTCTACAGGATAACAAGCCAGCTCTAGTGGTATCCAAGGACCCTAAAATGGGTATCATAAACAACGCCCTCTTTTGTCCCGAATCTCCATTCCTTGTGGCCATGGGAGGTGAGAGGGACAGTCTACGTCTTATGGATCTATCCCAGCATGCACCAGGTAAATATCAGTCTGAGTCAATGAAATGCAAAGTTTGTTCTGTAGGGACGCCAGTTTTCAGGCAAAAGCCTGAATTCAGGCCCTGGCAATTTATTTTCAGGCTATAGTTTTAGCATTTTTGTGTACAAAATATTATATTCTAGGTGATTTTCATGCCCTCTGATCAATACCAGCTGGTATCCCTAGTTCTGATTTGTAATGGATTGGATACATTCGACATAAACAAGGAGTTTTTATTCCGTGACGCGATCAACCCTTGTAAAACATGCCAAGTTTTATTGTCTACATGGTAATTCACTGTTTGAAACCAAAAATTGAAATGTGAGTCCATATTGTATTGTTCGAAATAGAAATGAACATGGGCACGGTAGCCACTGTGCAGCCTCAGATCAACTTTTCTCTCCCCTTAAATCGTTGAACGCCAAACAGGGTAGCAGCCACTCCCATGATGTACCCATTGATTCTTATATTCTTACGTTTCTATACATAATTTTTACAAATAAAGTTTATCAAATTGGTAATTCATAAATGGTGAGCATGAACATTGTCCAGACCCCGAATATTGAGCAGAAGACACTTGTAACTGAACAACCCTCAACCTCCATACAAAAATAAACCAAGGAGATCTTGCATATAATGTCTTTATAAAATAAGGTACCAACAGATCAACATTAATATTTTTCTTCAGTTACATCAAGCAAAGATTTGTTTTGTTTGTATTTAAGCCTTATCTTATTCATGTACAGAAATTGGTGCAAGTCTGTACAGTGTTATTTTTTTATGTCATTTTTAGAGAAAACAGAATTCACAAAGGTGGTTTTGAAAACCCATGGTTGAATCCACGTTTTATGCAGATTTCCTGTAAAAATTACGCTTATTTTACCACGTATATTAAAAAATGTCCAATGCTGATGCACGCTTTTGTCACAGTGCGCAAATTGACGCCTGTTGCCATGGTTATCCACGCTATTTTATTCATGAGTCCACTGTTTTGAATTAATGAGTCCACTCTTTTAACAGTGGACTCATGAATAAAATAGCTTAGCTTACCATGGTAATGGGCATCAATTTGGCACACTGTGACAAAAGCGCGCATCAGCACTGGACATTTTTTTAATATACTTGGTAAATAAGCGTAATTTAAATCTGCTTAAACCATGGGTTCAACCAGTTTGGGGCCAAAAATTTCAACATTTGAAACACCTTTGGTTTATATTCACTTCTTCTTTATGTACATACCAATAAGTTATTCAATTATTAAAAGTCCTCTCAATTCGTTTTTCTTTTGTGTAGTCGTGAAGCGGTTTGGAGAGCGGCAGAAAGATCCCGTCATACCAAACCCTTCGGAGTTGGTGCACAGAGGTCAAAGGTCACAAGGGGTCGAGAGCGAAGAAGCTGCAGCAGAGGCAGACACCATGGAGACGGGATCAGAAGCATCATCATCGACGGCATCATCGGCTTCGAAAAGCACAAAGAGGAAAAAGAAGAAGAAGAAGAAAACCAAAGAGCCAAGTGACTGAAGTTAGGCTTTTTTATTTTTTGATGAATCATGGAATATTTATTAAAAGACACTTGCTTTAATGACTTGAATGATCACAATGAAAACTGTTTGAGTTGTCACACCACATGGGATTTACGTGTGCTTGGCTTATACAAGCAGATGTTCTAATCCTGACTGTTGGCCGCACAGAAACGTTAGCGCAAACAGATTGCTAACTGTGCAGTAGGCTCCATCACATCTTTCGCATTGTGATGTCAAACGTTGATCAAAGACATAAGTAGCATGTTGTTGTCACATTGGGCATCGCTGCGACATTACCGTTGGTAACGGGGCCTCAGTTCGTGCTGACAAATTTTCTCTGCGATCGGTACAGATTGTCTAACACCATCAAGCTGTCCTGTCGCTACTTCGCTGTGTGGACCAGGCCGATCTCTCTTGGGAAGTTGCTGGGCAGGTGATAGGTTGGATACACAGCTAGTACAAAAGCATTATGCTGGGTATCTTCCGTTGGTAGCGATCACGTGCAGTTGTTGAACGCCGTGGTTGAACGTGCTATCACTAATCATTTTCAATATTATTAGTTAAGATTATGCAATGATTTTTAAAGAAAATTTCTTCAATAGCACATATACTTACAATGAAAGTAAGAATGCCATTGTCATGGTGTGATTTTTATGACTGTATTTTAAAAACAAAGTTTCTTCAATTGATTGAAAAATAAAAATGGACTATTCGGAACTCCAGTTGAATCACCCTTGACATTTCATTGGTCGATTTGCTGAGTGATTGTTAAAGGGATGGTCCGGGCTGAAAATTTCATTTGACGTCGTTATAACAAAAAACTAAGTTTTTGAATTTTAAAGTTTATCAATATTTTATGAAAACAGTTGTATGCACATCATCGTGAATATTCATTAGGTTGGCTGATTATGTCACATCCCGACTTTCCTATTTGTTACGTTACTACATGAAATCATGAATGTTTCATTTTTTTCATGTTTAATTGACGTGTCTCCATTATGATGAAATAAGTTGCGGCAATAAATAACTAATGCACTTAATCAGATGTCAATCCAATTTTTTTATTTCTTGGTAGAAAATTTTGAATTAATCTAATTTCATATAATATAATACAAAAGAACAAGTGGAGATATGACATCTTTAGCCCACCTAATGAGTATTCATAAATACATGCCTAGAACTGTTGCACCAGAATAATGCAAATCTTGAAAATTCAATAACTTCGTTATTTTTTATCCGATTTTGATCAAATTTTCAGCATTTTTGCTCTGTGAATATTACCCTATTAGTTGAGATCTAAATGTTTCCAGCCTGGACCATCCCTTTAACTATTCAAGAGAACATGTATATTCATTGGTGAATATATAAATTAGCTCAGATGTTTCGCCTGGTATATAATTGACAAACCAAGAGCAGCCGTCAAGGCCTCAACATGAGGCTACTAACTACAAAGCCTCATATATTTATGCATAATTACATGAATCATTATGCACAATCTAGCATACAAACCAATTATATGATTAACTACTTTTAATTAATTCATCTTTGTGTCACAATTCCCAAAACTGTTTGGAGCTCCAGGATTACAAGATCTGCCCTCACCTATAAAACTATTTCTTTGCTATACCCATACAGTGTGTAACGCCATCTTGTGTCCATAACCTTACATTTACCAGTTTGCTACTCTGTTCCTGTCAAAACATAAGCTACATAGTTTGTTAATTCATTACTCAATATAGGAAGAAATATAAGCTTGTTTGCCTTGTTGAATTTCTGACCAAAATGCCCTGCCCATGTAATAAAACAGGTCTGGTCACTGACACGGATGCTTCCTCTGTATACTCGTGCTTGGACCTAATTTTGATGGGGGGGGGGGGTTCACAAAATGTTCAGTCTGAATAATTGTGATTTTTGTTCAGACTTGAATCTTTGTGAAACACTTCCATGGTGGGTAGCCTCCATCTGTCTCCCATAGTCCGTTACTATCTTTTTAAAGTGGATTCTTGTTAGATATATTTATTATACATAAATGTGATCATCATAAAATACTTTCCTCCCCCTTTACCCACTTTACCCACTCAAGTACTTTACTGCAAAGAAATATATATATATATCCTTTATGGCTTTTACCCTGAACACTGTGCCGTTTGAGTGGTGGAAATGTACTAAATCAAATAAACATGATTTTATTTACATGCAACGCATCTGTGTTACTAGTACTGACCATTTATTCATATCACGTATACAAAAACACAGGTGTTGATTTAACACCAGCCCGGTGTCTATACCGGTCCACACCAGAAGAGGTGTCAAACTGATTTTGGTGATGTTTGAATGCCAAATTGGTGTTAGCCTAATGCCAAACCGGTGTTGTTTCAACACTTTTCTGGTGTGGACCGATATAGATACCAGGCTGGTGTAAAATTAACACTGGCATTTTTGCAGGGCATGAAATGTTTGCTTCACTAAATCGTGATGGTGGTTTTATGTGTGAGAGATTAAAATAGTGGAGGTAGAGAGGGAGCAATAGGAGAGAGGGCTAAAGCATGTAGAGGGGGGAGGGGGGGAGGGTGTGGGAGGGTGAGGGAGAGAGAGAAAGGTAGAAATAAAGGGATGACGTCATAACCTGACAGGGTGAGGTGGATGAAGTTGATGGAAAGATAGAGAGGGAGAGAAGAGGAAGAATGGAGAGGGAGAGAAGAGTAAGAATGGAGAGGGAGAGAAGAGTAAGAATGGAGAGGGAGAGAAGAGGAAGAATGGAGAGAAAGAGAAGAGGAAGAATGGAGAGGGAGAGAAGAGGAAGAATGGAGAGGGAGGAGAGAGAGAAGGGAAACGATGTCAAGACAGCAACCTGGGATTGATGGAGAAAAGGGGAGAAGAAAGAATGTGCGAATAGATAGAGATTAGAATGGTTATGCATGTGAAGGAGTGACAAAACCGAAGAGAGTGAGAAATTGATCGGAGAAGCTTGCGTACAGGTAGGGCCTGCCCCCCCCTTCCCCTTTTTGAGGGGTATGGAACAAAAGGAAACGAGAAGGTACAGGGGAGTGTTTCATCAACATTTTTGTCCGACATGTTGTCAGATCTGACATCTTTCCTTGATTTTGATTGGCTGATAAGCAATGTTACTATGGTAACTGTCGGATAAAATAGGACTTGTCGGATAAAATGTCTGACAAGTCCTTTCATGAAACGCTCCCCAGATATCTTGCTCTGGATTTATGCAAAAATCTATCCCATATTTCGATTTTTTTTTATTGTTACGGGAAAAATTGCTCTCTCAGCTCGCTTGCAACTTTATAAAAAAAAAATCAGCATACGCCATGTCTTGCCCCCCTCATTATTATTATTTTATAGTTGTTCAAAGCTAAGACATAGGAAGAAAAAGAAGGAGAGATTTTTTTTTATAGAATATGAGATAAAAAAGATAGAAGATGAGCTTTGCATTTGTTCAGTAATTATGTTTGCATCAATATGATTTATTTTGTTCTCTTTTTCTTTCCTGTTATACATGCATGTAACTTTATAAGAATAAGTCAACTATAATTTCTTCATTTCCAAGGGGATCCACACTTTACAAGCTTTGCTTTTTAGTGGATCCCCTCATTTCCATTTATGCTTTATATTACTTTGTATTATGTTTTGAATGGAAATGAAATAAAAGAATTGAAAAAGAAGAGATGGCAGAGTTGGAATAATGTCTTGACCTCGTAGCCTAGCCTCATACATGTAGGGGGTGGTGGGGGGGGGGGGAGATGTGAGTCTTGGGTCTTTGTTAATCCATGGATGCATAAAAGCGTATGATTTTGAGCAGGTTACTCACAGGTCCTGCTAATCATTACCTCGAGAATGAAGAAAACTAAAAGGCATAAGCATTATGCAAAAGCTTATGGCGAAACAAAACTTTCCAAACTTTCTGAGGCATGCGCATACTTATTGCTTTTATTGTTGACGTATATTGGCAAACGCGTGAATCTATACCCACAGTGCGCATGCGTGTGTTTCAGGTAACCACGGCCACGCCTAGTTTACACTTTCACGATTATTATCATTTATCTCTTACAGCTTGCTGACATAGAGTTATTCAGCGATTTTTCTCAAATTCTTTTTGGAAATTTTGAGCAAAATTTCAAGATGGGTTGTGCAAAATCCAAACCCCGATCTTTGTCTTTCAAGGGAGAAAACAAAGATGTTTTAGAGAAGAACAAAACCTGTTGTTGGACAGGAATTAGATCAGTCTTCTCCAAAAACAAGATGGTAAGCTTTTGTTAAGAACTGATGATGATGCATTAAATGATCATAATGTATGTAAAATATTCTTTAGGAGAATGAAATGCTCTTCAATATCACTTCATGGGGAAATTAACCTTATTAAGGGTTAACATGCAAAAATTTTATAGCATAATGTTTATGTTGGCCCACTAGTCTCGACGATTTCTGATCTGTTATGTTGATGAATGATCTTAAATTATCATTTCACGAGTCAAATATTGATTGATCGCAGAGCAAAAAGGTCTTATACAATCTGCTTTACTATATGAACTGATCAGATAATATTTAAATTTTAAACAAAAAATATTCATTATTAAATTTTCAACTGCAATATTTGATATCTACATTATAAAATCGCAATATACTGCTTTAAAAGTTTAATATTTGTTATTTAAATTTGTGAAACTTTCGTTAACATTTTCTTTAACCTTTTAACGAACAATTTCATAGAGTAAACGTGGGGGGGGGGGGTGTAAAATTGATAGATGTTGTTTAATACTGTTTGTACTATGAAGGATACAGTATATTCATTTATATCACTTTTAACATGTTCATTATTATATGAGCATTCACTCTCTCCACTTTCTCGTCCCTAAGTTGTTTTTTTTTTTTCACTATTTGTCACGGGTCGTCAACGTGCCGACTGACTTATTACACTTTTCTATAGTTTCAAAATGTTTTATGAAATTAAGATAAATATTAAATATTAGATTTATCTTTAGATGGACTAGAGGTGACCCGATTTCCCTTCGCAAGAACACATTATCAAGAAGGGCTTACTTTAAATGAGTATTATTCATAACTGAATTTAGTACAAGATTCAAACCACCATTTTGGTGGCAAAAATGGCATTATTGCCAGTTATTATGATGCTTACATTATGTAAAAGAACCCAAGGAAGCTTTTGTATTGCCATGGAGATAGAAGAGGTCTTGACAAGGCCCATTTTGTCGATTGTGTCCGACCGATGAAGAAAATGATCGAAATCAATTAAATTATTGGTTTAACTTAGAATCTATTTGCAATTATCCTTCATTCCTTAGCGCACACGTCATCTATCACCAATAAAATAGCCATTTTGAATTTGAACAATCCTGTTTTAGAGTGCAGATCTCGAGGTCTAAAAAAACTGATGGATCAAGAGAGAGAGAGAGGAGAGAAAAACAGGAGAGAGATATAGGGGAAAAGAGATAAATATAGAAAGAAGAGAAGAGATAAGAAGAGATAAATATTAAGAGAAGAGACCCGACTGAGTTGGTAGGCATTAGATGATATGAGAACAATGATTCAATTGATGTAGAAACAGTTCTTTTCAACCATATGGATTGTTTTCATGGCTTTGATTGTCTATAATGCGAGAGTTGACCGTTCCCCTAAAAAGTGATTATGAATTTATAATAAAGTTAAACCAAATGGTATTACCAAATTAAACTTCGAAGGAATTGCAGGTTCGGGAGGAAGATAACTGCAGTGATGTCGACACGGAAGGCAGCTTCCGCATCAACTACTTTGATCAGTCATCAGTTACTGCCATCCACTCTGCCACATCCATCCACTCAGTCACTACTGTAACAATCGATTCAATGGTGCTCCGACAGTCTTGGTCCGCTCCAGCTATTCTTAGCCGAGACAGCCGCCAGACCTTGATGCCCAAAATGAACACCAGAAACCCAGAGGATGAGCAGCCCTCTACGTCCTATCCGAGGGACATGAGGATCTCTGCACAAGACTTCTTGTCCTACTGTAAGTTGGATAGGCTATTCGTTTGGTGATTTCAATCGGAGTGTCAAATCAAATGTAGATAGTCGGATTTGAATTTTGACATGTGAATATCAGAAAAAGAGACAGAGAAAGTAAACCGAGAAATACAAAAGAAGTTAACGATTTAACTAGGCCTTTGTAGTAGTAAAAGACGTAATAAAATGAGGAAGAAGGAGATGAGGAGGAAGAAGAAGACTAAGGAGAAGAGACTAAAGATTGAAAAAAGAAAACGAAGAAGAAGAGAAAGGAGAAGAAAGAAGAAGAAAGACGAAGAAGAGCAGGAAGATGAAGAAAAAACAACAACAGCACTTAGTAAAGATGTTGAGAAAATATAAAGGTGAATCATAAAAATAGCAATAAGTATACAAATTGTTTTAAAAGGAATGTGTGGATGTAGTTATGTTTATTATTATTATTTGCATTTCTTTTCTTGCCCATCAAAAAGATCGATTCATCAACGATAAGGACGACGATGACGTTTCGGTCTCATCTGACGTCGATTACAGTGATGACCATAACGATGCTGATGTTGAATCCAACATCGCCGATGACAAGACCTCAATATCTGGCTTTGATGTTTGGGAGGATATGTGTAAGTATCAAGAAAAAAATGGTCTTAACCATGGTCTTAATTTCAGTAACTATACTTATTATGTCTAAGGAGCAAGATTGGTTAACGGGTAAAAATAAGAATGCGTTTTATACCGGGGTTTAATACAATAATGGACGAGGACAAGGGCACCAGTAAGGGTAAAATCATGAAGTTACATTTATCTCCTTTGTGAGATCCAAAAAGTGGAAGAGGGGTAATTTAAAGGGGAAGGGAAGGAGAGGGAAGGGAGAAACTACGATAAATCACAAGTTCAATTTTATCTTATTGATCCCTTATCCAATCATTAATGAGTACACTCAACGAACATTAACATTTTTTTACAAAATTGATCAAAGAAAGAATTACATTGATATTGATGATGAATTCGATGATACTAGATGTCTATCTTCCTTTCGGTACCTTATTCAGAAGGGATGGCAATTATAGCATTTCTTTATCATACATGTAGTTGTGAAGTATCATATCATCTAAATTTTTCTGAACTTTAACAAGATACCATCAAAGTTCGTAAGGAGTTCGAGAACCTTGTCGAAGAAACGGACGATGAGTGCAGTGGAAATATGACCAGCTCAGAGTCAGTGATGGTCAAGGGGTGTGTCCCTGACCAGATTACAAATATCATGGACACTAATTGGTCAGGTGAGCTATACTCTTACATTGAGCAGCAATTATGAAGATTTATGAAGAAGCTCATTCTTTCTGGTAACCTTCTCTCTCTTCCTATGTTTGCCGTACGTCTCTGTGTTTCTTTTTGCATTTTCTCCTTTCTCACCTGCCTCATTTCTCCTTTTATTCTCTCTTTCCTGGTTCTTCGTTTTCTCTTCTCTGTACATTTATGTGCTGAAATGTAAGTGTTTTTTTTAATGATTTCTAAATTTCTCAACTTTGAGTGCACTGTAAAAACTGTGATGTTAAAACTGATACCAGTTGGTGTTAATAGAGGACCACACCCTGAGGTGCTAACATTACACCCTAGAGATTGAACATATAACACCAAATAGTGTAAATGTAGCAACCAAATGTGTTGTAACAACACCTATAGGTGTGAAACTAACACTGTTAATTTAACGCCGGTGTTAAATAACCGGTCTCGTCATCTATGTACACTGGTTAACACCACATTTTTCGCTGTGGAAATAATTAAAAACCACAGGTTTCATCATAATCATACTTGTCACCCTGAGGAAAAGATTGAAATTAAGTTTTAGTTTTGTTAATCTTTTTTTCTTCTCCCTACTAGATGAAGACACCATCTATCTCTCGAGCATATCAGAGGGAAATGACGTCACAAGTGAGGATGATAAGGACGTCGACATGGAGAATGATGTTGATGTACCTGGAGAGATCGGAGATCGTATTCTCTTAGGTTTGTCTATATGAATGATTGGAAGATATATAGGACAGAGAAAGAAAAAAGGAAGACCAAGAAGAAGAAGAAGGAGAATTTGAAGAAGAAGAAGGAGAAGAGGAAGGAGAAGAAGAAGAAGAAGAAAAAGAAAAAGAGGAAAATGAAAATGTTCTGAAACAATTTGATGGGCAGGACGTGTCCGTCACATAAAAAACAATAATACTAATTATAAAAATACTTGTACAAGGGTTATCTTTTTAATCAAAATAGTGATTCTGTCACTTCGCCATTACAATATTAATAATTATTCACTGAAATATATCTACAGAACTGAGGGGGGGGGGGCTCAGCCGGCCCATGCCCCCCTCCTTGTAAAATGTCGTTAAAACAGAAGTGTGCCCCCTTTCAAAAGTAAAGATTTTTTTTGGCTTGTCAGTTTTTTCCGTGGATGAAATCCCCTTAAATTTTGGTTGAAACCCTTTATTTTGCATGTCAACTTTTCCTCGGAAAAATGTGCCCCCCCACTTTCGAAAAATCCGGGATCCGCCCCTAAGCTACTGTAACAGCCGGTCGTCATTAAATCAATTTTATTTTTCCTTTTTATCAATCGCACATCCAGACAAGTATCGTGACTTCCAATTTAATATCCTGGATGACATCAAGAATGCATGCGGCAACATCTACCGAAAAGGACTCCAGGTCGTACAGGACATCGTTATGGGAGAACATAAGAAAGAGATGGACATCGATGAGGGATGCACCGTGGTCGATGATGAAGAAACAGGAGATCATACTTCATCAGGTTGGTCAACGATTAGGACTAGAACACATCCCACGCCTAAGCTCTGATGTTCTTAGATTATTATACATTGTTTTTAGTAAATATATTCTGAAGCTATTAACATCTCAATAAATATTTGCCAATGTGTGTGATATGGTAAGTAGAACAATCAGTAACTGATAACTTATTAAAAATGCATAATTTGCTATGGGTTATAGCATGGGGTTCTACCTCCATAGGTATACATAAAAAAGATGTCGCTATGGTATTTCAATAGATGGGGGCATGCAAGATGGCCCCCAAATTTTGTCATTTTTTCATAAAAAGAGGTATAAAGTAGAACGACTGGAACCTTTCTCTTCCGTACTTCCATTTCTTTTTATTTTCCTTTTCGTTCTGTTTCTTCCTTTCCCTCCTATACTTGAAAATTGATAGGGTGTGGCTGCCCCCCTACACTATTCTAATTATTTTTTTTTCTGATATCATGCTGGCTTCCTGTTGGGGGAAAAGAAAATCTCTGAGCTGATGAACATTTCCATGGTGTAAAGTCTAAACGATGCCATAATCATATTTTATAGCTTATAGGTCGTTATTTTAAGTTTGGCTTTTTTGTTCTGTTAGGTCACCCTGCTCTCTGGGACGTCATCAACTGTATGATCACAGGCGTCCCCTTAGAGAAGAAGGAGGAGAAGGGAGATGCGTAGTGAAAAGAGAAGCAGGAGGCAGATGGAGGAGGGGGAGGAAGATGACGATAGGGGAAGGAGCGCATACGAAGTTAGAGGGGAGAAGGAGGAGTATTCAGTATTGGAGCAGAGCTGAGGAGAATGAAGACGACGGAAGAGGAGGAGAAGGAGGAAGAGGAGGAGGCAGATGGAAGGGGCGACTATGGAGATGATGAGAAGGAGGGATAGGATTGGAGAAGGGCATCAACAACCGTTGTGACTAGGATAGTCATCTGAGAACCAGACGATCGTATATATTCCCAAGGTTTGTAAATCCGATATAATACATGAATGAAAACAAAATTGATAAATATGATTACTGTAAATAGAGAATCCATGGACTTTGAAAATGAGACATGTTTGCGAAGTTCTGTTGTTAATGAAAAAAAAAACTACATGCATGTTGGAAATATATCGAATCAGTGAGAGTAAATTGTGCATGCGTATTCTGATTGAATTTATCAAGCTATCCATACCAGTATCAGAAACGTTGTTAAATTAACTTTTCCCCATTTTATCCTTAATTTGCTTAATAAAAGGATTTTTTAAGCGAATAACAAATTCTTGAACGTTACTTTGCTTATTCCCCCCCCCATTTTTTATTATGTTTTTAAAGATTTTTCCCAGAGGACTTGGAGAGGGACAATTTACTTTTGGGATCTATATTTTGCGCTCATCCACCTCTGGCTTACTTGTCATTCCGAAAGTTTCAAAAACTTGGGGGGAGGAAGATCATTTGCTTTTGCATGCCCCACTTTGTGGAAAAGCCTTCCTGAAGACATAAAAATATGTACCTCTGTCGAAACTCAAAAATCTTCTAAAACCTTTGCTATTTAACTTTTAGATCTTTATGCGCCTTGAGCACTCTACAGAGTGGATTTGGCGCTTTACAAGTCTCATTATTATTATTATTTTATTATTACACGGTCTAGAATCAGGATACGGACTTGGGAACTTGATGGTTCAGGGAAATATTGGCCTTGTTGCAATGAGGACATGGGTTCGAAACCCGGAGCCATTTTTTTTTACTCCATTCTTCCTCTAGAACAACTACAGGTAAGCATCCCGATTCAATGAGCATTATTACAGCTGTGTTCGATTTCTACAATTTGTCGTTGGCTGGATAGTAGTTCAGTTGTGCAATAAATTTGATTGTAATCAAAGTGAATCATTGCATCAACAACAAGAATCATTCTTATTACTATTTTGGTTTGTAGGAACAAAAGATAGAAAGAAAGAAAGATGGAAGGAAAGGAAGAAAGAAAGAAAGAAAAAAGGAAGAAAGAAAGACGGAAAGAAAGAAAGAAAGAAAGAGAAAGAAAGAAAGATAGAAAAAAAGAAAGAAAGAAAGAAAGAAAGAAGGAAAGAAAGAAAGAAAGAAAGAAGAAAGAAAGACGGAAAGAAAGAAAGAAAGAGAGAGAGGGAGAAAGGGAGAAAGAAAGAAAGACGGAAAGAAAGGAAGAAACAAAGAAAGAAAGAGAGAGGGAGAAACGTGAACAATTTTAGGCATCAGCTACAGAGCTACGAAATTCTTCTGAAGTAGATAAAAAACCAATGTTATATGATGGTAATGTGCGATGATTACCATATCTAGATGAATCCAGCCGAAACTGAATCTTTGACGTAGGGAGTTTTTCCAATCCATCATTGAAACTCGCAGTATGATGAAGGAAATTAAGAAGCTAAAAAAATAATTTCTTAATGATAAGCTATTTTCAAATACTTTGCTTTTTCAAAGACTGTTCGACAATGTTGGTTTGTCAAGAACCTGTTTCTATTGAAAAATTACTCAGCCCCACAATAATGATATACATTTCAGAATGTGGAACCTATACATTTTTAATAATCGAAATTATCACAATTCTGATTGTTTTGCAGGTCAAGCAAAATCGAGACATGTACATGATGTACGACAAGCAAGAGATGTAGGTACAAATATCCCTGCACCGGCCGACTTAATTGTCTATCAAATACAAACTCTGATCTGCAGCCAATGGTCGCCGCTGTATCACTCTGAACGAAAGACGGACAGTATTTTGTCAATTCAAATATCAGTTTCAGTTTAGTTTATTTCCATTATTCATATACAGACATTTAAATGCTTGATATGAGTATAACATAATTATCTTGAGTTGAAATAAATGGTTCTTGACACAGAAATTATACGCAATAAGAATTTAAATCAGTGAAAAAGTGGAGGGGCCTAAGTTGAAAGCAGAGCTTGTGAGTTATAGGCCCCAATGGAAGGAGATAGGATATAAGGCTACATAGTTAATAAAGGAAAAGAAAAGCAAGAGTTTATACAGGTATAGTGACTGAAATATCGACTGAATCAATTATATAATTCTGAACTGGTTAATCTAGGGATACATTACTGACATGCAATGAAGAGTTGCCAGCAGAATAAGGGGGATATCTAAGACCCCATGCAAAGGACCAAAACTTACGCATATGAAACCAGTTCATCACTCCTACGGGCCTTATACAGACTTCCATTGGCCTGCCCAATACTTATGTCTTTGCATTGTCTTCAGTTTCACTTTTATATTTTCTCATTTCCAACAAATCAGTAGACAAAATCCATCATTAATGCAGTTATAACAATTAAAATGTAATAAAGAAACATGTAACGCAAAGAAAGATGTAACGTGAAATTGAAAGGAATCTCGTCTCTAAAACGCGATTCAGATGAGGACAGACTGAGTAAGACAAGCGCCAAATCTCAACCAACTGATCCTGCATCATTCTGCTCGTATAAAGATCTTGGGAGAATTTCATCAATATTTTCATCCGACAAGTGGACAAATCTGACAGGTTTCCTGGAATCTGATTGGCTGAGAAGCACTGTTACTATGGAAACTGTCGAATTAAATAAGACTTGTCAGACAAAACGTCCGACATGAACTAACGCAACAACTGTTAGCAATTACCAAACAACGCTTTACATCCCAGAATTAGCACCGCTTGGCCAAGCCTTCACAAACGCAATAAAGTATTACCCGACTAGAAAAACCAAACAGTTTTGCAAAACTTTTGTCTAATTTGTTTTTTTTTAAATTACACTAGCTGAATGGTGAATAATTTCTCTGTTACGCAGGGTGCGGAGGTATGAGAGTTGAAGGTTTCTATAGCATATCCTGTTTGAAATTCAATGGAAATGGTAAAAATGAAAATAATGAAGAGAGTGTTAAACTAGGAAAGAAAGAGAGAGGGACAAAACAGAGGGAGAGAAAGATAAATAAGGAAAGGGGAAATTTTATCAGAAAGTTTTTCGACGTTAGAGAGAGAGGGAGAGAGATAACAAGAGAGAGGGAGAGAGATGGAGAGAAGAGAGGGAGAGGGGGGGGGTGGTGGAGGATGATCAGGATCTAATCAATAGTGGGGGGGGGGAGAAACGTGAATTTTCATGACAATTTTGTTTATTTTACTTCGTGTTACTAATGAAGAATTAATTCTTGCCTCGCCGTTATATTCCAGAAACCCGACGTTCTTTTGTATTTGAATTGGATTTTACTTATTTGGTCATATCTAAAGTCCGCTGTGAACTAAAAGCTACTTTGCAGCAAATGCCAATCTTTAATCCGAAATAGCTGCACTGTTAAAAACCGTGATTTTACTTTTATTAAAGGAAGATTGTAAGATTGCATACATACCAAATACCAATTTCCTGTAAGATTACGCACTCTGGTAAGATTACAGGTGTTCTCGAGACTCTGCTGCAGGCACTTCTTTTATTATAAGGAAGAACGATTCAAGGGCTATATTAAGGAAAGATGACAACAAATTAGAGGAAAAAAATGGTCAGTGTAATTATGTAATCTCCCGATAACAAACACAGCTTTCACTCTTAAAACAAATCATACAAATTGACTAGATCAATAGGTAGCTGGATGCAACTGATATGTTTAGTCACATTTCTGACGTGTATTTTAGAAATAACTCTGTTGTAGTAAAATACGATCGTCAAATATGATGTACATGTATATTCATAGTTGCACCCAGCTGACTCGATTAACTAGTCATTTTTAACTGATGTTTTTAGAATTTTCAATTGAAAACAAAATCTTAAAAATTATTTTTTTTAATATTAACTGATATCGCAGGTATAGAAAACAGAGAGAAAGAAAGATATAACAAAAGTTGCAATATCCAGAACACAAAACAACTCGGAATGTGGTGAATATTAAAGGATGGGAAAATAAAACAAGTGATATTTCGTAATTTCAGATTGCTATTGTATTGATTGTGTTTTTTTTAAATTGAATTGAACTTGTTGAATATGATTGACACAAGCAATAATTATAAGCACTATCATAATGCACAAAATCTAGAGAATACTTTTGTATGTTGGCATACAAAATACCAGAGTTAGATAAAAACAAACAATAAACATGCAAACATCATGTCACATTGTAATACAAAATGTATTATTATAAAAAGAATTATGCATCTCCTGCACATGGAATCTAGTTGCAACAAAGCAAGAAATTTGAGCCAAAACTATATTTTTCTAATGTCGGAGAAGACACTATAAAAGGAATCAATTCCCCTGTTTCAATGCAGTAAAACGGGGGAAATGATTCCTTTTATAATGAAGGAGCATTGAGAAGAAAAAACCTTGAACATCAAGGAGCAGTGAGAAGAAAAAACCTTGAACATCAATTACCAAAATCAATTATTAAGAAGTCTGAATAAAAAAAAATGATCAAGGCAAACTGGCAGAGATAAAAGAGACGAAAAACAAAGCAACGTTTCGTGAGGGAAAGGCTAGGAATCATATTTTCGGAATCCACATCCTCGATCGAATTCCGGTCACAAGAAATATACAAAGAAACCCACATATCTCTTGACGACAATATTGAAAGCGTGGAGGATGTGACGTGCAGCAATTGACTGAGTTCTCGTGAGACGGTCACACCTATGCAATCGATTTCAAACCGATCAAAGCTATTACGTTATTACCAATGACATTGCTATCGTTCGGTTTGGAATCGGTTTCAATGGTTTGACTTTCAATGACTGCGGCATTATAGTCTGCTTGTTTCATTGCTTGGGCAATCGATTTTTTTGTTAAAACGATGTTGAAGGAATCTAAAGGTCTGGGGAAATAGTAAAATAATAGTAATGATAATAAAACACATAAAGACAACCTTGTATATTGCTCGATTTAAATTTGTTTGTACATTTTTGTCTGCCCGTGTTTTTTTTTCTTTTTTTGTCTGTTCGGTGCATCGATAAAATTGCAGCGCGATAAATTGCGTAGGATTATATTTCATCGAATAAAACACAATTTTTTATTACAACCTTCTATACATGTAATATAAATTATAATCCAGTAATGAATAAAAACATGACATGCTTAATGGGATTTGCTAAAAAATAAAAACTATAAGATACAATCGATTTGAATAACGATGTTGTAATTGCAACATTAATAATTGATATAATAATTTTCAGATTATGTAGGTGAATTTTAAGTGAATGAACAATAGAGACTTATACATAAAAACATAAGGTGTATCTTCTTATTTTTTTTTACTTTGAGGCAACGAATGATGTTCTTCCAGGGGGAATTAAGTGGTGGAGATTTTGATGGGATTGAGGGAAAATAAAGAGAGTGGAAAGAGTTTGAAAGGAAGAGAAGGGGTCTCTTCACACGTGAATCATTGTAATAATGATTGCAATTCGTCTTAAGAATCATCGGACGTTTCACAGGCTCACTCGAAAACTGTACGCGATAAGAGTGAAACTTAACTGGAATTAACCTCCGGAGTAGAATGTGAATTCCTGATTGTGATTAGCGTTGGTGATTCTAATCATGTTCTGGTTTGGTTTCACACGTGCTAAAAAAAAATCGTCATTAGCCTTATTTTCGCTGGAATCATCATTCAACGGGTCGTGTGGTCGAGTGGTTAGAGCATTGGACTCATAATCGCAAGGTTGTGAGTTCGAATCCCAACTCTGCCATTGTCTCCACTTTGATAAAAAGGCCCAAGAGTGATATCTGTCGTCTATTACGTCAGCCACTATGACTGATTAACCTAGACGTAAAATGTTTCCAAGGTAATTGGTTATATACCAGCTTGGCGTTTACCAGCAAAAAATGCTGTCCTGCCGAGTTCCTACGGGAGTTACCACAAACAGAAACAGAAATTGTGATTCTTTTTTACCGTGTGAAAGGGCGGCAAGAGGGGAAGGGTTGAGAAGGTGCAAGGTAAAAATGGCAGAGGTAATAATGGCAGAGGTAAAAATGGCAGAGGTAAAAATGGCAGAGGTAAAAATGGCAGAGGTAATAATGGCAGAGGTAAAAATGGCAGAGGTAAAAATGGCAGAGGTAATAATGGCAGAGGTAAAAATGGCAGAGGTAAAAATGGCAGAGGTAATAACAGGAAATAATGGCAGAGGTTTAAATCATTCTATCGACCTGTTTTGAAGGAGAAGATACAAAGTGTGCTTCAAATTTGAATATCCGAGGAGCGATTTGACGTGAAGGCCGTGCATGAAAGTCGAGGAATAAAATACCAACTCAACTCGATTTGGTGCAGAAGATCTACAGTATGATTTTAAAATGTTACCCTTTCCATTAGTTCAACGTTAGCATTCTAATTTTCTTCTAAAAAACATTTCTTATTAAATATACTGTACATCGAGAGGCTTTTGGATTTTTTTTGCACGGGGGTTTAACACTGGTCATTTATACCTCTGTCATACCTCTGCCATTTTTACCTCTGCCATTTTTACCTTTGCCATTTTTACCTTTGCCATTTTTACCTTTGCCATTTTTACCTTTGCCATTTTTACCTTTGCCATTTTTACCTCTGCCATTTTTACACCGAGTCGTTGAGAAGAGGACGAGGGGATGGTACACTACAAAAACACCGGTGTTAATTAAACACCAGCTTGGAATCTATATGGCCCGTATTCTGATGTCGGGTTTAACTTAAACTCAGGTTTAAAGTTGTGGTTTAAGTATGGACAGCCAATTGTTACATAAATCACTAACAGTAGAGATATCATATTTCAGCTCATTTGGCTCTCAAATCATTCATATTTGTCTATGAAGTATAAACGATGATTGTATTCACCATCGATGAATCAGGAAAGAGACCAGTAAACATAGGAAACATACAAATTAATAAATAATTTGACACTTTAAGCTTCCCATAATTTTAGCACAGAGTTAGACCATGGTCTAAGTTAAACCTGACTTTAGAATACGGGCCTATATGTCAACACCATTGAAGTGTCGAACAACACCAGTTTGGTTTTGGTCTAACACCAGATAGACGTTTATACGACATCAGTAGTATTGAAATAGCATCAGTTTGATTCCAAACTGGTGTTGTTTCAGTACTTCTCTGGTGTGGACATATATAGATTCCTGGCTGGTGTTAGATTAAAACCGGCGTTTTGGCAGTGTAAGAAACAGAGAGGGGGAGAATTGGAGACATAAATGCAGCAAGAAGGAGAATAGATCAAGGGGAGAGAAATTATTTGAGAGAGAGGGAGATTTCGGAAGAGATAATGGAAGAGTGTTGGCAAATATAGTGCAAGAATGTGCGTGAATTAAGGGCATTCTTATAAAGTAGTGCCCTTCTCTTTATATAATACCCCTTGCCCAGCGGGTCTCAGACTATGGCCCATTTCACACGTGAATCTTGAATCATTGATTGCAATTCGTCTTTATAGAATCAACGGTCCTTTCACACGGAAAATTCGTACCGTAATTTGAGTGAAACTGGAATTCACGGTATTCACATCTGGAGTAGATTTTGAATTCGTGATTGCGATAAGCGTTCGCGATTCTAGTTTGCTTTCACACGTGCTAAAACAATCGCCCTTAGCCTTATATTTCACTGGAATCATCGTTCAAATTAAGATATTTTTTTACCGTGTGAAAGGGCGGAAAGGGAATACAATGAATGCCGCGAAACCAGAAAAGTGTCATACCACTTTCGAAAGAAGTTCTATTGTTATGGAGGGGAAACGCGATCATTGCCTGGTTACTTAATAATGGTCGCTCTAAAAGGCATGACCAAGTTTTTAAGTATTGATTTATACGCAGTAGGCCTATCAGAAGCATGCAGTATTAAGGATCAAATCAATGCATGCTGTAAAGAAAATGGGCGTTCGATCGATACAACTGAAAGTGATCTCTATCTGCCGTTTGTCAGGATTTTCTTGATTATTTTCTTCTTTCTCCTAAAGTAATACGCTTACAGCGTCGTAGAAACACTACCATCTTTAACAGTCCTATGTCGTATGGAACGCCAAACTATATTACACACCAGGGGAATAGTCTGCAGGCACAGACCCTCATTGGAACTTTGATAACAAGTGTGCCTCCACGCAAAGACTAGCACCTGAGCGAGAGAGCCTTCAGTACACAAGACATGAGTAGGCTGCACATTCAGACCCTTATTTCGAGTGAAGGGTTCGCCCAGCAGACTACCAGGGGAACGGCAGTGACAGATCGAAATAGCCAAATAAACCTCGAGATCAAGGGGTCTTTCTTGACGTCATTAATGAAATAAATTGATTTCCATTCAGAAAGGTAAGAATCGATTCCAAATAAGGTAAGATTGATGTTATGTTTGTATTTGTAACTGCACTGCAAAAACTCTGGTGTTCATTTAACACCACCTCGGAATCTATATATGTCCACACCAGAGAAGTGTTAAACAACACTAATTTCGTTTTGGTCTAACACCAGATCGATGTTTATACAACATCAATTACACTCTAAAAATTGAAGTGCTAATTCAGCTCTTAAAGAGCGTGTATAGTGACTGCACTTCGGAGTGCTGATTTTTCTCGTTCAAATTTGAACTAGACAAATTAGCACTCCGAAGTGCAGTCACTATACACGCTCTTTAAGAGCTGAATTAGCACTTCATTTTTTAGAGTGTAGTATTAAAACAGCATCGGTTTGATTCCAAACTGGTGTAGTTTCAATTTCTCTGATGTGGACATAATATATTGATTCGGGCTAGTGTCAAAACAACTCTGGAGTTTTTGCAGTGTGTAGTATACGAACAGCTTTAAACACCACCAATCAGGCAGTGAGTTTTTATGCGAATATGTAATTCATACACCTTATAAACTATGTCAGGATGTATTTTTTGTATTATCATTTTTTTTTCAATACTATCAATCTTTTTTTGTTAGTTTATGAAAAGATCCTGATCCCATCCAGCCTGTACATTAAACGTGCACTGACGAATTATCCGGGCTCACTGAAAAGTCTATCGAAGCTTTGTAGTAATCTAGAGACTTATTTGTGTACACACTTTTGTCGTGTTTTTTTTAATTTATCATTTTTTTTTAGATTGCAAATTTATTCAATCCTGGGATTATTCATCTATTCAGCAATGGATGACAAAGTAAATCAAAACGAGGGGCGGAATGCGAAACTACGAACATGATTATCATGATTTTTTTTTGTTTTCAAGTAGTATTTATTAAAACATTCAGTTCAAAATATATACATACAATAGTATACTAACAAAACATTGTTCACAAAGTCAAATAAACAATTATTCATAATACAAAAAAGAATTGTACACACAAAAAAATACAGAATATAACATTCGAGTCATCAGGAACAAAATAGTTATAACAAAATAATTTATAGTGACGCAATTGAACTGAATGATTATTATAAAGCGAACGATATTCGGATTTCGGAGCAACACCAGCAACATGCTTTTGTTAACCTCTTCCCAAAACGTCAGTGATTGTAAATTTATGGATGTAAATTAATGGAAATTTTTTCTCCTGTTAATCATGGAAAAAAGGGAAGGATCGATTAGGCCTTTTCCCCAAACTAGGATAATGCACTGAGGGAAGCGAACCAAAAAAAAGCAGTTTGCCGAACCACAAATTAACCCCAAAACATTTTTTTACACAGTCAAAACTGTGGTGTTAACCGGTGTACATAGAGGACCACACCAGTTATTTTACACCGGTGTTAAATTGGTGGTGTTAGTTTTACACCTATAGGTGCTATTACAACACCTGTGGTTGTTACGTTTACACTCTTTGGTGTTATGTTCAATCTCTAGGGTGTAATCTTAACACCTCAGGGTGTGGTCATCTATTAACACCAATTGGTGTCAGTTTTAACACCACAGTTTTTAAAGTGTAATTTCAAGATAAAAGTCAAAGTGATGATAACTGACTAAAGAAAAACAACAGTAAGATTATAATTCCGTCTGTGAATTATTAGCACGTGGAGATTTATCTCTCGATCACAATCATAGGGTGAAGAGAACGGTTGATATTTCATGCTTCACGGGCCTAAAACATTTCCCAAAGACTTGTGTGTTAAAGTAGCACTTTGAGGAGAATCATAATCAATAAGGATGAAATTCGGGGGTTGAATTTTTACTACCAGTGGATATGAAATATATCTGACAATCAATATCTAACCCCAAAAAGGGTTCCTCGACCGACTCATTTTTAAAATAAAAATCGGCATTTACAAAAGCATCTCCTGAGGAATCTAATTCATCACCTAAATTAGTAAAATAGCCTTTATCCTTCCGCCAGTCAAAATATAGTTCCAAAATTTGTGATATTTCTTCCCAATTAAGGAAAAGATGGTTTAGTATAGTTACCCTAATACAAATCAAAGTAAGATGGACAATCATAATATTCATACACTCTGTAAATAGGTCCGTGCAACATGTGCAACCTCCACGAATAGATTTACTGCAAATGAACAATATATCGCATTACATGTAAATTACACAATTACGGCGTGGAAATGGATTTGACATTATCCAGCAGAGTAGCGGTGATTTTCTTTGGCTTTTACAAAAGTAATTCAGTAAATGAATCATAGGAAACGAGTGTGATAATCCGCCAAGGATGGGGGAGGGGGTAGATGTTATTTTTCCCTTTTCCAAAGATGGAATATATAAATCGAAGGAAATTCATCGCGCAAGCAAGTTTGTTGACATTTGGAAAGCAGTAATTACTGTTCAAAATGTCAAGTACTGTATACAGAGGAGGTATTTCCACATGACGAGCTGAAGAGAGAGGGAGAGAGAGAGAGAGAGAGAGAGAGAGATCGGTATGAAAAGGACAAGTCCACCCATAAACATGTTGATTTGACTAAACAGACAAAAATCAAACAAGCATAACTCTGAAAATTTCATCAAAATCGGATGTTAAATAAGAAAGTTGTGACATTTCAAGGTTTCTCTTAATTTCGCAAAACAGTTCTATTCACATCCTGGTCGGTATGCTAATAAGGAGACTGATGACATCACCCACTCACTATTTCCTTTGCATTGTATCATATGAAATATTTTTTTAAAAATCTGGCGCCTCTATACTCCCAAGGGAAGATACCAAAATATTGTGTAGGCCTACCTACCTATGAAACTCCACAGTTTCTGACCATTTGCTGATAAACCGATAATGCTTATAATGCACGCTGCGGAGAAAATTCCAATTATGTTAATCTAACACAATAAATCAGTAAGATGAAAGAAACCGAAGTTGTTGCTTTAGCAAAATCCCCAACTCCTCCTTCCTCAATTATCATTCACTTCGGAATTTCTTTATTTTTGGACACTTTGAAATAGCTCTATGCTTTGAGTAAGTAGAGATTATCAAAGGCTTTCCCGGAATCTTGAAATTATACTCCGAGGGATGAGCAAATTTTGTTTATATAACTTACATATATTTATTAATTGATATTTATCTTCATTTCTTTCCGTCTGTTACTAATTTCATTTTGTATTTCCTTCTCTCTTTTTCTTTTCCATGTAGATTTAGTCTTTTAGTCGAATTAAGCTCTTTATGGTATCTAAGACATAATATCTGGACACATATCGTATCCTAATTAAGGACCTTGTCTTCACAAGCCTAGCTTTTTTAAGTTCTGCTCTTTCTTTCAAAATGTAAGTTTTGCGTAACTTTTGTGTCCGGAATCCTACTATTTAATGCATATGACGTCATTTACGTACTTAGTAACCACTTCAATCTACATTATGTTGACAGTCTGTTTTTATCTTGATATTTTTTTGAGCTACCATGTATGAATTTTATAAAAGGAAGAATGAACTATGAACTACTATGAACTATATGAACTACTACTACACATTTATTTTATGTGTAGTATTATATCATACACTCTTAAAAAAGTTTTTAACCAACCCCGTGCAACATACTGTCCACACAACTATTGGTTAAAATCTGCCTGAATTGGGTAATAAATTTTCTCCATTGGATATGAATTGCCCAGAATATATATATATATATATATATTTTTTTTTTACAAATATACACATTAACCAACACAGTGGACAGTATGTTGCCCAACATTTTAAGTGTGCATATACATTGTACACATACAGTGATATATAAAACATATGTATATATGTATATGTATATATATATATATATATATATATATATATATATATATATATATATATATATATATATATATATATATATATATATATATACATACATACATACACGCATACATACATGTATAATACATACATACATACATACATACACACACGCATACTTACGTATATACATACATATATATACATTACATTATTTTATTACACCAATGACTGACCCGAAATAAAAAAAATGCGTCCCTCCCCCTTTATCGGGGAATCAAACTTTTCTTCCAGCCACCCTTCAATCCCTTCAACCCTGCTCCCCTGCCCCCCCCCTTCCCCCTCTCCCACATCTATCTCTCGTTCTGTCCACATATTTACACACATCTGACTTTCCTAAAGATATACTTTCATTTTTTCTTTTTCTTTTTAACCATTCCGCAGGACTCTTTTATTGAAATCACTATAATACATATTTTTCGACAATACATCATTGAATTATTAAGAATATAATTAATTACTTGAATTTAATTACTTTCAAGTTTATTAAGTATGCATGTTATATATATAAACTAACCAAGGTAAAATATCTCGAGCTTTTCAAGCTTTCGTACCTATTTACATTTTCTTTCACTTTCTTTCAAAATGCAGTTTCCTTCTGACCTTTCGCACCATTTTTCGTTAAGTAGAAGTAAATCTTGCATTCCTCGACACGACACCTGTCTCACGTGACACGAGCTGACGTAATATCTCTCCAAATCATTCTCATTCTGTAAACGACCTCTATCACGCTCAACTACATAAAAGCAAAAATCGCATTGAAAATCAAAACTTCCGTAATTTTTAATTGGCATTTGCGCCGCATTTGCGAAAAGGCTTGCAAAGGAAAGGGAGACAATATACAGATTAGAGTTCCTTGATCTGCGAGCGTATATTGTACAGCAGGGTCAATGCTTTCTTGTCATGAATATCATTTAGATTTTTGTTTACCACAAAACAGCTACAAAAAATACCTCTCTCGACACTGATTTGAGAAGAATGGCTGTCAAATCTGTCAATATGCATTAAAAGTGTAGTATTTCATATCTGAATATCAATAGCGGATGGTAACACATTGGCTCGTGTGTGTAGAATGGTTCGTGTTTTTATTTTTCAAAAAGATGTCTAAAAATATTCATGATATAACATTACTTGACGAATAATAAGGAAATCAAAATGATTTAGAATCTTGTTTATCACGGTGACCTAAGAAGACAACATCGGTCGAAATGTTTTATTTAAGTTATTTTATTGAAAAAATGTATTTAGTTGGTTTATTCAAGGAGGGTAGTGGTATATACGCCATTTCCCCTTGAGGCCATGAAACGCATTGAAGTGATTGATTAACATTGGTTTGACTTTTTAAAAATCTGAGCTAGAAGGTCACATTTGTAACCTGTGTCTGTGATATGTTCCAAAAATGAAGCCCAGAAAAAATTGCGTTCGAAAATGATTATTTAGTGCTTCAAAAATTGAAATATAAAGTGACCGGAAACATCATCTAAATTTCATCCCATACATTTATGTGTACTATTTAGGTGTCTATAAGACGCCTATTTAAAAAATCAGGGTTTGCCTTGTAGTTTTAGCTTTTCTTTCTCGATAATGGTTGTTTTCAGTGTTTATTAGTTCTAATACATGCACTTGTACACATGTTTCATCTTGGTTTGAGAATTTTTTTAATCGGCTGCTCACAAAGTTAAACAATACCTTTAAATTTGTAAAATATCCACATTAACTTTGGGATTCAAAACTTGACACTTATGAAACATCATAATATTATAATAAATTGATTAAGAATGAATGAATATCAGTCTGGTAAAGGAATATGTATGATCTAAACTTTATGGTGTAGAATTATTCAGTGTACAGCAATTATAAAATTGGTATAAACAAATATGTAAAGTATAACCCTCGAGTTATGTGTGTGTTAATTCTGTCTTAACTTGTAATGGTTATTATTAGCATGTATTTTGAGTTTATGACAGGAACGAAATCCTGGGTAATGCCGGAAAATCTTCTCTGGAATAAGGCACAAAATTGTTATTAACGAAGAAAAATTTGAGTAATACTTTATATATATATATCTAAAATAATTTTATGGAGTCATTTTTTGAAAGTTCAATAAACCATTAAAATATTCCTCTCAATCAAAACACTAGCCACTTTTTTCTATATTCTTTTCTTTCTTTCTTTCTTTCTTTCTTTCTTTCTTTCTTTCTTTCTCCCTTTCTTCCTTCCTTCCTTCATTCTTTCTTTCTTCCATTCTTTCACTCTAGCTTGCATTTGTTTTACATCCATTATCATTTATTCCTTTTATTTTCGCTTTTCTCCTTCATTCCTGTCTCCATTTTTCATCTCCGCTCTAAAAAGTGTGTATGGTAACGAGTCCGTTGCCTAGCAACAAACTATAACTACAATGAATGCTCGCCATTACTAGTTACTCCACTGAGTGGCCTACTCCACGATCGATAGCATTGCGGCTTTGTTGCGCTGAAAGCCCCAGGCGGTAGAACTGATCAATTCCTCAGTCAAAGGTATTTATCGACGCTTTTCAATAACACGTGTAGAATCAGACAATACTAAATGAAAGAATTAATTGTCATTTGAGGTTTTTACAACTTGTTTGAAGCACCCCGCGAAGGTGACTTTACAATGGGAAAGAAGGGTTTGTTTTTGGTCAGCTCTGCAAGTGGGATATCCATGATAACTGGTGGTGCTGGAGTGTAGATCGCAAAGAGAGTCAGAGAGAAAGAGGGAAGGGGTGGGTACAAGGTATACGAGGTTCGAATCCTGGCTACGAGACGTATGCAATTGAGCAAGGCATCATATCTAAATTGATCCTCCACTGTGAGTGTATGTGTGTGTGAGAGACAGAGTGATGGTCCAATGACTAGACTTGTCATTTAAATCTAGAATAATTCTTTGAGAAATGATTCCTCACATTTTTTCCCAATCACGCAACAACACACCAGCCCATTCCATCACGTTTCTTTTTGTTTTCCGCGGTCTGCAATACACCATTACCATCACCATGGCAACAACATCCATGCTCATGGGGGAAGACTACACCACCCCTTCCTATAACCTTTCACCCCTACAGCCCCCCTCGCTCAATACCAAACACCGGCGCGTTGCACCCCTACCCCCTCTCATGCTTATACACCGTGGAGAGTTTTCTTACCCCCTCACAATCCGATCAATCCAGCTTTTGTTACCCCTCCAGTCAAGAACTAGTTCCTCATTAAATATTGATAATGATTGGAGAATGGGGTAGGGGAGGAAACAACACCGGGCAATAGAAGAAACTATCGACCCCCGCGTGGTGCATCGAACAGTCGATATAACCAAAAAAAGCACGGCCTTTATATCAGAAGTCTAAATTCGCCGGTTGCTACGGAAGGAATATATGCCTGTATTCTTCAATTAGGAATGCACCTAACATCTAACTTAATTGGATATGTCATTAGAGCTTCACTTGTAAGATGACAGGATATTAGTGAATTACCATGGCAACGAGAAGTCCGATGGAGGGAAGGTAAAGATTAATATTTTATGCGAAGGCGGTAATATTTTTATTATCATGATTATCGAATGCTGATGTGCGAGGCGCCGGTTGAATAGGCGGGTGTCGGGTTGACTCCCGGTAGACTCTGGCAGGCCAGTCCATGGAACATCTTAACACAAAAAACGTGGAAACGTTACAAAAATAAAGTGAACCCCCCGAAACAGGGAGTGATATGAACCTCCGAGTAGAGTAATGTTGTGTAGGAGTTGATTTTTTACCCCTTCAATTCTTTGGAAGCTACTCTTTATCAACTTCGTTATTACCATTTAACCTTATAAAATTTTATTTTTTCCCTTTAATTTTTACTTTAATTACTCGGTGATTTGTGTCTGTCATGCAATGCCATGCACGGTAGCATTATAATTTCAACTAAATTTTAGGTTTGGTTTGTCAAACGGAACAAATAATCCGATACTGGAAGAACAAGACATACCTTTTTTAATAAAAAATGTAATGGTCGGGTTATCGTAAAAATAATACGAAAGAAAATGACTAGCTCATTTTTGTTGTTGTTGCATTGCTGTATTTAGCTTTATAATAAAGCTAAATACCACAATGCAACCGTACAACAAAAAAATGATTAAAAAATAAGCACTTTATATTTCAATGAAACAAAGTGTCTTGGTTCACAAAGAAAAACGAAACCGCAGAATTTCAACCGAATTTTAATATCAAATATCAATTGTGTGTTCTTGCTTTTAAAATACTTAACGATTTATCCCCAGCCTATCTCGGACCACTTACTCTGCAAACGTAATATAGCTTTTAAAACACGATATTCTGAACTATGTCTCCTTCAAATACCCTGCCCTAGGACAGATTTTAAAAGAAAATCTTTTGAATATGTTTCTGCCGTCGTATTTAATTCTCTCCCTTGTGATATACAAAAATGCACGTCCCTTCATGCATTAAAAAAAAACACTGTAAATCATTAAAATTCTGACTGTCATATACTTATACACTGAATAACTTAAATGTAAATGTAATGATTCCATGAGTAATTGTTGATTTCACTCTATAATGTATTCTGTTTTTACTTTATTATATGTTACAT
Source organism: Lytechinus variegatus (assembly GCF_018143015.1). Taxonomy (NCBI): domain Eukaryota; kingdom Metazoa; phylum Echinodermata; class Echinoidea; order Temnopleuroida; family Toxopneustidae; genus Lytechinus; species Lytechinus variegatus. The sequence continues at coordinate 16,330,473 of NC_054758.1, read as the reverse complement.
ACATTGAATTGCAATGATGTTGAGTCATTTGTTAAACTGCAGGGCGTCTTTGGAAAGTAGTTTTGAATAACTGAACAGGCCTACCCTGCAGCATTAAATAAATAGATAAATGAATAAATAAATAAATAGATAAATGAATAAATAAATAAATAGATAAATAAGTAAATAAATAAAGTTAATTTGATTTTCTCATCTAATTGCGAGTTTTAAAAGGGAAACCAAACATCAATTATGCAACGCAAATGTTATTTGTGATTTTAGTAGGACTATCTGCTTACTCATCCACTAAGTTTATATAAGCGTCGAATATATTTGAGTAGCTTCAATAGGTCAATTTCTGCTTGCATATCAAAGATAATCTATTCTGTGTAATTATCTCGAGCACTGGGTATATCACCAAAATACTCGATCTTTTTTAATCAAAAGTAATGTAAATTTCAAGGGAAATAATTTTTATTTGAAAAGGAAAACAATATTTACAGCCTGCCTCGTCGTACGTAAACTCAGGCAGATTCATTTTATAAATCCATGATAAAAAAATCTATCTCCTTACATAATAATCATGATAATAACCATAACGACACTGTGTACATAGTCAGTCGATAGCTATTTATCTTATCGGAGTGTTTTTCTTTTAATGCAGTTGGGACTTGAACAGTCGAGTTTTTGACGATTTTTATGTTGAATAATATGATAATGCCCACTAAACATGCTAACTGTACTTGTTCTCAATTTGTGTTGCTATAGCAATAAACATTTATTTTATTTTGAGGTGTTTTGTTCGACAGTTAGAACGGAGATATGGAACTCTGAATTTGCGACAATTAATCCCTATTGATTTCAGAAGGCGAATGCTTTGTCAGATTGTCATCTCAAATCAAGAATATTTGTTTTTGTTACTTTTGAAAATCTTGAATAAAATCTTAAACAAAAATATTTCTTTTTGTTCCACTTTTCACTATCATCCGTCAATCTGTGCTTCTGAAAAATTACATTGTTTGTTGCCTAGCAAAGATCCATTATTTGCATCCGATTTGCGCACCCGTTTTCCAGAATACGTGTTTCATGTGCATGAATATCAATTAAAACATTACTATTAGCAGTAATAATAGAAGTGTAGTAGTATTAGTAGTGTTAGCATGGTTAGTATTAGTAGTAGTAGTAGTAGTAGTAGTAGTAGTAGTGGTAGTAGTAGTACTAGTAGTAGTAGTCATGCGTGTGTAGCAGTATAGTAGTATAGTAGTAGTCATGTGTAGTAGTATGCGTGTGTAGCAGCAGTAGTAGTAGTAGTAGTATAGTAGTAATAGTAGTCGTATTAGTAGTAGTATTAGTAGTAGTAGTAGTAGTAGTAGTAGTAGTAGTAGTAGTAGTAGTAGTAGCAGTAGCAGCAGCAGCAGCAGCAGTAGCAGCAGCAGCAGCAGTAGTAGTAGTAGTAGTAGTAGTAGTAGTAGTTTTATTAGCAATTATGTTCCATTTGTAAAGCGCAGCAATTATAATTGCATATATACAGTGCGTATAAAAAACGGGACAGATTTGAAAGGTCTATAGAATTTTTGTTTTAAATTATGATCTATATATTTTGGTGTCAATATGTGCTCTGTAGTCTTATCCTTTCAATGCCATTAAAATAATTTAGTTTCGTTCATGCTTGAGCGAACACGGAATGTTTTTGTCTGGGGTTAAAAGGATGCTTGCGCCAAAATGGCATAAAATGATGTTTGGACTTCTTGTAAATCAGCAGACTTTCTCTTAAGCTTTTCATTATCTTTGCCATAAGTTTCGAATAAAGCGGTCAAACTTCATTTCCAAATATACTTATTTGCTTGAATTCTTCTTTTATTTCTTTTTAATATGTTCTCTTTTTGCTTTGAATATTCCTTCTTTAGGCAAGAACATTTTTTTTTAATACCGAAGTATGGGAGAGCGAGTGTTTTTTTTGTCAAATCCTTTGATTGTGTGCTACAAAGGTTATGGTTCCTTTGAACAGTGGCATACTGATGGGTGGGGGCTTGGGGTACTTCCCCCAAAAAAAAAAATAAATAAATAAATGAAATCATGACCAAAAAAGTGAAAATGACAGAAAACATAGAAAGCGAAATATGATATAATTTTCATAATATTATGTCAAAATCACAAAATATTATAATAAAAAAGTGGAAATTTTCGCTTGATGGCTTTACAACTTTTTAATTCATTTTACCCGATCTGCCATATCTTGCTCCTTCAAAATTGACTCAATACACCATTGCCATTGAAGGACATGAATCCTTTCCTGTTTGTCCTGTCAAGCACATAAACTTGGTGAAGGATTCCATAACCCCTTGAAAATAGGATTCATGTCTTTTATAGGTACCATAACATAATTTGTTTCACATAATAAAAGGATTTGAATAATTACGAAATCTCCCAATTAATAATGCAAATCTTCTCACTTGAGTTGACAAAGAAGTCTTCTTTTCTTACTTATGAAGGAAAATTCAAAGGTAAAAGAAGTTAAAATTAAAAATTATTTCAGGTAAATAAATAAATTTGTAAACCAAATTTGACAGCATAATTAAAAAATTATGGCAAATACAATGAAAAGATTAAGATCAAGTCTGCTGATAAGCCACAAGTCTAACCATCAAATTTCTAATTTCTGCCATTTTGGCGCAAGCCTCTTCTTGAACCCCCGACAAAGAGTCCCATGTTTGCACAAGCATGAACAAAATTATTTTTTTTAAATGGCATTTCAAAGATAACATCTCAGAGCATCTATAAACATCAAAATATCGATATGATGATTTGAAACAAATTTACTGAGCTTGATATTTGGTATCATATTATTACCCCTTCTGTAGTAGTAGTTTGTGCTATTATTATTATTACTACTATCATTATCATCATTATAATTATCATTATTATTATTATTATTACTATATAATTATCATCATCATCATGGCATTATCGTTTCATTATTAGTAGTAGTATAATAATCATCATCATCATTGTCAGCACCATCATTATCATAATATCGTCATTTATTTCTTTGGAGTGATAACAGAAAGCCATTTGATAACCTAATATAATATCATGTAATTGTAGATGTAACTGATAGTGCTTGCAAGGTGTAAATAAGCAAAACTCTTTTCACCTTCTCTCTCCCTTTTTTTTTTTATCTTTCAGCTATCAAGAGGATCTTACTCGACAATGGAAGCAGATAGCAGAACGTCCGGACCACTCACGGACCAAGAATCCTCCCCTCCCTGACCCCAAGGATATGCAGACGGGGGCATTCCTTCAGCTCTTCACGAATAGTGTCAACACTGCACTGCATAAGCAACACTGTACATGCAAAGGGAAAAGCTATGACTCCAAGGAACTCTTTGCCAAGAGCAACCCCGGATTGTTTGGTCCTAACGACCAGTTGAAGGTGACCAACGCAAAGAAGCCTGGTCCCTTGCGACAGAATGTTGAGGTGAAGCTCCCACCGGTTGCAACGTCAAAGGCATCGGAGGACATCATCAAGGAAGCAACAAGAGACCTGAAGCACCAGCTTAAAAAGCATGTAAGTGATACCGGAAGTGTCCAGGTGTCCCCAAGGTTCTGTAAACCTTTGGGAGATTCGGGTTTGGTTGAACAAACGGAAGAGCTCCGACTTCCTCACATCATGGAGATTCGTGATCGGACAGGCAACAATTGGAAAATCATCCAGGACGCTTCGAATAAGTCTAGACAACGGCTAAAGGAAAGTCAAATAGGGCCTGACTGGAAGTCTTATCCTGCAATATCTACGCAAAAGCTGCAACTACTCAACGGCCCAATAAATTCCCCTAGGGAAAAGGGTCTCGCGTTTTCAAATACAAGTCAATGTCAAGGAATCGATTCGAATGCTATTGATGCAGTCTTAAGACAGAATACCCCTATATTACAGGTTCGGGTGCCAGTTCTTGATGACTACTCTGAAGACGGCTACGATGATCAAGGTATCACCCTGCCGGACCTGCGACCGCGTTGTCAACAGGCATTGACCCACACCTGCACATCCGAGGCTGCCACCCCAAAGGATGTACCTGATGAGATGACGAGGAAGATTCTTCTTGGAAGGTGGGCTGCATCGGTCCGTACTGGTAAAATGACCTACAGTGAGTACCTTCGTAAGGTTTCGCTCATGTCAATGCTTCAGAGGTCGGATACGATGACCAGCAAGCAGGACATGTTTCAAAGTCGGAGCCTGGACTGGTCCTCGGCTGCTAGAGAGAAGCGTCCAAGGACTCGAAGTCTTGAGGGGATGTTTGAGGAGGAGCATTTGCCAAAACGCCTCGAGATTGATGGTGGCCGGAGTCAATTAAATTCAAGGGATAACACTCATATACGACACAAAGGCAGGGAACGTCCAGACATGACAGGTGTCATCACACCAGGAGACAGCGCGAAGGTGTGCAGTCAACCACTTCCTCCGGAGCTTGAGAGATTGTATACCAGATCTTCAAGCAGAGTACCTACACTCGATATTGGACAATCGCTAGATGAGTACCTTCCGACTGATTTCCTTGATCAGGAACGCCATAAGCTACGCATGCAATATCCGATGTATAATTTCAAGCGAGAGAATGAACGACAGTACGCGTCGAATCAGTTCACGTCCAAATCCTTGCCATCTCAAGTGTCATTCCATGGAGACGTAGAGAGGCCGATGACGAATGAACCCAGAGAGATCACTTTAGAGTCGGATGTTACGCACACCGGCCAACAGAAACGCAAATCAAAACCACGTAGGTTGAACAGTCGCCTTGGCTACAATGCCATTTGTATTACCGGTGGAAGGATTCCGACCAAAGCAAGTGCCTCGGACGAGATTGAAGCACTTGCGGAATTGCAAAGACAGTACCTAGAGCAACAAACACTCAATGACGTCACACCGGACAACGTTCTACCGCGTTTGTACGCAGTCCCCCATCAACCACCAACGACACCTGTGGATGCAACCATTGCCAGTGTGTCTTTACCCGAGATCCTTGCACAGATGGCTGAGGGAGCGACGGTTTACAGGATAAGCGAAGAAACACTCGATAAAGAGCCAAAGGGAGGTCAAAGTATTCCTGTCCCGACAAAGGTACCTGGAACTTCGGAGCCTAAAAAGAACGTTCAGGGTGAGTCTGTAAATATAGTAACAATCGAAGCGGAAACGAGTTGCCTAAAGGCCGATTCCAAAGAGAGTATCAGCAAGGAGTCCAAAGACAGTGGTAATTCTGGCAGCAACGCTGACGCAGGTCACCCAAAGGCAGAACCGGGCAATGAAAATTGTGAAAATGACGCTGCAGAAACATTTTCTCTTAAGAGTGAAGTTCTTGAAGGTAAAAGTGATTACTCTGAATACAAAGAAGGAATCAAGCATGGCAATGGAACAGAGACCAACGACAGCAATAACAACAAAATCCGAAAAGATCTTAAGACCTCTATCAAGAAGCTTGAGATTTCCGACGTTAACGGTCTGGAGAGTCAGATGACAACCGTCTCTAGTCGTTCTTTGGAAAGAATGATGGCTCGACTGCCATCAAGACATCTCAAAAGTCGGGACAAGCGCTCTAGGAGATCAAGGACCATCGGCGCAGCCTCGGGTCTCATGGCCAAGAGATCTCCTATGACCACAAAACACGTGGTCTTTGTCAGTCCTGCCTTTAACCAAAGCAAGGCGTAACCTAGGCTCATATTGTATTGATAACAGTACGAATAACATATGGGACGTTGGACAAAACTTGCAATCAAATTCTAGTTCCCAAATCAGTCATAATTGCAATTAAATCAATATGAAATTGGTTGTTGATATACCCATTGCAGTTTTCGAGCGCTTGGGTTCAATATGGTAGTTTTTAAAACTTCAGTGCGAAATCATCAGGATTGTGTGTGTGTGTGTGTGTGCATATTGCCGGCCTTCCTAATTAACTTATTGGCAATCCTAAAGTCATAGGTACACCAGTACACTCGACTTCAGACCGATATCACCTATAACATCAAAACAAATGACATAATCTTCGGTAGGTTTGGAGTCAGTTCCGTTGTTGTGAATTATACATGAAATAGAACTTAAAGGGATGGTCCGGGCTGAAAATATTTATATTTTAGTACATAGAGTAGAATTCACAGAGCAAAATGCCGAAAATTTCATGAAGATCGGATAACAAATAATAAAGTTATTGAAGTTTTTAAAGTTTAGCAATATTTTGTGAGAACAACCGTCATGAATATTCATTAGGTGGGCTGATGATGTCACATCTCCACCTTCCGTTTTCTTTATGTTATTACATAAAATCATAATTTTTCATTATTCCATACTTGTGTGAATAATATGTCTCCCTTATAATGAAATAAGTTGCAGCAATAAATATGTTATGCACTAAATCAGTTGTCAATCCAATTTTTCTAGTTCTTGCAGGAAATAATTTGAATAAACCTAATTTCATATAATAAAATGCAAAAGAACAAGTGGGGGTGTGACATCATGAGCCCACCTAATGAATATTCATGATGACTGTTTTCACAAAATATTGCTAAACTTTAAAATTCAGTAACTTTGTTATTTGTTATCCGTTTTTGATGAAATTTTCGGCATTTTGCTTAGTGAATTCTACCCTAAGTACTAAGATAAATACTTTCAACCCAGACCATCCCTTTAACGATTCGATCAGCTTTAGAAATACAACAATTGCAGGCATTCATGTCAAATGTCTCATTCGCCCCTCGAAATCCCGGATCCAAATCTCATGCATCTATAATCAAGATAATATAATTATCGCTGAGACATTCATTAAAATTTAAAATAATTTTCTTAAAGTAATCTTCAGATCACATCCAAGTTTTTGTTTTACATACCAAGGCGGGGAATAAACTTTTGGCACACGGAAAGGATCATTAATGCTCTGGATTAACATGAGAACATGGTATTACTATCACAGTTCTTATTAATATCATTATCATAATTATCATGATGAGTTATAACAAGTGCATTGAATTTGTCGTTTCAATTGAATTCATGAGTCATGATATACATCTATCGCATTTGATCCATGCTCCAAGTGTGTACGTGGATCGTTCTTGTAGCACCAACTTCGCACGGTTTGCAATAGGGATCTGCACTGGATACGTTCAGTCAATCAGCTATATTTGAGTCCCACCATTCGTTCTGTCAATTACCATATTTGAGTCCCACCGGTCCCATTTTCAACTTCCAAAATTTAGGGGAATAGATCAAATATTTTGAGGGACTGAATATTCTTGGTAAGGTACACGGTTCATCGCAATCTGGGGAGTCCCCATTAAAATAATGATTATTATAATCATCATTTTATACACCGCAAATTGAAAATTTCATCTAAGCGGTTAACATGGTTAAGAGAAAGGGCATTGGAAGTGAAAAATGAAGAGATATATGAAGTGAAAAAGAAATAGAAATGAACTATTTTCCATATTTTCTTTTACGAAATCTGATATAATTAACTAAAATAAATGAATGAATATACAAAAACATGAATATACAAAAAAATGAAAACAATCGAAATAGATAAATAAGTATAAATAAATGAATAAATAAATAGATAAATAAATAAATAGATAAATAGATAGATGAATAAATAAATGAATAAATAAATAAATGAAAGTTATAAATGAATGAATGAATAAATGAAAGAATGAATGAATGAATGAATGGATGAATGAATAATACGTATTTGGTAAAAATGTAATGAGACTCCGACCCAATTCATACCCACAACGTTTACTTTATATGATTTTAAAGACTGAATCTAAGGTATCTGCACATTACCTTTAAAATCAACTTTTGATCTGGAGTGAGTGGGGTTTTTTTCCTTTCTTTTTGCAGTTTTTAATTATCATTTTGAGGTACAGCACTTTTAACACCAAGTAAGATTTATGCAGACGGTCTCAATTTCCAACTCTTCTCTTCTCATCGAACAGAAGTTCCCATATTATTGAAATAACGGCAATAAATTGTATTCCTAGATGGATAATTAATTCAGTTATTTTCTATTTTTTGCATCAGCACACGCTCTTTTGGTGTGAGAATGCCGTAAGGGATTTTTTCCTTCAGCCCTTGATAACGATTCTTTATAATGAATTTAACTGTATGATGATGTTCATGAATTCATGCCTCAATGAGTTTCAAATAGCCAAGATTAAAAGTTGATTTATTTAAAAGATGAAATTTATGGGTTTCATTGGGGCTCAAAGCCCATTCAAGGCTATTGAAATGCATATGCTTCCTAGATCGGGAAGTGCTTTAAAGATTTTAAATTGTTATGACATATCATCGCTTTTCCATTTTCCCATTTCGTTAAAAAACAACTTAATGATTTTTTCCTCTTCTGATCCTGAAGGGGAGGGGGGGGGGCTCCCATTGAATTCAAGTTTGTCTTGATAGCAATAGAGTTAGAGAAACATACGATGGAAGTTTGGCAAAATCCAGTAATAAATAACGTTTGATGTTTTATTAATATATAGCTTAATCTTACGACGTCTCCTGAGAGCAAATCTCCCAAATGGAAATCCCATGAAGTTCGAATTTTATCATACCATATATGAAATTACATTGCTTTTGCATTCAATGATTAATCAAAGACATCATTCCCAACACGCTTTAATGAGAAAAAAATATTCAGTCCATATGAAACATAAAAAGGCTGAAAGGTGTAGAAGTTATGAATATATTATTGGGAGCTGCTCGTTTGTGATGTCAAAAAATATAATTTTAAGACAAATTTTTATTTTTTGTATTCGTTGGTGGATTTTTCCACCTACTTTCGTTACTTTTCATGTTTCGCTCATATTTCTTCTTTCTATATAAGCAACTTGACAGTTGATGCCAGAGTAGGATTCCATTTTGATAAATTATTTCATGTTGTTTTCCATGTCAATGTACTTAAACATCTTACGCATATTAAGAGTAATGTTCTAGCCCGTAAAATCCTTTTGAAAATTAATGTTTTGGAATGATTCGAGCAAGGATGAATTGGGTCAACCATTTCTGATTTCAATCAATCTTCTTTTGTGCAATATTTTGCTCTGATGTGTTTGTAAGTAATAAAACTATCTTTCATTATAGGGGCATGTAACACGAAGCTTAGCGATCGATCATGGGTCTTGATTTCATGATTAATTGCATTGATTAACGTGTACGATCAATCGTAAACAAAGCCTCATAATCAGTCACTAATTTTTGTGTTACTGGGCTCTGGTCATGGGCATTCAGATAAGCCTGATTTATATTTTTTATTTACCGTTGGATGATTTTTGCTTTGCCTTATTAAATCTGAGAGATTGAGCAAATGTATACTCGATTGTGTGCATTTATGGAAGTTCTTTTGTACATGTATAAATCAAATTCGATCAGCTAAAACGATGAATATATTAAACACTGATTTTTCAGGAATGAATGAATATTAAACTACAAGTCCACCCCAATAAAAAAGTTGATTTGAATAAAAAGAGAAAACTCCAACAAGCATAACACAGAAAATTTCATGAAAATCGGATGTAAAACACTGATCTCCCCTCTAAGAGGGGAGATCTGTGATGTGAAAAAAAAAGTGTTGACATTTTGAGGTTTCGCTTAATTTCATACAACAGTTATATGCACACCGTGTCAGTATGCAAATGAGATGACTGATGACGTCACCTACTCACTATTTTTTGCATGTTATTATTTTCTCTTCATTCTTCTACGAAGCAAAGTTTTGTTCCTCCATGAGCTATATAATTACTATCACTCAACAATTTATGGTTCAGTTAAATTGGTCCTTATTGTCACATCGGTAATAATTGAAATATTGTATAATTCAAACAATAAAAAAAGAAAAGAAATAGTTTTGGGCTACATCAACTCTCTCATTACATGTCACTGAGTTGTGTATATAACTGTTTTGTGAAAAATAAGGGAATATTTATTTGCCACAACTTCCTTATTTTACATCCGATTTTGAAGAAATTTTCAGTGCTGTGCTTTTTTTATTTTTCGCTATTTGTTCACATCAACATTTTTCTGAGGTGGAATCGACCTTTAATAGAAAGAATAAATAAAGGAAGGGAAAGTATATAAAGAAAAGAATAAATAAAGGGAAAATAGAAAAGAAGGAAGGAAGGAAGGAAGAAAGAAAGAAAGAAAGAAAGGAAGGAAGGAAGGAAGAAAGAAAGAAAGAAAGATAGAGAACGAGAAAGAAAGAAAGAAAGAAAAAAGAAATGGAAAAAGATAACGAATATAGGAAGGGAGAAAAAGAGAAAGAAAGAAAGAAAAACTAAAGGAACGAAAGAAAGAAAGGGAGAGAGAAAAATAGGGGGAGAGAGAGAAAAATTAAAGAAAGAAAGAAAGAACAGAGAAAGCGACAATTTAGAAAGAGGGAAAAAGGAAAGAAACGAAGAAAAAAAATAAAGCCAAGGAAGAATAACAGTATAGTCAATAATAATATTCATCCAAAGAAACTTATATCATTTCAAATTAAAAACGGATAAATCAAGTGTTGTAAATCAATCCGAACAAACACGAAAAAATGAAATCCAAAGAGCGCCCTCTTAGTCAGAAAGTAAAACAATGTTTGCTTTCTCCGGACCAATCAGACCATGACTTTCCAGTTCAGTGAATCAAACAGACTCAGAAAAAAGGATCGTCAAGTCATTAATCCTATAATCAAGGCTATATAATGTTTCACAAAAGTGTGCATTGCATGCTGATTTGAAAAGTAAAGTCGAAATTTTAAAAATATTCCTCTGATATGTTGATCCGAAATGAGATAAAGGAAACTTGAAACTTAATCTTTTAAGTGCTGAAGTCAACTGTTTGGTCTCCTGTACTGAGCTACATTATAGTTTAGGGTCAAGGAATATTATCATGATTCAAAAACCTTTCGGATCAGAGCAGGCGCGGATCCAGGATTTCGTAGGGAGGGGGGCCCAAATTCGACCTGATTTTGGCGCCCCTGTGTACTTTTCGGAAAAATGGCGGCCCCTCCCTCCCCCAGGCAATCATATGTGCCTTAAATGCATGTTAAATTATCTTATTTCATAGGCACATGAATCAGGGGCGGATCCAGCCTTCTGATTTTTTTTTCAGCCATATTTTCCCCGATCGGCCGCTCGAAGATGTTTTTGTTTTCGTTTGTTTCTTTGAAGGGGGTAGTCCTATAAGTCACTTCTTAGCTTTATTCTTTAAATCAGCATAAATGTATACTATCATAATCCTTATTTTATAATGCCTGCTCGAAGCGCGAGCAATTTTTTTTGCAATTGTATTTATTTTTTCTTAAAATTTGAACATTCTGAAAAAAGATGTGCCTGCAATAATTACTACGAACGCGAAGCGCGAGTAGAAATTTTTGATAAACGTTTTGAACTGATCGGAAAGCTATGCCTAACAGTCCTGTTAAAGATTGCATACAGTTAGCCATGAAGACGTTAAATATTTCAACAATCAAATAATGCGAGCGCGAAGCGCGAGCTGAAAAATTTTGACACTTCTACATAAAGAATGAAAAACTTTAATCAGTTTTTGTAATCATGAACAGGATAGCTATACAGTATAACTAAACAATTTTATGCGAGCGCAAAAATTTTAGATTTAGACCTAGAACGGGACACTCTATTCATGTTTCCTAAATCATGAAAAAGAGGGGATCTTCCTACATTACTAATGCGAGCGCAAAGCGCGAGCAGAAAATGTTTGCATACGTTTTGAACTGATCGAAAAGTGCCTTTTAAGGACTACTTGCATTTAGCCATGAAGACATGACATATTTCATCAATCAAATAATGCGAGCGCGAAGCGCGAGCTGAAATTTTTTGACATTTCTACATAAAGAATGGAAAAATTTAATCAGTTTTTGTAATCATGAACAGAATAGCTATACAGTATAACTAAACAATTTTATGCGAGCGCAAAGTGCGAGCGGAAAAATTTTAGATTTAGACCTAGAACGGGACAATCTATTTATGTTTCCTAAATCGTGAAAAAGAGGGGATCTTCCTACATTAATACTGCGAGCGCAAAGCGCGAACAGAAAATGTTTGCATACGTTTTGAACTGATCGAAAAGTGCCTTTTAAGGACTACTTGCATTTAGCCATGAAGACATGACATATTTCATCAATCAAATAATGCGAGCGCGAAGCGCGAGCTGAATTTTTTGACATTTCTACATAAAGAATGGAAAAATTTAATCAGTTTTTGTAATCATGAACAGGATAGCTATACAGTATAACTAAACAATTTTATGCGAGCGCAAAGTGCGAGCGGAAAAATTTTAGATTTAGACCTAGAACGGGACAATCTTTTTATGTTTCCTAAATCGTGAAAAAGAGGGGATCTTCCTACATTAATACTGCGAGCGAAAAGCGCGAACAGAAAATGTTTGTATACGTTTTAACTGATCGAAAAGTGCCTTTTAAGGACTGCTTGCATTTAGCCATGAAGACATGACATATTTCATCAATCAAATAATGCGAGCGCGAAGCGCGAGCTGAATTTTTTGACATTTCTACATAAAGAATGGAAAAATTTAATCAGTTTTTGTAATCATGAACAGGATAGCTATACAGTATAACTAAACAATTTTATGCGAGCGGAAAAATTTTAGATTTAGACCTAGAACGGGACAATCTATTCATGTTTCCTAAATCATGAAAAAGAGGGGATCTTCCTACATTAATAATGCGAGCGCAAAGCGCGAACAGAAAATGTTTGTATACGTTTTAACTGATCGAAAAGTGCCTTTTAAGGACTGCTTGCATTTAGCCATGAAGACATGACATATTTCATCAATCAAATAATGCGAGCGCGAAGCGCGAGCTGAATTTTTTGACATTTCTACATAAAGAATGGAAAAATTTAATCAGTTTTTGTAATCATGAACAGGATAGCTATACAGTATAACTAAACAATTTTATGCGAGCGCAAAGTGCGAGCGAAAAAATTTTAGATTTAGACCTAGAACGGGACACTCTATTCATGTTTCCTAAATCATGAAAAAGAGGGGATCTTCCTACATTAATAATGCGAGCGCAAAGCGCGAGCAGAAAATGTTTGCATACGTTTTGAACTGATCGAAAAGTGCCTTTTAAGGACTGCTTGCATTTAGCCATGAAGACATTACATATTTCACAATCAAATTATGCGAGCGCGAAGCGAGAGCTGAAAATTTTTGACATTTCTACATAAAGAATGGAAAACTTTAATCAGTTTTTGTAATCATGAACAAGATAGATAAACAATTGATGCGAACGCGAAGTACGAGCGGAAAAATTCTAGTTTTAGACCTAGAACGGGACACTCTATTCATGTTTCCTAAATCATGAAAAAGAGGGGATCTTCCTACATTAATAATGCGAGCGCAAAGCGCGAGCAGAAAATGTTTATATACGTTTTGAACTGATCGAAAAGTGCCTTTTAAGGACTGCTTGCATTTAGCCATGAAGACATTACATATTTCACAATCAAATTATGCGAGCGCGAAGCTCGAACGTAAAAAAAGTCGAGATTTCGACCTTGAACGGGATTCTCTATTCTTTGTAAATCATGAAAGGGATGAGAAAGGGGATCTTCCTACATTAATAATACGAGCACAAAGGGCGAGCAGAATTTTTTGATATTGTGATCTGAAACTGGATAACTGAATGAAAATGCGCGCGCGTGTTTCAGATTTAGACCTAGAATCTAGGCATTCTAAACAATCTTTTATCATGAAAATAAAAGCGAGCGCGAAGCGCGAGCTTAAAATATTTGATTTTCCGATCTGATATTTCAAACACTTTGTAGGAAACTTGTAAGGTGGATATAAATCGCACTTGATAAAGAGCTGATATGTTTCATTATTACTTTAATTTTGAGACATAGGACCTTGACATCCTTAGGACATGTTATCATATGAATATGATGACTATATATCTTCCTATTCATCTTGCTAAGCGCGAGATAACACAAAAGTGACAATTTAATTATCAAATTGATATATTAGTATTAATGCATAATGAGGGCGCGGAATCTGATGATATTATGGCCTGAACACTGAACATTTCAAGCACCTTTTTATTTATGAATAGGATGCATCATTAATTAGTTGATATATTTTAACCATTAATGCGAGCGCAAATCGCGAGCCGAAATTTTTGATAAACTGTCATGAAAAGGGGATTTTAAGTAGTTTGTTATACAATCAATATTGAGACATACATAACCCGCCAATCAAAAATGCAAGCATAGCAGCGCTAGCTGATGCGTTTTGACAATCAGACCTGAAAAGAGATATTTTGAAAACTTTATGGAATACATGAAAATAATAGGTACCTGTTACATCACAATTCGCGAACGCGCAGCGCAATTGGAAAATGTTAATATTCAGACCATAAAACTGACATTTTTACAGAGCACTTTTTAAAAATCAATATATAAATCAAAAAAATTAATGAAAGTTCGATTTCCAAGGAGAACTATGTTTTGTATACTGACTTCCAAACTTGATATTTAATCTCCGTGTTGAACAAGATGTGGATCACTTAACAGGCAATGCGAGCGCTAAGCGCAAGCGAAAATTTTATATAGTTACATGAAATATTTTGTCCAAGTCTTCCTCTCATTTTATTTTATTAATTCGTCTTCCTCCTTTCCTTTTTTCTCTTTTCTTTTCCTTCCTTTTTCTTTCTTTCCCACCTTTTTTTGCTCTACCCATAGGGGGTCCGGGCCCCTCGGGTCCCCACCTGGATCCGCCTATGCATGAAGAAGAGGCAATTGAATAATGGTTTTAAAATGATGTGTTCATGAATAATGTAATATCACTTTAAAAAATAATCAATGCGAGCGGGAAACTCGATCGATTTCTATTTTAACCATTTGATGCTTTCAATTTCGTTTAAATTCTCATCAGAGTAGGCCCTGCTAGAATTATGTTTAAAAATTGAACACTGCGGTTGGGGTTCAAAACTGCACCCCTAAATTTCAAATTGAACCCCTAGGGGTGCAATTTTGAACCCGCAGGGTGCAAAAATGAACCCCAACCGCAGGGTTCAACTTTTGAACCCCAAATCAGGGGTTCAATTTTTGAACCCATAGGGTGCTGATTTTGCATCAACCTTTCGGGGTTCAATTCTGAACATTTATTTCTTAGTGTGTGCAATAAACTTCGAAATTTCTGTAAATAATATCTGTCAATATATCCATCAGTGTTGTAAGTCAAGGCTCAAACCTCCAAGGCCAAGGCTTTAATACCCAAGACCAAGGCTTTACTCCCCAAGGCCAAGGCATGGAAACCCAAGGCCTAAAAACCTCAAGGCCAAGGAATTTCAAACTTTCAATATATGGAACAATGAGCCAACAACAAGGCGGCAGTTCGAATATCAGTTCGGCGCCCCTACATGTAGGTCGATCATCAATTTGCCCCCTCCCCCCCCCCCCGTTCGAACATCAATTCGGCCCCCAGTTCGAACATCATTTTAGCATCCCTTCGAACTCAATTTGCCTTCCCTAGTTCGAATATCATTTCGCCTCCCTAGCTCGAGTATCAATTTTGCGCCCCCCAAGTTTGAACATCGATTCGGCGCCCCCTAGTTTGAGTATCAATTTGGCGCCCCCTACCCCGAAAATCCATTCGGCCCCCCTCCCTATAGTTCGACTATCAATGCAGCGCCCCCACTTCAAACATCATTTCGGCGCCCTCCTAGTTCGAATATCAGTTCGGCGCCCCTACATGTAGGTCGATCATCAATTTGCCCCCCCCCCCCGTTCGAACAATATTCGGCCCCCAGTTCGAGCATCATTTTGGCATTCCTTCGAACTCAATTTGCCTTTCCTAGTTCGAATATTATTTCGCCCCCCTAGCTCGAGTATCAATTTTGCGCCCCCTAGTTTGAACATCAATTCGGCGCCCCTAGTTTGAGTATCAATTTGGCTCCCCCTGCCTCGAACATCGATTCGGCCCCCCTCCCTAGTTCGAGTATGAATTTGGCGCCCCCACTTCGAACATCATTTCGGCGCCCTCCTAGTTCGAATATCAGTTCGGCGCCCCTACATGTAGGTCGATCATCAATTCCCCCCCCCCCCCGTTCGAACAATATTCGGCCCCCAGTTCGAACATCATTTTGGCATTCCTTCGAACTCAATTTGCCTTTCCTAGTTCGAATATTATTTCGCCCCCCCTATAGCTCGAGTATCAATTTTGCGCCCCCTAGTTTGAACATCAATTCGGCGCCCCCTAGTTTGAGTATCAATTTGGCGCTCCCTACCTCGAACATCGAATCGGCCCCCCTCCCTAATTCAAGTATGAATTCGACGCCCCTACATGTAGGTCCAACATCAATTTGGCGCCCCCCCCGTTCGAACATAAATTCGGCCCCAGTTCGAACATCATTTTGGCATCCCTTCGAACTCAATTTGCCTTCCGATCCCTAGTTCGAATATCATACCCCCCTAGCTCGAGTATCAATTTTGCGCCCCTAGTTTGAACATCAATTCGGCGCCCCCTAGTTTGAGTATCAATTTGGCGCCCCCCTACCTCGAACATCGATTCGGCCCCCCTCCCTAGTTCGAGTATGAATTCGGCGCCCCTACATGTAGGTTGATCATCAATTCGCCCCCCCCCCGTTCGAACATAAATTCGGCCCCCAGTTCGAACATCATTTTGGCATCCCTTCGAACTCAATTTGACTTCCCTAGTTCGAATATCATACCCCCCCCCCTAGCTCGAGTATCAATTTTGCGCCCCCTAGTTGGGAACATCAATTCGGCGCCCCCCCCCCCTAGTTTGAGTATCAAGTGGCGCCCCCCTCCCCAGTTCGAGTATTAATTTTGCGCCCCCAGTTCGAACATCATTTTAACATCCCTTCGAACATCATTTCGGCGCCCTCCTAGTTCGAATATCAATTCGGCGCCCCTACATGTAGGTCGATCATCACTTCGCCCCCCCCCCCGTTCGAACATCAATTCGGCCCCCAGTTCGAACATCATTTTAACATCCCTTCGAACATCATTTCGGCGCCCTCCTAGTTCGAATATCAATTCGGCGCCCCTACATGTAGATCCAACATCAATTTGGCGCCCCTAGTTCGAATACCATTTGGCCCCCCCCCCTAGCTCGATTATCAATTTGGCGCCCCTAGTTCCAACATCAATTTGGCGCCCCTACGTCGAACATTAGTTCGCCCCCCCCCCCCCCCCCCCGTTCAAACATCAATTCTGCCCCTAGTTCGAACAGCATTTTGACATCACTTCGAACATCATTTCGGCGCCCTTTTGGTTCAAACATCATTTTCTTTCCTCCTCTTCCTCTTTTTTTCTTCTCGTCCTTCCCCTCTTCCTCTTTCTCCTTTCCCCTCTTCCTCTCTCTTTTCACCCTCTTCCTCTTTTTTCTCCTCTCCCCTCCCTTTTCTTCTCTTCCCTTCCTCTTTTTTCTCTTTCTTTCCCCTCTTCTTTTCCTCTTTTCTTTCCCCTCTCTTTTTCCCCCTCTTCTTTCTTCCCTCTTCCTCTCTTTCCTTTTTTCTCCTTTTCCTCTCTCTTCCCTCCTTTTCCTCTTTTTGTCTTCTCCCTCCCCCTCCCTTTTTCTTCTCTTCCTTCCCCCTCTTCTTTTTTTTCTCTTTCTTTCCGCTCTTCTCTCTTTTTTCTTTTTTCTTTCCTTCTTCTTTTCTTTCCCCTCTCTTTTTTCTTCTCTTTTTTCCTCCCCCTCCCTCCCCCTTTCTTTTCTTCTCTTCCTCCTTTTCTTCCCTCTTTTTCCTCTCTCTCTCTTTTCTTCTCTTCCTTTTCCTTTCCCTCTCTTTTTCCTTCTCTTTCTTTCCCCTTTTCCTCTCTCTTTTCCTTCCCTTCCTTCCCCCTCTTCCCTTTTTCTTCTTTTCTTTCCCCCTCTCCTCTCTCTTTTTCCCCTCTTCTTCCCCCTCTCCTCTCTCTCTTTTCTTCTTTTCTTTCCCCTCTTCCCCTTTTTTCTCTTTCCTTCCCTCTCTCTCTTTTTTTTTGGCCGAAGGGGGGGGGGGGCCAAGGCCCCCTCGGCCCCCCATGGATCCGCGCCTGGTCACAGAGTGACCACAGTCATGATCAAATTTTGGAAAAGAATCCCTATACCACGTATACAAAATCATACAAACTTTTCCGCTGACGCCCGTATGTTGATAATTCTGACAACTTTCCTTGATTTTATTTTATATTAAAAACTCATATAAAGTCCTTTTTGAGTTTTATTTTGTCATGATTTCATCCTACCTGAAATTATGACAATGTCCATTGTAAGCCCAATTCGAACAAACACCCATTTTAAATGTTGAGGGTGCTGGCTTTCCATAGTTTATCGGATCAATTGTAACTCATTGTAAGACGGGTCCGGATATCGCTTTTCTTATTCGAGACTATCATCACACGGTTATCGTTACACCTGCCAAACCGATTCCAAACCGACCGATGGTATATCATTGGAAGTAATGTTAAAGTTTTGGTCATTCTGGAATCGGTTTCGTTGGTGTGACTGTAACCGAAACCGACTCAAAACCGACCCATGGTATGTCATTCGAAATAATGTAATAGCTTTGATCGGTTTGGAATCGGTTTCTAGGGTGTGACTGCAACCGAAACCGACTCAAAACCGACCGATGATATGTCATTGGAAGTAGTGTCTGATCTTTATTTGGAATCGGTTTCTAGGGTGTGACTGCAACCGAAACCGACTCAAAAACCGGCTGATGGTATAATTACGTCATTGACAGTATACATAATAGATTTGGAAGTCTGGGGCAGGTTTTATCGGTGTGTCATTGCCAATAGGGATTGTCACTTTTTTCAAGCAATCTGCTTATGATGACAATCCTTCTCCTGCAAATTGTGAATATCATATAGTTAATAACTTTTGTCTGGAATTATATTCTTAGTAGTCTTTATTTATGATTCATGCCAAAAATGCTAGCATATTATGTTTATTATGTTATGAAAAATGTATTATACGAATTTTATGGATGCAGAAGAAAACAATAAATCAAATCAAATATACCATCTCCTTGTCTGCTTTGGGGGAGAGGATTCTTTTTCTTCCGTCAAAAACATTAAAACAATTTTTAACGCAACTTTGAGAGGTTAATTTCATTACACTTTCCCCCACATTTTTTATACATTCAGTTGTATAACGGGCGGAGGGAATAAATCGCACAAAGTGAGAAAACCTTCATCTGGCCAAATCCTTTCTAATAGGATTAACAAATCAAACTTGTCAAAATTGTGGGGGAAAATATAATCTTTCCGGATTTTTAAAAAAAATCCCCTGGTGATATAAAGTTAAATGAAACAAAATCCTACGTTTTATGTCGATGTGATCATTATTACCTTTTTTACGACAATGTTTTGTTGTTGCATCACCTGATGAAATGGGTCAAGTTTTGTTAGCTTGTATACTGAGCCTTAGAGGGTGTTGCAAGTAAATATTTGCGATCAATCACAAATATTCTGTTTCAATTTTACGATTGATTGATCACTTTTAACTATAGCGAATCAGATTACACTCCTTGTTTCATGGAGCAGATTAGCAATCAATCGCAAATTTGAAATTAATTTGCACGGCATATGATTGATTTCGGGAACGAAAATAGACTTGCAATTGATCGCAAGTTTCTTGCAACGCCCCATTAGGCTCCGCAAGTTTACAATAATTACTAAATGCCAATCACCAATCAAGATCATCGTTACATGCACATTTTGTTCAAAACACTGACCAGGAACCAATCGGAGTTGCTCTTTCATATTTTGTAATTCATCGCATAGCTTCATGTCATGCAGCACTGCTTTTAAGAGAGTGTTTGCGTAAGCGAGGTGTGTTTTCTCGATTTATTATTTGATTTGATTTGATTCATTTATTTTCACATTCCAATAACAAAAGTTTATACAAGTGTAATCATTTTTTCTTGGCATAACATAACAATAAGCAAAGGACATAATTAATAGCATATGCATATTTATACATTCTAATAATCAAAATAATATGTATTTATACCTTATAAATTTCCTTTTTTAGAATTATTAAAACAATAAAACAAATAGCAGAAAAAAAATATATACATATATCGATATAATACATTTTGAAATATGGGAGACCTGCATATTAAGCTTAGAGCTTGAACTTGATAAAGGCCTCAAAAGGAAAGGGGAAGGAAAACTAGACAAACAGTGCAATTATGATTATTGTATTCCCTTATGGCCCGTTTCTGGGTATTATTCATGAATGATTGATTTGTTATTACTAAACGAAAAAACGATGTTTCAGGCTGACACATGATAAGGTAATGGATCACTTGAAACTCCACCACACAGCAAAACCTGTGGTGTTAACCGGTGTACAGAGAGGACCACACCAGTTCTTTTACACCGGTGTTAAATTGATGGTGTTAGTTTTACACCTATAGGTGTTATTACAACACCTTTGGTTGTTACATTTACACTCTTTGGTGTTATGTTCAATCTCTAGGGTGTAATTTTAACACCTCAGGGTGTGGTCCTCTATTAACATAAATTGGTGTCAGTTTTAACACCACAGTTTTTACAGTGCATACATCCTCGAACAAAGAAGACCAAAAGGAAGAAAAAAAATATATAGAAGTATTACAAAAAATGTGAAACATGATGTTGTTTTCTAAATACTAGTAAAAAATATATCACAAAACTATATTTTCACTTTGAAAATGTGGAAATCTTCAATCGCTAGCTCGACTTGTCAAAACTTGCCATAGTTAGTTAGTTGCCATGTTGTTTTTTAAATTCTTCTGGCATTGTTAAAGGTCAAGTTCACCCCATATAAAATCAATGTTGATTTGAATCAAGAGAGAAAAATCCAACAAGCATGATGCATCGAAATCGGATGTAAAATAAGAAAATTGTGACATTTTGAAGTTTTGCATATTTTCAACACGTCCAAAAAACAGTCTATTCTCAACTCAGTGACATGCAAATGACAGAGTCGATGGTTACCATTACTCACTATTTCTTTTGTTTTTTATTGTTTGAATCATACACTATTTCATTTTCATCAATTTGACATTAAGGACCAACTTAATATACAATAAAATGTTATAACAATGTTAATACCACATGTTCGGGGAGGAATAATTTTTTTTCACAGAAAAATGAGAAGAAAATTAGCATATTTCATGTAATGAAATACAATATATATATAAGATAGTGAATAAGTGATGTCAGCAGTTCCCTCATTTGCATACCGATCAGGATGTGCACATAACTGTTTTGTGAAAATAAGCGAAACTTAAAATTTTCATAACTTTCTTATTTTACATCCGATTTTGATGAAATTTTCAGTGTTATGCTTGATGTTTTTTTTTTCTTTTTCTTCTGATTTTGTTGGGATGGACTTGTCCTTTAAGTTATTATATCAATCATCACATCAAATTGATTATTTTGTTCTCTTCTCAGGGATATACATACAAATCTTTTTGACCAATTCTTTAAGGAATCCACACTCAAAAATCCCTTCGTTTTAGTCGACCCCAAATTCCTCGACTTTTATTTCATGGAAAAAACATGATCATTTTATATAAATGTAGCCTTGCAAATTGTTTTCATCGAGAATGTTCTACATTTATATCTTTATTGATATATGATTATCCCATTGTTAGTGTTTACCATAAACACTTATTTCTCTTGCATAGTCATATTGTTTACAATGTCTATTCAAGTCTGTATTCATTTGTATATCATTTTATATCGGGGTAATCATTTCCCATGATTAAGTTGCGAAATAAAACAAATCAAACTTGAACTATTCATACACGTCACTGGATGGAATGATGACACATCGTACGTGTATTTGGGATAAATCGTTACTTTTTGAAGAAAAAAATACTCCCCGTCGTGCAAGATAGATCCGGGATTAACGTCAATCAGAATTTCTATGAAAATATATCTATTTGCAAGTCATTATGAATAATGAATTATTAGGTTTGTCTGCTGGCCTTGCTCGATGAAACCATCATGGTCAAATCACTGATATGGATCATCAAACATTTTGAATATCATTTGTCATCAATTAAATAGAATTAGATGTTATCTAATGAATGAAATTATAGGTAGCGTAATTGTGGTCTATTACATGGACCTATCCACAGAGGATTATTTTATTGTTACTGGGGGTGTTGAGCATTGTCACAGCACCCCCAGTAACAATAGATAATCCTCCGTGGATAGGTCCATGGTCCATTGCACCTTTTCTTCAGAAGTGTTAGAGGGACAAGCTCTCGATTTTATTAAAACTAATAAAAATCAAATTAAACACATATTAATTATCATTAACCATGCGCTGTCTTCCTATTTCATGGCGCCAGTGTACACTTTCAAAAATGGTTGGGCAACATACTGTCCACACAACAATATTGGTTAAACAATTTATCCAACTCTGGGTAGTTTTCAACCAATACTTTGTAGTTTTCACCCAAAGCACACATTATTGGATTAAAATTACCCAGATTTGGATGAAGTTTTAATTTACTAGTAAATGTTGTGTGGACAGTATGTTGCCAACTATTTTTGAGAGTGTAGTACATATTCAATTCAATCCAAGAATATATTCCAGAAACAGCTCATAAATGCAGTTTATATGATATTTCATTTAATCTTTTACTATAACAAAAGTAATGACAAATTAAAATACAATATTTATTACCAAGAGCCGCTTCAGCTGCCCCAATTTTTTCATTAAACGTGTACAAGATATGGGAACTACTGGTATCACCATTAAAATTGTAATGTTATGCATTTTAGCCCCCCCCCCCTATACAGCTTTCAAAATAATTATGGTGCCCCTGTGTTACAAGTATCAGAAATAGTAGAATGGATAATACATATAATATCTATAAGACTGAGGCAAGATCAGGAAGTTGATATTAAAAAAAAACTCTCAAGAGTTGAAAATGAAAATAAAAAAAGAAACAGTACTGTATCTTATTCAAGGGCGCAGAATTGTATTGTTTTTTACTTCCTTTTTGTCAAGACAATAAAATCATTTTATAAGCATGAACGGAGAATCATATTCCTGCTGCTTCGCTGCTTTGAAGAAGATTTATACTTTTTTTCTAAAACGAAACCTTATCCAGAATCAGATTGCATGCATCGCTTTGTAAGTTATTTATTTATTAGGTCTTCTTTATACAGGGTAGCCCTTTCAATATCGAGTATTGTTCTGCCAAGGGGCCCTGTCTATACAGATAAAACCATTTAAAATATACACAATAAGTTACAAAGTAAAACCGTACATAATACATAATAATAAACAAAACAAAAATAGTATTATACTTCGGATATAAATCACATTCACGCATACACATCCACAAACACGAGCACACAACCTCACACACACATACGCCTACACAAAAATAAATATATTACATTAAAAAACAACAACAACAACAGAAGAAAACAACAATAAAAATATCAATCTGGTTTGAGAGTAAAGCCATGGTCACATTTGTTCTACGGCGGCCGTACGGCGAGTCGAAAACAGCCGTTTCAACATTTTTTGTCCAACTACATATAGGTGGTTTGAATCAAAATTGATAAAACGGCTGTTTTCTACTCGCCGTACGGCCGCCGTAGAACAAATGTGACCATGGTATAAAAAGCCTACAATGCCTCTTAAATACATGAGCTGAGGTTACTGCACGGATACCGGACGGTAAAGTTGTTCCAAGTTAACGAACCATTATAATGTAGCGAGCGTTTAAAATAATCAGTTCGCTTCCATAAGCGAACCATAAATTCAGAACACGGTAAATGTATCGAAAATGCCTGTCAAACGACAATGAACAGCTGGGAGGTCATTGTCGAAAATTGGTGAACATTAACAGTTCGTCCTAGGTTTCGGAGATAACGAAAAATTGCAAATAATGTCGTTTGTTTGTTC
The DNA here is from genome assembly GCF_018143015.1 of Lytechinus variegatus. NCBI lineage: Eukaryota > Metazoa > Echinodermata > Echinoidea > Temnopleuroida > Toxopneustidae > Lytechinus > Lytechinus variegatus. Next base: position 16,306,574 of record NC_054758.1, on the reverse strand, counting down.
TATTGATTTCAATACGGTTACAAAAATCTTGCCATCAGCCGACAAGGCTGTTTTTTCCAGCAAGTCCGTAAAACAAAAGTTACAAAATATGTAAAAAGAACAAAACAAGTTTATGCATTTTGGAATAGCAGCATTAATAATGATAATTCATTGCACGCACACGCACTCATCTCCATGTCCCATATTCTGAAGTCGGGTTTAAGTTAAACTCAGGCTTAAAGTTGTGGCTTAAAGGTATTGTTTAACTTTGTGAGCAGCTGATTTAAAAAATTCTCAAACCAAGATGAAACATGGGTACAAGTGCATGTATTAGAACTAATAAACCCTGAAAACAACCATTATTGGGAATGAAAAGCTAAAACTACAAGGCAAAGCCCGATTTTGTAAATGGCCGTCTTATAGACGCCTGAATAGTACATATAAGTGTATGGGATGAAATTAAGATGGTGTTTCCGGTCACTTTATATTTCAATTTTTGAAGCACTGAATAATTATTTTCGAACGCAATTTTTTATGGGCATTATTATTTGTAACATATCACAGACACAGGTGACAAGTGTGACCTTCTAGCTCAGATTTCTAAAAAGTCAAACCAATGCTAACAAATCACTTTAAGTATGGATAGCCAATTGTTACATAAATCACCAACGATAGAGATATCGTATTTTTAGCTCATTTGACTCTCAAATCATTCATAATTGTTTAGGAAGTATAAATAGATCATTGTGTTCACCATTAATGAATCAGGAAAGAGCAAAGTACACAATAACATACAACTCAAAAATTGACACTTTTGGCTTCCCATAATTTTAGCACCGAGTTAGACCATGGTCTAAGTTAAACCTGACTTTAGAATACAGGCCATGGCCCGTATTCTAAAGTCGGGTTTAACTTAGACTCGGGTTTAAAGTTGTAGTTTAAGTATGGATAGCCAATTGTTACATAAATCACTAACGATAGAGATATCATATTTTAGCTCATTTGGCTCTCAAATCATTCATAATTGTTTAGGAAGTATAAATGGACGATTGTCTTCACCATCAATGAATCAGGAAAGAGCAAAGTACACAATAATAAACATACAACTTTATAAAAAGCTTGACATTTTTTACTTTAATATGATGATGGGCCCCAAGTCTGCGCACCTAACAATTTGAGTTAAGATTTAACATGAATTTCTTCTTATTTCACAAAATCTTTTAGTTCATAGTGTTCCTGATATTGTTAAGAGTAAGTGTACCAAATTTCTCATTAAAAAAATGAAAGAAAATTTAAGGTTTTCTTGAAAAAACCTCGGGCAGTCATTTTCAGATTGAAAAAAAAATGGTACCCCATGTCTGCGCACTCATTCACTTTGCACACGATTTGGGGATTTTGATGAAAAAGGCTGCACTTTGAGGCCGTCACATGAAATGCCCTAAATTCATTATTTTCCCACCATTTTGAGTCGGATTTTTTTATGAATACCTCTATGTATTGCATGTGTAAAGTTCGTGTTCGTTGCGTATCTTCTTTTACTAGAGTCGCGCAGATACGCGGGTGCGCATGCAGACTTGGAAAACCGCGCAGACATGGGGGAACTGACCATACCATAATTTTAGCACCGAGTTAGACCATGGTCTAAGTTCAACCTGACTTCAGAATACAGGCCCATGAGTATAGGACGAAACTGCTGTTTTGATTCAAAATTTTCATTAAAGACTTCTTGCTTTTTCATTGTCATAATTAAAGGGCACCTGACAATACATTTTCTATGTTCTTGATCCCGTCGTAGGCCTTGGAAGTGAAACTTTGTAGCAATTACGCAGACAGATTTAAAGGAAACCAAAACCCAAGAAGAGAAGTAATCTTATTGGAAAGAGTAAAATGAGAGAAACAATTTTTAACAAAGTTCATCAAAATCAGTTAAAAAATAAGCAAGTTATGGGAATTTGAAAACTCTTGTTGTATTTTCTATGGGCATCCTCAAATTGGCAGACGTGCTTCAAAATGGCTGATTTTGTGGACAACTCTCCATTTGTTTTGTACACAAATTTTCAGATTTTCCTCATTATCTTTCAAATTAAATCTTGCCTCCTTCTGAGCACAACATATGTCATGGGAAAATATAATCCACACCATATATGTCAAGGTCAGGAGGAGATAATGTGAAATATGTAAAATAAAGGGGAAAATCTGAAAATGTGTGTACCAAATATAGAGTTGTCCACAAAATCAGCCATTTTTAAGCACGCTTGCCAATTTGAGGATCCACATAGTAAGTACAACAAGACTTTTTAATCATCCATAACTTGCTTATTTCATAACCGATTTCGATGAAACTTTTTTTAAATTGTTCCTCTTATTTTACTCTTTCCAGTAAGATTGCTTCTCTTCTTGGATTTTGGTTTCCTTTAAGTCTCGGGAGGCTCTCATATATACTTCAATTATCATAATGTTCCCCGTCTTTCATAATGATCACTTAGGCCTGAGTATAGTGACAAGGAATTGGGGTAATTTGTCGACAACAGATCGAAAACCACCTCGTGGGAGCCATACTTCAGAAAACGATTCGTTATCAGATATCTACATTTATGACATTGGTGTTGATTGAAAATAATTGGATCTTGATATGATAATTGAGTGTAATCAAGCCATTTTCCCCACCTCTCGTCCACGACATGCTTGTAGATTTGTAATACCAGAGGGCCCGGTTGCATGAAATATACTATCAATTGTATGATTAATGGGGTCTTGCAAGAAACTTGCGATCAATTGCAAGTCAATTTCTGGTTCCTAAATCAATCATAAATGTCATGCAGTTAATTGCGTATTTATGATTGATAGATAATTTGCTCCTTGAAACAAAAAAAAGTTTATTCTGATTTGCTACAGCTAGCTTTGATCTATCAGATGTAAATTTGCAACAGAATATTTGCAATCGATCGCAAATATTTTCTTGCAACACACCCTAAGTGTCACTGTACCTCCACGGCAAATCCACATAATACAAACACGTTACAATCAATCCTAAATATCTTTCATACAGATTTTTCATGTGACAACCTCATCAAACTTGTTGCAAAGTATGTATCAACAGCGTGTAACCTATACTTAGATTCTGAGTATGATTGAGATGACATTGAGTCATAGGTTATATTAAAAAAAAATCGTCTATAAAGCAATGATTATGTCAGGGGCTACGTTAGAGTAGAAAATGAAATGATATAAATTCATACTGTAGAATAGAAAAAAAAAAAATGATTGATCTACTCGGAATACATGTTACAACATTGTCTGCTTTCATAGAGCTTATTTTATATGACTTCATTTGTTTTATGCCTTACAGATGAAATATGACAAATGCGTAGTTTGAATTTGTTCGGATTATCAAAAACCAAACTATATGTGCGCGCATTTTCTTACATCTTTTCGTACCGGGTATTTCTCTCGCTCTCATTATTTCTCTTGAGGAAGACACTCTATTCTTTGTTCAGCACGGTTACAGCTAATCATTCCATACTCAATAATAATATTGAATGGTTATGTACATCTTCACTCGTTTTTACATCCATATTGTTCATTGTAAAATAAAGCTTCTTAGTGGAAGTTTTCGAAATTCATGGATCGTTTCACAATACTAAATGACAATACCATTTTCAGTGTAATTTCATTTAAACGCATTAACTATAGTCATTGTCATAATGTGATTTTTCTGTCTAAATTTATTCATCTATTTATTTATTTATTTTTTCGATTCTGTATATAGATGTATGCTGATAAATAAACACAAATGTCAACCCTTGCAGATAAACATTCAATGGAATATTCAATATTGAATACAAAAAAATCAAATTTGCAAGAAAAAAAAAGTGACACCGGACGTCATAGGCGGCGGAAGGGGGGGGGGGACCTGTCCCCCCTAATTTTTTTTTGCTTGTCAATTTTGTTTCCTGCGTTCCCCCATAAATTTCAATTCAATTCAATTTATTTTTCATTCTTCAACATAATACAAGATAAAATTTCTGATGGACCCCCAAATGAAAATGTTTGTGGTCCCCCCTAAAATTTATGTTGATGATCTTTTTTTTTTGCTTGTCAATTTTTTTACCTGTGTCCATCCCAAAATTTCCATTCAATTCAATTTATTTTTCATTCTTCAACATAATACTAGATAAAATATCTGATGGACCCCCCTATTTTTTTTACTTCCGCCGCCAATGCCGGACGCCAGTGGCGTAACTACCGGGGGGCATGGGGGGCACGTGCCCTCCAATCGACTGGCAAAAAAAAACGGGGAAAAGGAAAAAGAGGGAGAAAGGAAGAGAAACGTAGTGGGAAAAAACATTATTGTCCATTGTAATGTTATATCATATCATAATTATGTTATGTATATTACATAAGAAACATTTTTTTCATAACTTTATTAAACATAATTTGCTCAGGGCCTATGTCGTCATTGTTCCTGGTGCCCGCATTGTCTGTTTACCGAGAACTATAATCCTGTTATACTAAAACCTCCCGTTCTCAAGTCAAGCCAAATATATTTCCTCGCACTTCGAGTTATAATTGTTTTATGTACAATAGTATGCTTCTTCTTAATATAAACCATTTCCTATCCGTGCTTACGTTCGCAGTAGTGAATTGGTGAAATATGTCTGCTCTCCATAAATTCCTAGAATCAGTCCTTAACTTGAAATGTCCCTTTTTCTAATCTGAATATTCAAAATTTTCAGCTCGCGCTTCGATTAGTAAGATGGGTATGTTAATCATGTTTAGATGTAATTCTGACAAAATCAGCAAGCGCTTATTGGCACTCGCATTATATGACTATGGTGAGATGTGTATATTCTTAATGGATTCCTAAAATATAGTCCTTAAAATCTTTCTGCTTGGGGGTCAATATTTACAAAAATTTTAGCTCGAGCTTCGCACTCGCATTATTTAGACAGGTACGTATCATGATTACAAGAGATTGATTATAATGTCCCTTTTTAGGTCTGAATATCAAAAATTTTAAGCTCGCGCTTCGCGCTCGCATTATTTGACCAGTGAGACACATATCCGTTTAATGGCACTGCCCTTAAAATTTCTCTATTAGGTCAGTATACCTGGCAACTGGGCGCCGCTTTGCGCGCTCACTTAGTAACTCAAAAATTTTTGCTGGTGCCCCCCCCCCATGCCATGACCCACGGTACGCCACTGCCGGACGTATTGGGATTCATACATTCCTTTTTTGAGTGACAGATTGATGAGTTGAGTCTGGATGATTAAGACTATGCCAAAAGTCAACAAAAGTTTGCAGGGCAGAAAAGATGAATAGGCGAAAGTCGTTACGCATAGGGGGGCATCCACACAGCCTCACGCACATGCAGTGACAGATAAAAAAAATAACTTTGCATTGTGTGCGAAGAGGAATAAAAAGAGGGTACCGTGCTACTTTACGTTGGATAATAACTACCAGTTTCTCGAAATCTGGTGGCTATTATTATCATCCACAGTGTGACTCCGCGCGCATCCGACTGGTTGTGTTTTTTTTTGTCTGCGGGAGCGGGTTATGGGAACTAGGTATAATGTGATTATTGTTCTCGGTTACCAAGTTCCATCGGATTGTAGATATGTTGCACTCAAAATGTGTCCTACAGTCGAGTTTACCTTAAAATTTATATAGAACTAAACGTTTTACTCTGTTAACAAAGTGGAAGTAAATTGAGAGATGATGCTGATGTCAGCACGAGAACTAATTTTACAAGACAACGGCAAGCTATGAATTAGGTAAGTAGGTCATTCATTCATTTCGATCGTGTTTATTTGTGATGATATAACTTAATGCACTAGAAAATGAAAGATAATATAACGCCGTAACTATTTTAGAACGTTTGGCGCTATACGCCCCTATATATACGCACATGTGTTTATGCATGGACGGGGAGGGGGGGGGGGATGCATCGCGGGGTTCTGTCGTATGATATATATAAAACAATAATTTTCCAAAATCTAAGAAGGAGGGGATTAATGATTAATGATGTAAACGCGAACGAATTTAGTAATTTTAACAGTAAATGATACGGAATGTCCTAAAAAGATGCACAATAAATCAGCACATGCAGTATGAATAATTTCGGTATAACATAAGTAGGCATTATTATTTCATAGGCATATCCTATCCCTGTCAATTGTTCTTCGTTACATAAACAATGGAGTTATTAGTTTATAATTGGCATTAACTGTTGTAAGTGTATAATCGGGCGTATATTTTTGTTTGGAAGATTGGTCCTAATTATAGCATTAACGTGATGAGAGGCAATTATGTGAATATTGACTGCTTGCTATGAGGAAAGCCAAGGTTTCAGTTACATTTCGTGTTACACGTCCAAGCGCAATACTAGACAAGGACCATTGTCATTCTTGCGCCATTCCAAATATAATTCATTATTCCGTATCCGTTAATAATATTCCTTACAACCCTTTCTTCTTAATTTCTCGACTTTTCTATTGATATAACCTGCATCCCGAAACTCCTTTTTTTCTCACACTCTCTGCTTTCAATAGAACGGGATAATTATCCATTTGAGAAGATCAGCAAACATAACTGAAAAGTTTTTTTTAGGGCGTTCAATGCCAATTCAATACCATCTACGTCATAATGAAAATCCGCATGTAGCCATGACGTCTAAGCGATCTGTGCCACCGTTTCTATGTAATATCTCCATGGAATTTTGAGCAATTTTCCCAAGAAATTTAGTCCATTCTTCTCGAATGCTAAGTTCCATTTTTCTCATCCAACACAAGAACATACCAAATAATTGATGAATGCTATCATTACTTGTCTCCTCTCACTTTGTTGTAAAATTATTTGCTGGAAACTTTTTTTTCTGCAGAATTGAAATAATTTTTGAAGGGTGCATGGGGAATGTGGGGGGGGGGGGTCTCCATTGGAATCACTTCATTACCTGGGCGGTAGGATCGGGGGAACTTTCACCGTACATATGCAATCGTTTTGTATTTTTGCAACCGTTGCACTCTCTCTCTCCCTCTCTTTCTCTCTCTTGGTTGATCCCTTCCTGGAATCCATAACTTGATTGCAAATCCGATGATAGAGATTTAAGAACAAAGTTAGAACGGAAGTCATAATTTTTATGAAGGGGAAAAAACACACGATTTCTTGTGAAAGGAGCGTTTTAGTATCAAGGGTTTCACTCCTTCCAAGGAGCAATCGTACGCAGAATATCGATAACTCAACGTACCAAAACTTCTTGCTCGATCGCCAAGCTCGCGCGCACGCATGAAGAAATTTTCTAGGGATTTAACTACATGAATATGGGCCTGTAGCATTATTTCGAAGATAAAAATCCAATAGGAACATGAAGAAACGTACGTGATAAACAAAGTTTTGAAAATTTCTGACAGAATTACACGGGCGAAAATATCAATTGAGTTATGTGAATTAGGTTATATAACTGAGTTCACAATAAGGGTAATTAAGATGAAGAATGACATTCCTTAGTTTATATAAAGGACGAAGCGTGAATTGTATCTTTTGTGCATGCTGCTACTTTATTATCGCAAAATCGATTTGGGAAATAGAATTGAAAATCAATAATGACATGAATGACCATAATAGGGTGCAGTTCATTAACTTAATTGCATAACCCCATCTTAGAAGCAGCCCCTCTCTCTCTGGTACTGGGGAACATGAATAATTGTATTTTTCTATTGCAGGGGTTTTACTTTTTCTTCTTCCAGTCTGGTACAGTCCGGCACTGGCGTATTATCGTACCTTGCATTATTCTAAGGCCAGGATATAATGCAAGTAATTTAGGAGTCAGTATAAAGACCAAATTCTTTCTATATTTTAAGTGGCGCAATGAACAATAACCAAAAATATAAAAAATGAAATAATAAAAAATAATGGGGGGGGGGGCAGACATGGCGTATGGGGCAAAACTTCTTAAGAGCTCAGTGAGTGCGAATGATTTTTTTTTTTTACATTTTAAAATACAAAAAATCTAATTCTGTGACAGATTTAGACGTAATATTCTGGTCATTTCAGGAAATAATAGCATATTTCTCCCCATTCCCTTTCTTTCTTGTTCTCCCCTTTTCAATTGGCGTATGGGGCAAAACTTCTTAAGAGCTCAGTGAGTGCGAATGAACTTTTTTTTTTACATTTTAATATGCAAAAAATTTTAATTCTGTGACAGAGTTTGACGTAATATTCAGGTCATTTCAGGAAATAATAGCATATTTCTCCCCATTCCCTTTCTTTCTTGTTCTCCCCTTTTCAATTGGTCGTGAAAATTATTTTTGGGAGCCCATGCATAAACACAAGCCCCCCCCATCTGTACGCCAGGGATACTTTCTCTTTCTGTTTCGAAACCTAGAATGCACTGGTCAGATATATAGCCTCAGAAACGGATCTAGAGGGGGGGGGGGTGCAACCCCCCCAAAAAAAATCCGGGGACCATTTTTTAAAATCTTATTTTTTTTAAACTTGTAATTTTATTTCATTCTATTTCTATGTATTTATTTCGTTTATTGTTATTTCTTTTTGGGGGGAGGGGGGGGGGGGGCGAACAAATGTCACAGAGTCCCTTGCCCCCCCCCCCATCAGCTATTTTGAGGACACGGTATCAGCTTATCAGTAACAAGCTGTTCATAATAAAAGTATTAGGCTAACAGTGCTTATTCCAAGGTCCCCAATTCTTTGTATCTGTGTTGTTAACTGGCCTTACATTGCAGGAAAATGCAACTTAATTTTACAAATTTTCATGGGGGTTAATTTGGCAACGACCTCTATACCAATAACGGCGGTGTTTTAGATGCAAGAAACGCCATTTTCACACACAGATTTTCAAAAATTTTCCCTACTGTGGGAGGGGGGACACCCACTCCCACACCCTCCCCCCTCGCTCGCTCCGCTCGCTTGGACTCGGTCGCTACGCTCTCTTGCATACCACCCCACCCCCCCTTTATAAAAAGCTGGATCCGCCCCTGAGCCTATAGGTCTGCAGTGAAATGATCATCGACACACTTAATTCTATTCTTTTTTTTGGGGGGGGTCGGAATGACATCACAAATACCAATTTTTATTGTTTGTCATTCTTTTATTGTCTCTTTTCAAGGTTTATTGGAACAGTGATATTGGAAAGTTTGCCCAGTTCACCCCACACTTTGTTGAATGAATTCTGTTGACGTTTTTACTTTAAACAAACCAGTGTAAATAGTCATTTTAAAAGTTGCGTGCACAAATCGGATTGTATACACAGTTGGTGGTCCCAATATTTTACTAGCCATTTTTTTAATGGAAAACGGGGGGGGGGGGGGGGGTGGTGTCATCAATCTAATACTCTTTATTATCTTCAATGTATAGGCAGATTTGTATCAATTTAAAGCTTTGATTACCAAAATATATAGTTCACTTTGAGAGAAAATTGTATAACAGTCCGCCCTTTCACACGGGAAAATAATCGTAATTTGAATGATGATTCCATTAAAAAAAAGAGGCTAATGACGAATTTCAGCACGTGTGAAACCAAAGTAGAATCACGAACATAATCACGAATTGAACTCGAGAGGTGAATTACGGTACGAATTTTCCATATGAAAGGTCCGATGATTCTAAAGACGAATTGCGATTATCATTTCAATGATGATTCAAGATTTACGTGTGAAAAGGCACTAAATTACTGTAAAGTTGTCAAAGACTTTAGCAATAATCGCGCTAAAAAACCCTTTGTAAAAAAAAAGTTATTGATGATTCCAGTAAAAATAAGGCTAATGACGGATATATATTTAGCACGTGTAAAACCAAACTAGAACATGATTAGAATCACGAACGCTAATCACAGTCACGATTACAATAGCAATCATCATTACAATGATGATTCAAAATTCACGTGTGAAAAGACCCATTGTCCAATATCCGATTGGTCCCATCCCACGTGGTCTAATCCTAGTGCACTGCAAAAACTCTGGTGTTGATTTAACACCAGCCCGGAATCTATATATGTCCACATTAGAGAAGTGTTAAAACAACAGTTTTGTTTTGGTCTAACACCAGATAGGTGTTTATACAACACCAATTAGTATTAACACTGCATCGGCTTGATTCCAAACTGGTGTCGTTTCAATACTTCTCTGGTTTAGACATATATAGATTCCGGGCAGGTGTTAAATCAACACCGGAGTTTTGCAGTGTAAGTGGCACGAATTGCTATTTAGCCCATTCCCAATCTGTTTAATTTCTAGTGAGGCTTTGTCTTATATATGGACCTTCCCATTTCGTGTAATATTTTGTGACTTGTCTGTGATAAATGAACTTTCGATTCATACATTTTCATTTGTATTATTCAAATCGTTTACTATAATAAGAAGACGAGGGGGAAATGAGACCAGTTGGGCATGAAAAGTTGGACCATGGACGTATGGTTAGACTAAGCGATTGGAAAGCAAGGTAATCAGACCTTATAGTAGACCAGTTGGTTTGTCTTGGACCATATCTGCTAGTAGACCAAAAGGGTTTTGCAATGATGGTTTTAGACGATCTGAAATTGGACCATCTGCCGGTAGACCAAGTGTGTTAGCCATGGTGGTGTTTATGAGAATTAAACCGTCTGCTAGTAGACCAAGCGGGTTGGTTTTGTAGACGATCTAAAATTGGACCATCTGCCAGTAGACCAAGAGTGTTAGCCATGTTGGTGTATATGAGAAATTAAACCATCCGGTAGTACACCAAGTGGGCTTATCAATCTGAATTTTCGAAGTAGATCATCTACTAGTATACCAGTTAAGTGGGTTAAGCCATGATGGTGTTAGATGATCAGAGATTCAGACAATCTATTAGTATATACAGCAAGTGGGCTTATCAATCTGGATTTTCGAAGTAGATCATCTACTAGTGAACCAATTAAGTGGGTTAAGTCATATTGGTGTAAGACGATCATGGGCCCGTTGCAGAAAGAGGTGCGTTTTTAAAAACGCAAGCCAAAAAATCAATCGCAAGTCCCAAATGCGCGCTGCAAATGAAATTTTTCATTTAATCATTTCATAATTGCAACTCTTTCTGCATCTGGCCTAGCTCAGAGATCAGACCATCTGCTAACAAACCTGCCTATCAGGTTCAAAACGTCAAATCTCGCTATTGCACTTTTTTTTAGCAAGAGATGGGAGCTTGGGCATGTTGGGACTCGGAACCCCAAGAATGCCATCGAAAGTTATAAACTGAGATAAGGAAAGCAAATGAGTGGAATGTTTCTACAGCATCCGCGCATTTCCCGTTGCACACATGCACCGAAATGTTAAAGGACAAGTTCACCCCAACATAAATTTGATTTGAACAAATAGAAAAAGATCCAAGAATCATAACACTGAAAATTTCATCAAAATCGGATGTAAAATAGGAAAATTATGACATTTTGCTAAATTTCACAAAACAATTATATGCACATCCTGTTCGGTATGCAAATGAGGCGCTAATGATGTCACTCACTCAATATTTCTTTTGTATTTTATTATATGAAATATGTTAATTTTCTCCTCATTGGAAGGTGAAATAAGTTTTCTTTCTCCATGAACATGGGGAATTACAATTGTTCTAACATTTTATGGTTCAGTAAAACTGGTCCTTATCGTCAAATCTGAAAAATTGAAATATTGTATGACTCAAACAATAAAAAGCAAATGAAATAGTGAGTGAGGGACATCATCGACTCTCTCATTTGCGTGTTGCCGAGTTGTACATATAACTATTTTGTGAAAAATAAGCGAAACTTTTAATGTCATAACACCGTCTTATTCTACATCCGATTTCGATGAAATTTTCAGTGCTATGCTTGTTAGATTTTTCTCTCTTCATTCAAATCCACTTTTGGTTGGGGTGGACTTGTCCTTTAATTAAGGTTGAAGATCGAAGGTCATGAAGCAAGATGTCATACATCATGATCCTGGATCGATAAAACATCTGTGAGTCTATCATCTGGGGTAGAGGTCAAGGAGTCTGAACTGTCAAAGATCCAGAGCGCGTGTACAAGTATTGTTCTACAGGAATGTATTTTCCTCACTACCGGTACCATTTTATAACTTTTTATATTTCGTTTGACTGTTTGAGGTTTGCATAATATTGAAGTGGTTTTATGGCGACAGTTTGGAGCTTCAAAGACGTCAAGTACCAATTACATGGCAAGGTGAGATGAATGCCCACAAAGGCCTCTCCCATTTCGACTTTATATTGACTTTTCTGTGATTCTATAGGCATCTGCCGTATTTTCAGTGAATGATATAAAATATAAGCCACTCACAAAAGGGTGCGTTACGGTTATTGACGACGATCCTTCTTTATTTTTGCGAAGTTTTTTTTTGCGATGTTTACGGGAATCAGTGAAAAACAGTTTGGTGAAGCATTTCTGGCGCTCTTGTGTCTACGTACCTCTTATCAAAGTGCAGTAGTGCATAACATTTGCCATGAGCAATGTTGAATTCCACATTACAGCGACATAATTGTTTGTTTGTTCGGTTTTTGGAATAATTATACGTCCATTGTATGACGACTATCATTTTTGCAGTCAGCAAAACATATATTTATACATGTAAATAAATGAATAAATAAGTAAAAACATAATACTATTTATGTTTTTACTTATTTATTCATTTATTTTAGATAGATAGATAGATGGATGGATGGATGGATGGATGGATGGATGAATTAATAAAAAGTACCTCTTGTCCCTACTGGCCACCTGGGTTATGATTATAACGGGGTCTTGGCAGTAATGGTGTAGCTAGGATTTTGCAAAGGGGAGGGGGCCAAATTCGTCCGCCCAAAAATTTGACAAGCAAGCAAGCAAGCAAAAAAGGTGTTCGAAAGAGAGGGCCGGTAGTGGCTCGTCAGTGACCAGTTTTGACTCGTCAAGGGGGGGGGGGGGGGAGGGAGGAATACGTCCCTTGCATGGGTTGTGACTCGTCACGGGCCGGGGGGGGGGGGGGTGGGCAGCAGTCTGCCCCTCCTTAGGTACGCTACTGGGCAAGGGTGCCGGAAGCGGGGGGGCAGGGGGGGCACTTGCCCCCCCAAAGAAAATTTTGGGGGGGCAAAACGAGATTTTGCCCCCCCAATGTGCCCCCCTAAAAGTAGAAAAATGATATTATTTAAGGACAAAAGTAAACGATAAAGGCACTTTTCTGCTTAAGAATTGTCATATCTTTTGTCAAAAATGAAAAAATTTCGCCCCTGACGGGGCAATTACACATCTTAGTAAGCCTTGTGTCTTTTGACGAACATGTCCCTCTATGAAACATACCTTTGATAAGCCCCTTTTTTCATCTAATTACAGTGTGATAACGTTTAACCTTTAATACCCCCATTCCACAGAGAACAAGACCGCTGGAATACTTTTGAAAGACCATGAATTTTGGTTGATCTTTCAGAGGTCTCTCAATGAACCTACAATGGTCTTTGAGGTCTTACACGAGTTTTGACCAATCTTTCAGTGATCTTCGTGGTCTTCATGGGCTCCAAAACTTTTTGAAACGGTTCAAAACAGTCTTACAACGGTCTTACAGGAATATTGTCTTTCAGTGGTCTTTCAGCAGTCTTTCAGCGGTCTTTCGATGAACTTTCAAAGGTCTTCATAGTCTTTCATTTATCTTTCGGCAGTCTCTCAATAATTCTGAAAGATCACTTATTGCTTAAAGATCTCTGAAAGACCAATTAAAGATCTCGAGAGGACTAGTCTAAGACCAGTACGACAAGAAATATCCATCAGTCTTTCAGAGTTCTTTGAGGGGTCTTTCTGAGCCATTCCACAGAGATGAACAATTTCATTGATCTTCAAAACCGCTGTAAGACCTCACCAATTTTAAGTCTTTCAGTGGTCTTTCAATGGTCTCCGTTCTGTGGAATGGGGGGCCTATTATAATGAATACATTTCAGACTAAAAAAATTGCATGCTGGCTGTGTCGGCTAACAAACGCGAGGTCGCCCAGAAACGCTCAGACCGGGGTGGTGTTTCATCAATATTTTCGTCCGACAAGTTGTAAGATCTGACAACTTTTCTGTATTCTGATTGGTTGAGAAGCACTGTTACCATAGTAACTGTCGGATAAAACAGGACTTGTCGGATAAAACGTCCTACAAGTCCTTTCATGAAACGCTCCCCGGACCAGATATCACCAACGCGCGTGAACGCTAGTTACTCGAGCAATATATGGAATCTGAAAATAGCTGTAAAACCGAAAAGTTTAAAGAGTTATAGAGGATTGAGTAATTGCTTATTGGATAAATGAGAAGATGCTAGCTTGATCGAGTCGGCGAAAGGAGTGCAGAGCAGGAGTACTCATCTATCAACTAATCAAGCCTCTTCTTCAACCTTTTCTGGTTTACTGTCTTTATCAAGACTACGCCCGTTTGAACAAAAAATTACTCGACTATCAACTGTTTACTTCCTCCTATCAATTTTACTTCTTCCTCTATCCACTTTTTTTTTTCGAAAACTCCACATGGTGTACCGTCAACCACATCCGCTGTTGGAATGTAATTGTTTTCTTCTAAATAATGTTACATAATGTACATTATAAACTGCCGTAGTTTGTTAGTTCATGATTATTTACAAATGAATATTTCCTGGAATTTGATATTCATCATTTCCTAGTTATGGTCACATTTTCCCCAGAAAATATGTAAAGAAAAAAGAAGATTTTGAAGGGGCCATCCAAAAGTGCTTGCAGCCAAAGGAAACACATAAATCGAGTGATGTTTTAAATTTTCAGAAAAGTTTTAAATTGTTGGACAATAATTAAGCAGGTCATATTTCTTTTTCCTCCAGTTACAAAATATGAAACGTTTTCCTATGCATGGATAATCAGGGACTCTCTCCAATGCTGAGGTCAGAAATTATTTAAATAGAATGGGGATTTAAGCGCTTATCGTCGTCTGCCACGTCAGAACAGTTTGACATTTTGAATTAAAAAAGACATTGATTAGAATGTATTTTGGTTCTGTTGTTACGCTTCTTCTGCTTAATACACTCCTTGAAACTTATAATAATTGTGCTCTCTCGCGTCGTCCGTGTATGCAAATGTACATAAATAAATATTTCTGAAAGGATATTGCATGAAAAATGTAATTTCTGGTATTTTGAGTCAATATAAGCGTATTACGTAATTTAATTGATCAGACACGAAAACCACATTCCGAATTATAAGATCGTTTTGCGCGTAGGTTCTCATAAACTCTGAATATAGTCTTTCGTAGTGAATTCTATGTTTAATTCTCAAGAAATTTATTTTTGAATTCTCTTTAATAGAAACGTAACTTTTAAACTCCATTTTTACACAAAGTCCTTACCGTGGGGGGGGGGGGGTCCCACGCCCTCTCCCGCTCGATCGCTTCGGTATCTCACGCTGTCAAAAATATTGTGCCCCCTTCGGGATTTTGCCCCCCCAAAACTGAAAGTGTTCCGGCGCGCCTGCTACTAGGACTTGCTATATCTTGGGAGAACGAGCACATGTAGTTAGAACAAGATTGAACACGGTAGATTGAAGGTTTGTTATATACGGTCGTTGTCAAGGACGCGTTCAGCCGGATAGTTGTCACGTTCGGTGTCAGAGTCACGGTTAAAGCCCCAACCAAATCAAACACACCTTACCATCACCATGCTCATGGACGGAAATCTGTCCCCAAAAGTAGGGGGACCAGGGGCTGGAAAATTTGACAACCCCCCCCCCTCCAAACAAAAGGTATCACCTATTATAAATGTAAGGTCATTATAAATTGACAAGCAAAAAAAAAACAAAAAACAAACAAACAAAGGTTTTCACCCCAAATGTACGGTCATTTGAAATACATGTAGAGGAGCCGTGGTGTAGTGGTTCTGGCTCTCCCCTTGTAAACAGAGGGTCGTGTGTTCGAATCCCAACGTGGTCTGGGGTAATTAATCCATAATTATTGTCAATTGTCCACCCAGGCGTTAAATGGGTACCCGGTAGGATGCGAAAGCCAATGTAGTATGCCTAGCAATTGAGTCTTGGAACTCTGGTTGGAATGCTCCCCAGGGAGTGGAAAAGTGCATACATTGTATGCAGGCATGCAAGAATCCGATGACCGGGGTAATATATATTAGAGACCCGCTGTGTTAAGCGCTATATAAATGCGGAATATTATTATTATGATGGATTATTTCGACTTTGAATGATGTATTTTTCTCCATCCTAAAAGCTTAAAAATAGTAGGGGGACATGTGATATTGTGTCCCCCCCCCTCCCCCCTCCCTGGGATTTCCGCCCATGTCCATCATGCTCGCAGAGCATCATATTATGTGACATTCCAATCTTCAGGGGGTCGGTTGCATAAATAGTTGCGATTAAACACAAGTCAAACGAATCAAGCGTAAAAGCAAGCGAAATGCACGTATTTCATTGGTTGAGAATCAAGATATGTATGATTTTTATAGAGTTTGATTGCATGTCTCTCACAGACTGCAATGCGCCCCGTGGGAGACAGAGATTATATTCTTGCGCTCTGATTCCTCTGTGTTAGAAGCTCCTTGCTCTGAATGACCCGGCCCACTTCCCATAACACCATTGTCTTGCTTTGTTTGACCAAAGAGAGTTCTACTCCCAACTCCCTGCATGGTTTGACCGTGGATCCATGCTAGGTTCATGGTTTGACTAATGTTAAAGGGAGACTATCCTCTCAGGAGGCCATTTACGAAGTAATTCCCCCTCTCCAGGCTCTTAATTTTCCTTTTTTGTTTCGTTTTGTTTGGCAATTAATCAGTAGTAATTGACAATTTTTCATTGCTACGCACTAGATTTACATATTCTGATGTTATGTATTATTTATTATTTGTTTTCGTTAGTTTTTTCTTTATGTAGCTTTAATCATCGGGGAGGGGGGGGGGGGGGTGGCCACTAATGGCCCGTGTGCTGTACTGATAGTCGGGAATTATGTGAAAAACATTCGAACTTTTGATGAGAACTATATTATGACCATTTAAGTAAAAAGAAAAATGCTTCATAGATTTTACTGTGGATTTTTTTTTCATTCCAGGGCATAGCATTGTATGAAAGAGTAGCGGAAAATAGGTTGTTATCATTAATTTTGGAGGAAACTAAACTAGAGACAGCAAAAAAAAAACATTCAAAGAAAACATATACAGAGCAAAAATGTAGACATTCTGAATTTGTTGCAAGGTGAATAATGGACACATTATTCTTCAATGTTAAGTATTTGAAATATGGTAGTATATATACGTGTGTGCATTTGTTTTTAAACTTTTGTAAGAATTAGGAAAATGATATCGTGATGTTTTCTTTTTTCAAAATATATATGTTGAGAACATCACAAGGGGTTTCTGCTGAAAAAAATCCTACATTTTTCTCTTTAAGAGTTGAAGCCAAAAATATATGTTTTCGCATACATTAATAACCAAGATTAGTTATCATGGTAGAAATAACTATACATCTTTGCTGATTAGGTCACGGGCAGCGTGCGTGCCAATTTTCGACGCGACGGTTCAGTCGAAGGCCGAGATCTCAAACGGGTTACGGGGGGGGGGGGGGGGCTTCGATTATGTGCAAAGTATGCATTCCGGTGGTATATGGTAGCGCTCGTATATTACGTCACAAACTGAAATTCCAAATTCTAATAACTCTGAATCTTTGATGGATTTTCCTCCAACCTTCACCGATTTTGTATCTTTTCCCGGCATTTAAAAAAAACATGTCAGGGTGAACTATTCCCTTTAACGTTTCACGTTGGCCCATATTCATAAGCTCAAGCGGGAAATCTAGTTTTCCATAAATAGCATTTAAAGAGATGGTCCGGGCTGAAAATATTTATACCTTAATACATAGAGTAGAATTTACTGAGCAAAATGCTGAAAATTTCATCAAAATCGGATGACAAATAATAAAGTTATTGAAGTTTAAAGTTCAGCAATACTTTGTGAAAACAGTCATCATAAATATTCTGGCTGATGATGTCACATCTCCACTTTCCGTTTTCTTATGTTATTACATAAAATCATAATTTTTCATTAATTCAAACTTGTGTGAATAATATGTCACCCTTATAAAGAAATAAGTTGCAGCAATAAATATCTAATGCACTATATCAGTTTTCAATCCAATTTACCTAGTTCTTGGAGGAAAAAATTTGAAGAAACCTAATTTTATATAATAAAATATATAAGAACAAGTGGAGATGTGACATCATCAGCCCACCTAATGAATATTAATGACGTCTGTTCTCACAAAATATTGCTAAATTTTAAAATTTTAAACTTTCAGCCTGGACCATCCCTTTAAGAATCCCTGGGAGACATTCGCGAAATGCGTGTATTCACAATATTACACGCTTTACTGTATTCAATATTCTATCTGACAGCGTGTCAGCTGAAATGTGATTATCGCCTGATCAATACAAACAATAACTATTGGTATTCATTCATCCATTTTCATGGTTTTGTGCAACCTGAGCGGTCGATTGTTGGGCTCGAATTTGTTTGATTAAAGGCCAGGTCCATAGCTACAATAGGTTGACTTGAATGAAATACGGAGAAAAATCAGACAATCATAGTAATGATGTTGTTATAAAATTTGGGTGTTGAATTGGAAAGTTATGATATTTTACAGTTATGCTGATTTCTAAAAAAAAGTTATACCTGGCATGATTTGATGAATTATCAAGCTCACTTTTTCGTTTGTATTGCGCCGACCCCGATATCTGTTACGCACGTATGGTTTATTTTGATTTACATTAATCTCGGTTGAAACGGACTGTGAAATATGGATAAAAGGAGAGAAAGAAATTAGTTGAAGTGCATGATTTCTCTTCTCACATCAAGTATACTTTAGCCTTGAGTATGAGCTGATCCTGACAGTGCAAATTTTCAACAATAAGAATGAAATGAAACGAATCGAAAAACGAGATTAAATAAAAGATCAACAAGCGCAAATTCATAAACGAAGAAAATCATGGCATGCATATTGATCATGTCAAGTGAAGATGACTTTGTTAAAGGAAAACAAAACTTTTGGAACAAGAGAGTTTGTGTGGAAACAGAAAAAAAACGTAGTTAGAGGTCAACGAAAGCGTGTGAAAAATCAGACAAATATGACAAATAGTGACAAAGTTATGAGCAATTGAATATTGCGATCACTATTGCTATGGAGATCCTCCAATTGACAATGCGACAATGATGTGTGATAACAGCTTTCCCTTTAATGGAATATAAAGTACCCCCAAATGTCTCTTTTTGCTCTTTCTTCTGGTGACACAAACCCTTTATTCATAATACATTATTTGAAAAGCTGTACATGCCCTCTTATAGAAAGAATAAATGATCTACTGATCAATACATGTGATTGATGAAATATATGCAAAAGTAGTAGGGAAGTTGCTCACATGTGACATCACACATTTTCGTCTCATAGTGATCGCAATGTTCAAATGCTCATAATTTTTCATTAATGTCTGATTTTTGTCATTTTTTGGTTCTTATTCCTTGATTTTTTTCTGTTTCCACACAAGTCCAAACGTTCCAAAATGTTTCATTCCTCTTTAAGGGGGACGTGACTGATTTTATTTTATTTATATCAATTTTAAAATCATGTTATTTCTACAAAGTGAGACAATAATTTGGTCTGTTTATTATTTATTGGTCTAATGCCAATTCGTCCGATTGCCAACTCGTCTATTATCATTTGGTCTACCATCAGTTCGTCCACTATCTACATGGTCTAATTACCATTTTGTCCACTCACAATTTTGTCTAATAACCAATTGGTCCAATAGCCATTTAGTCCATATACCATTTAGTCTAATTTGAATAAGTGTTTAATGAAGGAAAATGAAATGGGTATTCGACCAAATGGTTATGAGACGAAATTGTAATAGACGAATTGGTGATTAGACCAGTGATGATTGGACTAAATAGTTTTTAGAGGAAATGTTGATGGACGGAATGGCATTAGACTAAATAAAGTTCGACCATGCGATGAGTGGACGATTTGTGGCAATAGATGAATTGCAATGGCGGCGGAAGCCAAAGAATTTAGGGGGAGTCCACCTGAAATTTTGGGATGGAGACAGGTAAAAATTTGGACAAGCCCCCCCCCAAAAAAAGGTCATCAACCTAAATTTTAGGGGACAACACACGTTTCAGGGGGGGGGGGGTCCACGTGAATTTAGGGGGGACGCAGGAAAAAAATTGACAAGCCAAAAAAAAAAGGGGGGGGGGGACCGTCCCCCGTCCTAAAATTTAGGGGGGACACGTCCCCCCATCCCCCCGCTTCCGCCGCCTTTGAATTAGCATATTACCATCTGGTCTACATGAATGTGAAAAATGAGGGGTAAAACAGAAAAATTAATGTCATACGGACCTTTTAAAAAACCGATCATGAAGACATTGTAATCTCAATAGGTGATTATGATTGTAACATGTGGCTAAAGTGAACATTTTCCAATATTCCACACTGTGAATACACTGTGAACGCACTGTGAACACATTGTTGACACAGTATGAACGTACTGTGAACACACTGTAAACACAGTATGAACGCACTGTGAACACACTGTGGACGCACGTTGAGCGCGCTATTAACACACTGTGTACGCATTGAGGACACACTGTGGACGCTATGAACACACTGTGTACGCATTGATGACACACCAAGGACGCTGTGAACACACTGTTACCACTATAAACACACAATAAACACACTGTGTACGCATTGAGGACACACCGTGGACGCTGTGAACACACTGTTACCACTATAAACACACAATGAACACACTGTGTACGCATTGAGGACACACTGTGGACGCTGTGAACACACTGTTAACACTATAAACACACAATGAACACACTGTGTACGCATTGAGGACACACCAAGGACGCTATGAACACACTGTGTACGCATTGAGGACACACTGTGGACGCTGTGAACACACTGTTACCACTATAAACACACAATAAACACACTGTGTACGCATTGAGGACACACTGTGGACGCTGTGAACACACTGTTAACACTATAAACACATAATATACACACTGTGTACGCATTGAGGACACACTGTGGACGCTGTGAACACACTGTTACCACTATAAACACACAATGAACACACTGTGTACGCATTGAGGACACACCAAGGACGCTATGAACACACTGTGTACGCATTGAGGACACACTGTGGACGCTGTGAACACACTGTTACCACTATAAACACACAATGAACACACTGTGTACGCATTGAGGACACACTGTGGACGCTGTGAACACACTGTTACCACTATAAACACAAAATGAACACACTGTGTACGCATTGAGGACACACTGTGGACGCTGTGAACACACTGTTACCACTATAAACACACAATGAACACACTGTGTACGCATTGAGGACACACCAAGGACGCTATGAACACACTGTGTACGCATTGAGGACACACTGTGGACGCTGTGAACACACTGTTACCACTATAAACACACAATGAACACACTGTGTACGCATTGAGGACACACCAAGGACGCTATGAACACACTGTGTACGCATTGAGGACACACTGTGGACGCTGTGAACACACTGTTACCACTATAAACACACAATGAACACACTGTGTACGCATTGAGGACACACTGTGGACGCTGTGAACACACTGTTACCACTATAAACACAAAATGAACACACTGTGTACGCATTGAGGACACACTGTGGACGCTGTGAACACACTGTTACCACTATAAACACACAATGAACACACTGTGTACGCATTGAGGACACACCAAGGACGCTATGAACACACTGTGTACGCATTGAGGACACACTGTGGACGCTGTGAACACACTGTTACCACTATAAACACACAATGAACACACTGTGTACGCATTGAGGACACACTGTGGACGCTGTGAACACACTGTTACCACTATAAACACACAATGAACACACTGTGTACGCATTGAGGACACACTGTGGACGCTGTGAACACACTGTTACCACTATAAACACACAATGAACACACTGTGTACGCATTGAGGACACACCGTGGACGCTGTAAACACACTGTTACCACTATAAACACACAATGAACACACTGTGTACGCATTGAGGACACACTGTGGACGCTGTGAACACACTGTTACCACTATAAACACACTATAAACACTGTGAACACACTTTGTGACACTGTTCTTTCCAGCAATTATACTATTATAATTATAAATGATGAACTATGTACTTATTTTCCAATAAATTAAACGCTTGCCGTTGCTGGTGCCCTCACTACACCCTAAAACCTTACTTATCTCACAAGAGCATTGATTCCTCTCTTATCTTGCAGATTCCTTCATAACCTTTACATTAATTGCCACATATACATTCGAGAAAAAAAACAGCAGGCAGGCCTGATTCAGATAACCAACATTTTTTAACAGGTATTTCTGCATTTATTAATAAATCAAAATTGCAAATTAATAACAATGATATAACATCAAACACACATAATAATCAAATTACAAAGGTGACAATTGTAGTAGTTAAGTAGATATAGACATAATTCATGTAAACAATAATAAGTCAATTTAAATGCAGAGGCCAGCTATCGTAAGCTGAAAGCTTGAAATAATAGCAGCCAGGAGAAAAGAGAAGGCTACATGGAAACCAAAATAGAAATACCGTAATAGAAATAACATATTATAAAAACAACCAACGGTGAATAACATTGATTTTAAATAAATTGATGTGTATTGATTTTAAATCATTGAATAAAACGAATTGAATTGAAGATGAGTGAAAACCGTAATTTGATTCTACTATTTGATTTTGGCAATTGTGGCAAAGACTTGTCAATGTATATGACGAAGGTGAATGACTGACCCTCAATATGACACCTTGCTTCTCATCCTGTTATATCATCAGCTACTCGATCCGGATATATAGGAAGGAAACCGGTATGTAATCTATCCGGTGATCGTGTGAAGTATCTTTATTATTGACTTGATTCTTGATTCGGATTTCCTCTTATGTCAGGAGTCTCGAAGTTTGAACAAGGACTCTTTGATTATTTATTGTGCATTTCTTATCACTGGTGCCATTTTCACAAAACGTGTTATAATGACAAATTTTCAATAACAGTTAAAAGCTACTGAAATCCTTCATTCTGATTGGCTGATTGGCCTTAAAAGGTCTGTATGAAACGGGATCCTTTGTACGGAACTATATTCCAGACTACGGTTACTAATTCCTCATTGATTAGAGGAATGAACGGCCTTTCGCTGAATTATTAGCAGAAGTGGATTAAACGTTTGAAAATGAACTCTATGAATCATGTCACGATCCCGGTTATACATTAGTCGGATACTCGGCTATCCGACTTATCTGACGATTGCTTGCAAACGGGGATATAGCGCAAACTATACACGCTTTTACATCAGCAATGGCGTGATAGTGTATTATTTCATTTACCACGACATCACCTTATTCGTGTTATCGTGCATAATGATTTAACACGATCAACTTGAATGCATTTTTTTAATCGTATGCTCCTTGTGAATATTGTGCGTATCAGCCTTGTATTATCGCACAGTACACATAGTTCTATGTTTCTCCAAAAGACTTTTTACACGTTTTTTTTTCATCTCACATCAACGCCGTTTTACTTTCAATGTCTTTTGCCAATACTTCAAGTTCAAGTCCGTCCCAGAAAAAAAACGTTAATTTGAATATATCGAGAAAAATCAAACGAACATAACACTTAAAATTTCATCAAAATCAAAGAAATAGTGAGTGGATGACGTCATCAGTCTCCTCATTTGCATACCGACCAAGATGTGCATATAACTGTTTTGTGAAATTAAGCCAAAATTAAAAATGTCATAACTTTATTTACATCCGATTTTGATGAAATTTTCAGTGTTATGCTTGTTGGCTTTTTCAGATTTTATTCAAATCAACTTTTTTGTTGGGATGGACTTGTCCTTTAACAACATTTATCTAATTTCAGTTAACAAAAACAATATTGTCTGTTTGTTGAATTCTTGTATAGGTGAAGATAATTGCCCTTCGTCAGAATGAGGTATCTCCGTAAGTTGACCAGCGGGAAGATCCTAGCTCTCTCCGCTTCTATCGGACTTTGCATCTACGTCCTTCTTCTTCTGTCATCCAATCAGCACGCTAGCTTTGGGTCACGTGACGGCCCGTGGACTCGGCGAGAATTCAACGCCGATGGGTAAGAATGAAAGAAAAACTACTACTACTACTACTACTACTACTACTACTACTACTACTACTACTACTACTACTACTACTACTACTACTACTACTACTACTACTACTACTACTGCTCCTAGTTCTACTACTACTACTGCTCCTAGTTCTACTACTACTTATACCATGTATGCTATTACTATTACAACAACAACTACTACTACTACTACTCCTACTACCACTGCTGATACTACTTTTTATTCTTCTTCTGCCTTTTCTTCTTCTCATTTACCCTTTTCTTCTGCATGTACTATACTGCTGCTACTGCTGCTACTTCTACTTGAACTTCTAATCATTATTCTCCTCCTCCCCTTCTCCATCAACTTACTTCAACCAAGCACCTTTAATTCCCATAAGCAGCAGATAAAATTTGTTATATATGTCAGGCTTGAATTCTATTCTGGTTCTGCAGATGTAGTCGAGACATAGATAAGCTATTAAATCACATAGGTTACCCGGAAGAGTATTGGTCATTCTATTTAGCACAAATCGGCTTTCGGTTCTCGCGACGGCATGATTTTATCATTTAATTTCGTTTAAAGTGCTCAATCAAATTGGCACAATGTGCATTATAATTTGCCTTTAGCCGTTTTTTGCAGTGCTCATCGATTTCTTTCCTTTAATTTTTATTATCTCTTCATCTATTTTAGAGAGTGTTCTTCTTTTTTTTCTTCATCTTTATTTCATTTTTGTTTTGGTTTTTCCTTTTGTATGAATTCTTATACAATGTGTGATTAATGCTCGGTTTCTCAATTATAATGCTCAACTTAAGAATTTATCTAATGTTATTTAATCCATCACCACATAAAATGAAAGGAAAAAAATGATCTATCTATTTATATATTTGTGATTCATGAGACTGTGGTTTGTACAACGGAGGGGGCAGTTGAGGGTAACGCAGATGTGACCAAATTTTCTGACTCAATATGCTATCGACATGTCTGTGCAGAATGTGCATTTATTACTCCCCTTATTCTGAGCTAAAATTCTGAATAGACCCATATACTTGGTTCTTGCAAACGAATAGGTGAAATAACATAGTAGATCACAACGTCAAACAGGCATTTTCGGCACATTCTTAAATTTGTAAACACTTCTAGCATTTATTCTCCTGCATTCTTAGCTTGAATGATCCCTTCCCAAAAAAAAAGAATTCCAATCTCTAATCTAAAAGCTCGATGTGACGCTTCGATAATCACTGACATTTTGAATGCTAACTGGCTCGTTTCTAGATTAAAAGAACACACAAACCTTCGACAGACATCCTAAATCTTAAGGAAAAAATATACTAAATGACAATTTGCACGGCAAATCCGACCTATGTTAAATTTAAATGCCAAAAATATGGATTCAAATGAAAATCGCGTGAATTTCGCCGGGAAATCCAATGTTACTACAACAACAACAACAACAACAACTACTACTACTACAACAGCTACTACTACTACTACTACAACAACTACTACTACTACTATACTACTACTACTACTACTACAACTACTACTACTACTACTACAACTACTACTACTACTACTACAACTACTACTACTACTAGCTACTACTACTACAACTACTACTACTACTACTACAACTACTACTACTACTACAACTACTACTACTACTAGCTACTACTACTACAACTACTACTACTACTACTACAACTACTACTACTACTACTACTACTACAACTAATACTACTACTACTACTACTACTACTACTACTATACTACTACTACTGCTACTACTACAACAACAACTACTACTACTACTACAACTACTACTACTACTACTACAACTAATACTACTACTACTACTACTATACTACTACTGCTACTACTACTACTACAACTACTACTACTTCTACTACTACTACAACTACTACTACTAATACTACTACTACTACAACTACTACTACTACTAATACCAGGGGCGGATCCAGGATTTTGAAATAGGGGGGGCGCCAGCGGCGAGGGAGCGAAGCGACCGAGCGGGGGAGGGTGTGGGAGGGGGATACCCCCTCCCACGGCAAGGACTTTTTCAAAAAATCATGTCCAAAAGTCGTATTTTGAGAGCACCTTTAGAAGAAAAATGCACACTTAAATCACTGTAACTTCATGAATAAAAGACACATACTGACTCATTTAGGAGCTGGTTTCCAGTCACACACCGTATAAGCGGTCATTCAAAACATACATTTGGCAAAGGCTCTTCACTTGCTTGCATCGTGTGATTGAAACGTCAAATTTAAATGATACGAAACTGAGACTTGTAATCGATAAGTTCCGAATAATCCATTCTGTTTATTGTCATTTGTGTATTTACATTGTGTGTTTCAAACGAGAATTGTTTAGTCGTATGGCAACATGCATAAAATTTGGTTCTTTTTTCCACAAAATGCACAGTAAATTGTTACAAACTACAGAAAAAACGACATCATCTTCTGGTAATCAACCTTTTCCCTTGTATTATTTTCAAATCATCTTCAATAATCCAGTCATTCTGCACAACCTGAAAGTAATATAATGCTTCTTAAGGGGATTCTCATCATTAATACAATTTTGCTCCTTGATAATTCGTTGGAATGATTGCTTCGGCGAAACTTAGTTGGGGCGCCCTGGATAATATGCCTCTGAATCTACCAGAAAGTGTAAAAGTTAGTTTACATTAAATACAAATATGTCTGACCTATACATTTCAGTGAAAACGTACATGACCAAGGCAGAATGATAATGCTGCGCACGTGGCGCCCGATATAGGGCTTCATCTTTGAGTGAAGAATAATCTCGGGATAGACATTATCATTCGCATCGTTGACACTTTCTCTCGCGATCTGTTACTTACAATTTACATGTATTTGCCATAAAGACGGACAAACGCATGTTACAAAAAACACAAAATTTCTGGAAAAAATGATATCCAATCCAACATCTTCACACTGGTCACTGCACTGCAACTCCCGATTACAAGTGGTGCAACTTTCCAACCAATCGACTTGCGCGCCCTGGAATTCCGGAATTTACATATTGCAATACAATATGACAGAAGTGCATTTGTGCGAACACAAAGGCCATGAGCGTAAGTTAAAATATAGTTTTGACTAGATCTAGCCCTTGAAATTGACTACATTGTACCAATCCAGTAACCATCCAAAAAAAAAAAAAATCCGGCGAAAATAGGGGGGGGGGCGCGCCCGGGGCGCCCCCCTCTGGATCCGCCACTGAATACTACTACAACTACTACTACTACTACTTCTACTACTTCTTCTACTACTACTACTACTACTTCTTCTACCACAGTTGGTATTAATACTAGTTATATTACTACTACTACTGCTACTTCTACTATTACTACTACTACTACTTCTACTACTACTTATGCTTCTTCTTCTTCACATTTACCTGTTACTTCTCCATGTACTATACTGCTGCTGCTGCTGCTACTTCTACTTGAACTTATCATTATTCTCCTCCCCTTCTCCATCAACTTACTTCAACCAAGCACTTTTAATTCCCAGCAGATCAAATTTGTTCTATATGTCAGGCTTAAATTCTATTCTGGTTCTGCAGATGAAGTCGAGACATAGTTAAGCTATTAAATCATACAGGTTACCTGGAAGTGTATATTTAGTCCATTCCTTGATACAGTTTTGCGTCCGGGTGGCTACCGGGTTAAGCCGGATTAAAGCTGACACTATAGGGAGCGGATACGCGTGATCAGGGGCGGCTCATGGACATTTTGATATGGGGAGGGGGGCAAGGTGATTTCAAGGTGACATCATTCTTTTCTTGTTTTATTAGTTGGGTAATAATAAAGTTATGTACGATCCCGACCTCCTTTTTCATGTTATTCGTCCTTCTCTTTCCAATTTCCTTCCTCGTTTTTTTCTCACATTTTGAAATAAAAATGATAGCGGGTGGTCGCCTGTGGTGGGGGCCACGGCACAAAGATTCATTTCGGAGTTTTGCTTCGAGACGTCCAGAGGATTTAAGAATAGAGAAAATTGTCAATTGTCCTTCATGACAAAGAAGAAACGAAGAAGTCTTTCTCTTAAGTTGGGGAATTAAAAACAGCAGTTTTGTCACTCACTCTGGGAAAAATCACCTATTTGCATTTTTTCGTTAGCCCCGAAACTTAGGACGAAACTGCTGTTCCGGTTCGGCAATTTTCGACAAAGACCTCCCAGCTGTTCTTTGTTGTTTGACATACATTTTCAACACTTTTTTCTGCGTTCTTCAACCCTTCTCCGTACGTCGATGCGCGAAACCCCCTAACATCATTATCCACCTTTTCCCCTCGGTTATTTGTACCCGATACCTGAACACTCAACTTTGTAGGTTTCATACCAGACATTGTCCTTATTCTTCTTCTACAGGTGGCTAGACCATCTTCACCCTCAGCCGATTATCCATCGCTCCAAAAATCGCCTCGACGAGTCCAATACTAAGAATGACGTCATCT
This sequence comes from Lytechinus variegatus, assembly GCF_018143015.1. Lineage (NCBI taxonomy): Eukaryota > Metazoa > Echinodermata > Echinoidea > Temnopleuroida > Toxopneustidae > Lytechinus > Lytechinus variegatus. Next base: position 16,277,869 of record NC_054758.1, on the reverse strand, counting down.
ATGACGCGGGCGAAGACGACAGAGAATCTTCGGTTAGCGGTGACAACGCGGGCGACGACGAATCCTCCTACCCGGTTTTCTCACATCCGTTCGGGCATCCGGCTCCGGCCGTTCGTCGGATATATCCCAAGGACAGGAGCAAGTCTAAAATCGCCTTCAAACCGGTGTACGAATCTAACACGGATCGTAGCCGGGTAAACATGATATCTATCAGAGACGATTCTTTTGGTGCTAGAATGGTTGAGGAAAAGCGAACAGATTACTCGACAGATGACCAAAGAACGTGCAAGCCCCAGTCAAATATAGTTTATGTAAAGACTCATAAAACAGGTAGCTCGACGCTACAGAATATTATATACCGTTATGGGGATGAGAGGAGGTTGACCTTTGCACTCCCGTCACGTGGTGTTTACATCCAATCAGTGCGCGAGTTTGAACCAAACAGTATCTTGCCAGTACGTCAGGGAAAATCATTCAACATCATGGCCAACCATCAGAGATTCTTTTATGAGAGTAAGTCGTGTCTATTTTTTGTGTTTGTATGAATACATTTCCTTTCAGAACCTGGGCCCCCTCATACAAGGAGTAACAAACATATGCTTTTATTTAAGGTTAAAATAAATTGAAAGAATACTAATACAACCATTTTGAATGATTGCAATCCTTTATTTTGGAGTAGAGGCCAAATTAGTTTCAAATCTTAGCCAATCGTACGACTGCTATATGACGTCATTACGACTAGATATTAAATTTGCTTTTATTCTAAGAAGGATGATAGCATAGTCACAGATTTGAATATAACTATTCGTAAGATGATTTCGAACATTACACAGTAAGATATTCCAAGTTTCAATATTGGCATCAAATTCTACTACATGTACGTATATTCCAAAATCGAGTCGCAGACTAATCGTAAGGTGTGCGGTCGCCTTTAAACTCTCTAAATACTATATAAAGGGATGTTTTCAAAATACTCTAAACTGACGCAATACAAGGTCATCACAAAGCCAGACAATATTTGCCATGTCTGGTGTGTGAGTCATACAATGTGGTAAATAATTACGAAGGCCACTGGGAAAACTGAAAAATCGAGAGAATTCGTTGGGATCATCTTTTCACTTACCATGAGCGTTCATGGTTTGAGGCTTTGAGCCCTGGCATAGGGCGTGCAGATAGCCAGCTTTGGATCATGGACGCTCATGGACCCTAAAAGCTCCATGACCAAAACGAAACAAAAAAGAAAATGAAAGAAAAAGGGAGGTAAATGTAGAGCGTTGTGGCCCAGTGGATTTGTCTTCGGACTTTGAAACAGAGGGTCGTGGGTTCGAATCCCAGGCATGGCGTAATTTCCCTCAGCAAGAAACTAATCCACAGTGTGCAGCACTCAACCCAGGTGAGGTAAATGGGTACCGGTAGGAAGTAATTCCTGAAGAAGCTATGAACGCCTAGCTTAGCCGGGTAATATAGGAGCGCCTTGAGCACCTAACAAGGTGGATATGTGCGCAATATAAATACCCTATTTTATTATTATATTATCTTCTGAATATTATGTCAAAATCAATAGAAAAACAAAACAAATTGATTCAAATTTGATCAATACAATTATGTAGATCAATAATTAATGCCTTTAATGGATTCATTAATCGTGTTTTGTGATTCTACAATCTAGGGAGCGTTTCATGAAAGGATTTTATCCGACAATTACCATAGTAACAGTACCTGTCAGCCAATCACAATCAGGGAAAGTTGTCAGAACTGACAACTTGTCGGGACAAAAATGTTGATGAAACGCTCCCCAGGCCTACGGAGAAAAGATAACTGTCAATCGTTTCGTAAATAATGTTTATAAATAAATAATCCGATAATTTGTGGTGTGTTGCATATTTACTCTGTCATCGGAAGGCCATCACTGTTCCGTAAATAATTTCTGGTGATTTGTCGCTTTATTGAATTGCTTGATTACACTTTCATCGTTACGCTCGCGGTTGATTGATGTGTATGCATGCGCTATTTTGATGATTTAGATAGACTCTCTCACTTTATACAAACTACTTTATTATTGATTGCCCTTGACTCCAATCTGTTTACTTTTCTGTCTGGCAGGTATAAAAAATGTGATGCCGCCGGATACCAAATACATCACGATTATCCGGAAATCCGCCGATCAGTTCCGGAGCATGTATTCTTACTTCGTAATGGAGAACACTTACATGGCTACGCTGGAACAGTACTCACTCAATCCGGAATTCTTCTACAAAAAATACGGATCTGTTAAATACAAACGTCACAATGGACGGGACCCGATGCTCTTTGACCTCGGGATGGAGCGTAGTTTCAGCGAGAACCCTAAGCTGGTCCAGGACTACATCCAGTTCCTGGACTCGAAATTCCATTTGGTCCTAATCATGGAATACTTCTTCGAGTCGTTGATTCTGCTGAAGAATCTGTTCTGTTGGGATATGCGCAGTCTTGTACACGTACATAACAAGATTAAAGTTTCGCTGGACCCACATTCAGCAGCGCAGTCTATTGACGACGAGAGAGCAGCGGAATATGTAGTAAAGCGTCTGGATTGGTGGAATAGAGGAGATGTGAATCTTTATACGCACTTTAATAGAACTCTATGGGAGAAGATTGACGCGTATGGAAAGACGAAAATGGAGGCGGAGGTGGCCGAATTAAAAGACATGTGCGACAAGGTGAAAGATCAGTGCATGGACGGGACGAGTATTCGCGAGATCTCGCGAGGTTCGATGAAATATACTGGTCTAGCGGAATACGTGGTTAAACAAAGTCAAATGAGAAACAGTACGTGTAGGCGACTTGCAATGACATCCAAGGAGTTCTTATCACATCTTAGAACAAAGCATATAAATAGTTTCCGAAAGGGAAATTAAAACAAAATGATTTTAAAGCTTATTGTTTCTTTTCTCTACCTGATTGATTGATTGATTGAAAAATGCCGTACTTCAGTAAACCATAATTGGACAGTACATTTGCTTACTCTGCATAAACGACCCTCATCTCATAATCCTTTGCTACTAGTTTCCTACAACTCTCGTTGGGTAGTGCAACGAAGGTCATGGGGTTTCTAACAAGAGTTCTATAGTGTGATGTTTATGGAAAAGTTGAGGTAATATGAGCAAGTGAATCATTAGCAAGATACATTGTATCAGAATACAATAAGATTCACTGCAAAGTGAATCTGAGCACAACTGAATCAATTCAAATTGATTATAATTTTCCCGATCACTGTGAGCGAGTTTCTTCTACAGACCCACCTTAATATTGTTTTAAAATATCTTCTTTGAAGGGGCTGTGAAACGGTTTAGAAAGGGGACTTTCAAAAGGGCCAAAAGTGTGTGTGCGATGGGGGGGGGGTTATTATGAAATCGAAGCAGATGATTTTCCTACGATTTTGTTCAGGTTTATCAGTTTATTGATAAAATAGTGAGGCGACACTTTCTAAAAATATTGGGCAAAAAATGCTCCCTGAGGGTAATAATGTCTTCAACCAACATTGGGCATTTTTTAAATTTATCTAGTGGGATGAACATTTTGCCAATTCTACAGTAACTACTGCTTATTTTTTAACCTTACTGGATAATATGCTTCCCGCATTGGGTATGATACTGCCCCAAATTGGTTGGGCATATACTTACCCTCATGCTAGTTAAAATTGTACCCAATTTTTCTTGTATAGTGCAGGTGGTTGATGCCCCTCAGACGCCCCTGCTTTGTTCCCTTAAAATAATTATCACGATCTTTATTTTTGGTGGTCCCTTCTATCTCCATTGTGCCGTCCTGTTTCTCCTTTGCTGCATTAGATCAGGGGCCCGTTGCAGAAAGAGTTGCAATCAATCGCAACTCTAAAAATCATGCGCAACTTGATTTTCAACCTATCAACAGCGCGCATTTGGGACGTGCGATTGATTTCTTGGCTTACGTTTAAACACAACTCTTTCCGCAACGAGCCCCAGATAATTATGTTTAAACACATTGTGAATGTTTAACTAAGTCAATATGCCGTATACCGTCTTATGTACAACTGTTTTAATTTATTCCATATTTTCCTTGGAATGCAGTTTTCAGAAGGAGCTTGATTATCAAATCAGTAAATGCTTTCCAAATTTTGCAATGAATGAAATGAATGAATAAAATTATTTCTCATTATTTTTTTTTCTATCTGAAAATCGATGTTGTCAATTCAATTGAGTGTTTCGTTTATCATTGATTCGTATTTCAATTTATTGCGGATGCGTTCATTTATCATGTTTCGCAGAAATCGTGAACCCCCGCACCCCCCCCCCCCCCCGCCCTCCAAAAAAGGAGGTGGGGGGGAAGGAAGAGAGTGTGTTTTCACCAAGCAAATGACGGTCGGATGATCGGACACAAGAGGAACAAGAGAAAAATAGGTCGCTAACTCTGTTACCTCTATCATGTGCCTGCAAATCAGTTGAGGAAAGACGCCCCCCCCCCCTCAATCGAAAATTGAGAGTGAGGCCGCCCTAGGTTTAGAAAAATCAAAATTAACCTGGTAAGTTTCTTGACGTTGCTTGGGATTATCAATGCGCTACGATTTCAGTGTTATCGGGTTATCACATTGAACAACAAGCCTACAACCTGTTTATTTCTGTTTCTGTTTGTGGTAACTCCCGTAGGAACTCGGCAGGACAACATTTTTTGCTGGTAAACGCCAAGCTGGTATATAACCAATTACCTTGGAAACATTTCACGTCTAGGTTAATCAGTCATAGTGGCTGACGTAATAGACGACAGATATCACTCTTGGGCCTTTTTATCAAAGTGGAGACAATGGCAGAGTTGGGATTCGAACTCACAACCTTGCGATTATGAGTCCAATGCTCTAACCACTTTACCATTAGAACGGTAAAACCAAAACATATCATTACAAATATGAAGACAATTTTGTTAATTTGGCATACATTACTCTGCACAAGTGTGCAGCTAAACCATCAAAATAAATTCATATTCCTCGTCATCAGGATTATTTGAAGACACCTTGATAAATTATTGGGCGTTTGATTAACTCGCCAAACAGAACAGGATTTATGAAAGATCTCTCTGAATCTAGCTGATGTTGAGAGCAAAATTCTTTACTTTGATTACGAAAAAAAAATGACTATAGTATGTAAGATAAAGGACTATTTATATAGTTCCCCCTGGACCCCTCGACGCCTTCTTTAGATAATACATAAACTCAGAAAGCAATGGCCCGTTTCATAAAACTTGTTATAACAACAATGTTCATGAAACAGGGTAGAGATTTATCTTTTATAGAGCCTTTTCAGTTTGGGTTTATTATAATCGAAGGAGTTACACTGTATAAATTCAAAATGTGTGAGAGTGGGTGGGTATGTATGATATGTTCTTTTCTTGCTTGAACTGTTCTCGTGACGATCTAGATTGATGAGGGTATGATTTCCAACAATAATTTCTAAAAGCCTGGCGGGTGTTTCATAAAGCTGTTCGTGTAAGTTAAGAGCGACTCTAAGAAGGACTGGTAATCCCGTCTTGTTGTAAATGGTATATTCATTGGCGATGGCTTAGCGCGTATAATAAAGGATCACCAGTCGTTCTTAAGGTCGCTTTTAACTTACAAACAGCTTTATGAAACACCCAGCAGGTATATATTATCGTTATCAAAATTCTGATGACCCTTATCAATACTATATACAGTCACACTTATGAATCTGATTTCAAACCGACCGATGATCTGTCATTGGTAATAATGTAATAACTTTGATCGGTCTGGATTCGGTTACGTTGATGTTACTGTAACCGAAAACGACTCCAAACCGACCGATGTTATGTCATTGGTAATAACGTAATAGCTTTAATCGGTCTGGAGTCGGTTTCGTTGATGTTACTGTCACCGAAAACGACTCCAGACCGACCGATGTTATGTCATTGGAAATAACGCAATAGCTTTAATCGGTCTGGATTCGGTTACGTTGATGTTATACTGTAACCGAAAACGACTCCAGACCGACCGATGTTATGTCATTGGTAATAACGTAATAGCATTAATCGGTCTGGAGTCGGTTTCGTTGATGTTACTGTAACCGAAAACGACTCCAGACCGACCGATGTTATGTCATTGGAAATAACGCAAAAGCTTTAATCGGTCTGATTTCGGTTAAGTTGATGTTATACTGTAACCGAAAACGACTCCAGACCGACCGATGTTACGTCATTGGAAATAACGCAATAGCTTTAATCGGTCTGGAGTCGGTTTCGTTGATGTTACTGTAACCGAAAACGACTCCAGACCGACCGATGTTATGTCATTGGTAATAACGTAATAGCTTTAATTGGTCTAGAGTCGGTTTCGTTGATGTTACTGTAACCGAATCCGATTCCAAACAGACCGATTATATGTCATTGGTAATAACGTAATAGCTTTAATTGGTCTAGAGTCGGTTTCGTTGATGTTACTGTCACCGAAAACGACTCCAGACCGACCGATGTTATGTCATTGGTAATAACGTAATAGCTTTAATTGGTCTAGAGTCGGTTTCGTTGATGTTACTGTAACCGAAAACGACTCCAGACCGACCGATGTTATGTCATTGGAAATAACGCAATAGCTTTAATCGGTCTGGATTCGGTTAAGTTGATGTTATACTGTAACCGAAAAAAACGACTCCAGACCGACCGATGTTATGTCATTGGAAATAACGCAATAGCTTTAATCGGTCTGGAGTCGGTTTTGTTGATGTTACTGTAACCGAAAACGACTCCAAACCGAACGATGTTATGTCATTGGAAATAACGCAATAGCTTTGATGGGTCTGGAGTCGGTTTCGTTGATGTTACTGTAACCGAAACCAGACCGACCGATGTTATGTCATTGGTAATAACGTAATAGCTTTAATCGGTCTGGAGTCGGTTTCGTTGATGTTACTGTAACCGAAACCGACTCCAAACCGAACGATGTTATGTCATTGGAAATAACGCAATAGCTTTGATGGGTCTGGAGTCGGTTTCGTTGATGTTACTGTAACCGAATCCGATTCCAAACCGACCGATTATATGTCATTGAAAATAATATATATATATATTTTTTTTTTTAAGTGCACACCTAGTTACCAATAATGCATAAAGCATTTCCATTTATTTGGAAGCAGGATAAAAGAGCGTTGTAGATTAAATGCCTTGCTCACGGGCATAGGTGCCGCGAGGATCGCACTCCGGACTTTCCATGTATAGCCAGGCGCCTTAGACCACTCGGCCACGGCACCTGCACATATAAAACCTTTGATCGGTCTGGAGTAGGCTTCACCAGCGGTGTGACTCAGGGGCGGATCCAGCTTTTTATAAAGGGGGGGGGGTGGTATGCGAGGGAGCGTAGCGACCGATTCCAAGTGAGCGGAGCGAGTGAGGGGGGAGGATGTGGGAGGGGGTGTCCCCCCCCCCCTCTCTCAGTAGGGAAAATTTTTGAAAATCTGTGTGTGAAAATGGCGTTTTCTTGCATCTAAAACAACACTATTTTTGGCATAGAGGTCGTTGCCAAATTAACCCCCATGAAAATTTGTAAAATTAAGTTGCATTTTCCTGCAATGTAAGGCCAGTTAACAACACAGATACAAAGAATTGGGAACCTTGGAATAATCACTGTTAGCCTAAAAAAAATTATAATTTTAATATAAATACATAGAAATAGAATAAAATAAAATTACAAGTTTAAAAAAAAAAAAGATTTAAAAAAGTTGTCCCGGATTTTTTTTTTTTTTTTTTTTTTTTTTGGGGGGGGGTGCAACCCCAACCCCCCCCCCCTTTAGATCCGCTTCTGTGACTGTAGCACAAGGGATAGTTGGTTTGCCTCATCCCAATATTTATTTAACTATTCCGACCATTGGGAAATTATGGGGACTGTTCTCGGTGACATTTTGCTCCGGGATTTATTTCGTCTAAGATATAGGGTTAGTGTTGAAATAGGGTTTTATGTTAGGTTTAGGGTAGGGTATAAATCCAGGATTGAAGTTGGTCATTCCATTAGCGTTTTGAATTCACAGCGGAGCAATTGTCGTCGGAGCAAATGTCATGGAACCATTTTCTCGAATGGTCGGGTTGTGCGATTATACGATCCGCGATAAGAAGACCCGGGCCCCGTCTTATACAAAGAGTTACGATCGATCCAATCAATCGTAACTCTATGGAAATCCAACAGTGTCATAATTTTTTCTATGAACATTTTTTTGCACAATGTCCTTTGTATGCAAAGAGAAACACAGCGAACAATAAATTCATGAATATACATAATAGTTAGAAAATATTTTTGTATAAACATGCGTAAAAATGTTGACATAGCTGGCTTTCCATAGTTACGATTGATCGGATCAATCGCAACTCTTTGTAAGACGGGGCCCTGATGGAATGAAGCGGACGTCTCTTATACTCGCACTTCATTTGATGAAAATCAACTTTCGTTCGATCTTTGGAATTAAATGTCAAGTCCACCTCAGAAAAATGTTGATTTGAATCAATAGAGAAAAATCAGACAAGCATATTACTGAAAATTGTATCTAAATCGGATGTAAAATAAGAAAGTTATGATATTTTTGAGTTTCTTTTATTTTTTTTATTATAAATAGTATACATGCGCGATTCAGTCACGTGCAAATGCGAGAATCGATGACATCACTCACTCATGCACTATTTCTTTTGTTTGTTATTGTTTGAATTATATGATATTTCAATTATTACAGATTTGACAATGAGGACCAACTTGACTGAACCATATGATGTTAAATAATGGTAATTCCACATGTTCACAGTGAGAAATGAAAAAAAAATCACAAGAAAATGAAGAGAAAATTAGAATATTTGATATTTCATAAATAAAATACAAAAGAAATAGTGAGTGAGTGATGTCATCAGTTCTCTCATTTATATACCAACCGGAGTGTGCATACAACTGTTTTGTGAAATTAAGCGAAATTTTATAATGTCATAACTTTCTTATTTTACATCCGATTTTGATGAAATTTTCAGTGTTTTGATTGTTGGGGATTTTATCCTCTTTTTATTCAAATCAATTATTTTGGGGGGATGGTATTGTCCTTTAAGTTTGATTGCAACTCTTTCCGCAAAGGACTCCAGTACTGTGACCAATAATTCTCCACACTTGTCTCGTTCTATCGGGTCTCTACAACGCGCCTAGTATAATCGCGCTACCCTACCATTCGAGAATAGGGTTCCATGAAGTGCTCCGGTGACAATTGGATCATGTAAACATTAGCTGCATGATAAACATTGCGATCTTCTCTGGATATTAAGTTTGTGTGCAGTAGAGCAGCTTTCCGCGGCTATAGTTCTTCAAACTTCTTCTTTCATAAAATATCGCTTTCCATCTTTGCCAAATCAGATAATTTTTTCTGGGGGGAGGGGGGGGGGGTGATCTGGACCCCCTTCCTTGCTAAAAATAGGATCTATCCATGCAAACTCTAGCTGATGAACTAGAAGATGGATCTTCTCTTGATATGAAGTTTATGGGCAGACTTTACTGGCTGTCGCGAACTTCGTCGATAATTTATTTTGCTTGCTTGGGCGGTAATAATAAATAACAATATTCCGCATTTATATAGCGCTTAATAGTACATCGGAACGACGCGTCTCTAAGCGCTTTACAGACATGTTATTACCCCGGTCATCGGATCTTTGCATGCCCGCATACAATGTATGCACCTTCTCCACTCCCTGGGGAGCATTCTAACAAGAGTTCCAAGACTCAATGCTAGGCATACTACATATAGGCTTTCACATCCTATACCGGGTACTCATTTAACACCTGGGTGGAGAGTGGCAAAGTGTGGATTAATGCCTTGCCAAAGGACGCTAGGCCATGGTGGGACTCGAACACACGACCCTCTAAAATCAAGGCGAGAGTCAGAACCGCTACACCACGACGCTTCCAGTACATGCATATGGAAGTCTTGCCGAGACTTTTAACCATGCTTTCTGTGAAAATGAAATGGTTATTAACTTCAAATCTTCGACCCTTTTGTACTAAGTGGAATGAGTTATAGATTTGTTAGATCTAAAGCTGCCACCACCTATACCGTGTATATATTATATAATTCTAAGTAAGTTGTTGAAGATTTAGGTAGGCTATAGATCGATATGTCTCGTTTCTTAATTCAATGCCAAGCCCATGCCAAAATGCACGTGTTATACTCGAAATCATGGTCTTCTGGCGCTTGTACGAGGACCGCCAATGCAAGCAAAACAAAGTCACGACGAAATTCGCGACGTCATGAATAATTCTCGACGAAAATGGCGACGAAATGCACGATGTCGCAAATTTCGTCGTCAATATTCGCAATTCGGTCTATTTGCGATGTCCCTTCAGGGCCGCCATACCTGGCAAGTCCTTTAAAGTTTAATAGAACATTACTTTCCATCTTTGCAAAAACATATATTTTGGGGGACGGACGTGGCTTTAGAATCATTCCAGGAAACACATTTCACAATTTCTTCATTAAAACAATGTTCTACAATAGGCCTACGATATTGAAAGTGATCAAGGTGATGACGGGAAAACAATTTTTAGACGAATTATTGAGGGTAGCATTTTGTAATATTTTTTGTCATTTTTTACCATATTCCAGTACTTGTCGTAGTTTATACTTTTTGTTAAATGTTTTATATTGGAAATAAGCCTTTCGACTTTCATGGGCTATCCTGTCAAGGTATTCTTCAATTTCAATGTAGTCTCCTGTGATATTCTTGACGAATAGAATCAATCAATCAATTATTCAAAAGACGATCTATGAAAAGTTTCGGCATCCTAGTCATTTTGGCTGGCTCGCTTCACTCGCGCGAGAGTAAAGAAATGGTAAATTATTATTATGCTAATAAAGCAACTTACAGAGCTCACGTATACACTCTGCAAATTGCTCGATGTGCTGAAGTCATTTTAACCATGGAAACCTGTTGTTGTTTTTTTATATGATAGTCGATACCCTCGCCTTTTATATAGTGGACCATAATCTTGGTATACGTGTATACAGAAAAATTAACCAGTATTAGCCCGAAGTACTCCACTCTTTGTAAGGCAATATTGCTGGTAGGGTAGGCCCATCTGAGCATGAGACCATTTGCTATTAGCTTGATTAGACTAAGTAGAAAACTAGCCTATATCGGGTTCAAATTCTCGTTGTTGCACTGAAGACTCTTAGCATGTTTGGCCAGACATTGCATGGTTCAAGTGCAGAGTCGGAGTAACAATATCGAGACGTGCCTGGAGTGTCGTATTATATTTTGACAGACATGATTGTTATAAGAACTCATTTGGGGGATCATATCGAAAAAGAAAACGGTCATCTACGTCTCTTGAAGAAATTACCTTTGATAAGAACCTCTCATAAAGTACAGCTCATTAAGTATTCATTGATCGCCCTTATTCAAGAAATTCATACATATTTGATTTCAATACACCAGATAAGTGTACAAGTAGACGGATTACGGATTACTGCAGGATATTTTTTCTCCATATTCCGGAATATTTGAATATTTCAGACAGGTACTAAAAGGTATTGGCTCAGAGGCGGCACTTCGGGTGGGGACAGGGGCAACTATTCCCCGCCCCCGAAGATTTTCAGACTAGAGAAAGAGAGAAATGGGAAGAAATCGAAAAGAAAAATGGAGAAGAGAGAGAAAAGATACAAATGGTAGATGATGTAATTCTATATAATAATATAGGGTATTTATATTGCGCACATATCCACCTTGTTAGGTGCTCAAGGCGCTCCTATATTACCAGGCTAAAAGCTAGGCGTCATAGCGCACACAGCTTTTTAAGGAATTACTTCCTGCCGGTACCCATTTACCTCACCTGGCGGGGTTGAGTGCAGCACACTGTGGATCAGTTTCTTGCTGAAGGAAATTACGCCATGGCTGGGATTCGAACCCACGACCCTCTGTTTCAAAGTCTAATCCACTGGGCCACAACGCTCCATAATAATGCAATTCAAAGGAGGATGAAAACTAACAAAAAACATTATAGGTCCCCTCCCGTTCAAATAACAAGGAAACCTTCAATAAAGTCAAGCTTTGCTTTTCAGAACGATTATATTTCATTTCATAATGTTATATCATATTTTGCTTTATTTTGTAACCTTGTTGAAATTTTGGAATGAATAAATTCGTTATCAATCAATCAATAAGGGCCGCCCCTGTTTTGGGTAGACAATATTCCTGAGTGTGGAAGATTGTGATGCTCTGATGCGAGGTTAGGGGACCTTTTCTGAACTTGTTTACGGTGTTCCTGACCAGTAATGGTGGGTGAAGGCCGGGGTAGGAGACAGAGGAAGGAAAAAAGGAGGCACAGAAGGGTGTACACATCACACTCATTATCATCATCATTATAATTATCATAATATGTACCTTTAATCTAGTAGTAGTAGTAGCAAAGGTAGTAGAAGTGGTAGTAGTAGTAGTAGTAGTAGTAGTAGTAGTAGTAGAAGTAGAAGTAGAAGTAGTAGTAGTAATAGTAATAGTAGTAGTAGAAGTAGTAGTAGTAGTAGTAGTAGTAGTAGTAGAAGTAGTAGTAGTAGTAGTAGTAGTAGTAGTAGTAATAGTAGTAGTAGAATTAGTAGTAGTAGTAGTAGTAGTAGTAGAAGAAGAAGTAGTAGTAGTAGTAGTAGTAGTAGTAGTACAATTTAGTAAGCAGCAGCAGCAGCAGTATAGTAGCCGTACATGTCGTAGTAGTAGTAGTAGTAGTAGTAGTAGTAGTAGTAGTAGTAAAAGTAGATGATGAAGAAGAAGAAGAATAAGTATTTATAGTATTAGATGCAGTAGTGGTGGAGAGAAAAAGAGAAAAGAGAGAATGTGATAGAGAGATATATACTAAATAGTGAGATGGGCGTACATTGAAGACGATTTCTCAATTTGGCAAAAAAATAAGTGACAGAAAAGTGATATATATCCGGTAAACCTTAAAAACTGCAAAATTCGTCTGTCTTTCTTGCTCCATCTTGCCAAAGCGGGCGGCACCTCACTCTTCTGACGCCTGTCATTGGATAATTAGCTCTAGCTAATTATATATTCATATCGCATGGACCAATCGCGATATCCCTTGACTTCTCTCCTCACGAGAATGCCCGTCTTGATTACCGGTACATTGTCAATACGCCAATATAGGTGCCGGTGTTTGTCGCGCTTCTCACTTGTAACATCATCGCCATGAATCAAGTTTTAACGAATTGAGGTCTCCGCCGTGCAAGACATACTTTCAACTAGATAAATCGACATAAATATTGACAAATCTCTCTATCTTTATTTCCATTTCTTCAGATTTCATTCTTTTCTTTGCGACATCCGAGTTGGTATCATACGTTTATTCCTTATCACTTGCTGAATGGGTTTTTCGCATTACCATTATCAGGAGATTCGTTACTGTCTCGATTCGTATTTAATTTAGGGGGCCTATATGCTTTCTGAACGTCTGTCTACATCTTGTATATTTGCCAGACTTGACTTTTTATTTAATATCAACGTCTATGAAAGTATTTCGGGGTACTTCTTACCTATAAAAATGGAAAGTCATTCTACACCGTTTATCGACGTCATGAATGGAACAGTGCTTCCTGAACATGTCACTTCAACCGACATCAGTGATTACGGTGCCAACGTCGGCTGGGTTCTACCGGCTTACATCATCATCATGACCAATGTCTCTATCGCCGTCCAAATCACTCTCCTCATCGTGATATTTTTCGGAAATTCCCTGGTCGTGATCCTCGTCGCCAAGAACGAACAGCTGTGGACGATGTCGAACTTTTTCGTAGTCAGTCTCGCGTTCGCCGACGTTCTCGTCTCGTTGTCGATGATCCCAGGGGTGTACCTAACCCTCCACCCTACCTTTGCGAATGGAGTGTACACGTGTCTGCTGGTGTGGTGCCCTATCATATTTTCAACAAGTATATCGTGCCTTTCACTGACCATGATCACACTCGATCGCTACATCAAGGTCGCACACCCCTACGTCTACCGCTCCATCGGCACAGAGCGCGGTGCCCTCATCGCTATCGTCAGCGTGTGGATATACAGCATCCTCATCGCCATGGTGCTGCCGTTCGCCGGCATCCATTCCCTCATCCCCGGGCAAGTATTCTGCTTCGAGTTCGGTGCCGTCTTCGATGTCATCCACCTCCATTTCTTCCTCATCGCCAACGGTATCATCCCCTTTATCATCATGATCGTCCTCTACTTTCACCTCTTCATCATAGTCCTGCAGAAGATTAAGTCCGATCGTCGCATCATGCCTCAGGTGGGCAATCAGCAAGCGAATCGACCACGCTCTGAGCTCAAGTCGATCAAAACCCTCGTCATCATCCTCGGGTTTACTTGCATCGCGTGGATCCCAAGCAACGCGCTCGTGTTCATTGATCTCTACACGCCTCAGTACGCGCCCGGTCTCGTTCCCCGCACCGTCCTGAGCTGGCTCACATACCTCAACAGCGCGGTCAACCCATTCATCTACGCGCTGCGCAGTGAAACATTCCGCGTCGCCGCGAAGAGAGCGTTCTCGATTACGACCGAGACTTCGCTCGTCTGGTGGATAAACAGCATGCGAGGGAATCCTTCGAGAGTGCACCCTCAGCCCGGAAACAACACGGCGCAGAGTAACGGGAGAGAAGACATCCGCGATGGGTCTGGTAGCGGCGATGAGACAAGCGGCTTCCCGTCATCAATGGCAGTTGAATTACCCGATAACAGCAATCGATTAGATATCTTACCTTGATGATATCTTACCATCATATAATAGGCCTACTGGCCTAACGCCAGGGGCGGCAGAACGTATTTTCGTTTTTTTTTTTTTTGGGGGGGGGGGCAAAAAAGAAGTCAATCTTGGCGTTTTGGTGCAAACGGATATTTTCACCATGAGCTGCGTGAGGTAGTTGTGTGTTTTGCATCAAGTTGAGCAAAGGCTTTTTAAAGTGATTACTGTTCAAATTTTTGGACATTTCATTTAATAATTAAACATTCCAAGCAGTTTTTGTTATCATTAAAAGTTGTGCATGTAACTAAAGAATTGACGCGACCAGAAAAAGGGACCTGATTAAGACTGCATTTGCTGACTGATTAATAGGATACATATCTTACCAATCGAATAATACGAGCGCGAAGCGCAAGTTGAAAATTTGTGATAATCCAACCTGAAAACTGGTCATTTTAAGCACATTTGTAACCAAGAACAAAATGAGTATTTTATTATAAACACATGCATGCGAGCGTGAAATGCCAGTCTTAACTTTGTGATATTTAAATTCTAAGCACTTACTGTAACCAAGAACAAAATTAGTACCTTAACAATAATTGATGCGAGCCAAAATTTTTGTGATTTTCTAACCAAAAAGGGTATATCATTATGAAAAATGGCACTTTACATTTTGAAAAAAAAACATTTTTTTCTCTACGAGGATTTTTTTTTCGGAAACTTTTTCAATTAATCCTTCTTAATGATACACCACGGCCCTTAAACCGGATCGGCCGTGCTAGTAGTTCAAAGTTTTTTAATAATAATAATATAGGGTATTTATATTGCGCACATATCCACCTTGTTAGGTGCTCAAGGCGCTCCTATATTACCCGGCTAAGCTAGGCGTTCATAGCGCACAGCTTTTTAGGGGAGGGGGCTGCGAATGGCCAGGCCCCCACACTTTTTTTGCAGTAAGCATGAACATAACCATCAAATTCTAATTTAATGCATGTCTGCACCCCCACCCCCTCCTCCCACCACTTTTGGTTCAGCCCACATTCATTTTTTCCCCTGCGGTCCCTGATATGAATTCGTTGCAGATATTCACGTCAGCTTTTAGTATCATGTATCATTAACGGATGAGCGATTCAAAAAATTGATGTGGTTATGTTTATAATTGATTTGTAAGACGTTGGAGCGCTTTATTTAATTTCAATTTTAGGGGTTCGTTAAATTTCCAATATTTAAAAGAAAAAAAGTACTGGGACAATTCTAAGGAGTAAGCTGAATTTCATTTCATTCGAACAGAATGCCCATTACTAATAAAAGTGTTTCGAGGGGGCACTGTACGCATAATGAATAAGTCCAGTTCGTAGTTACTTCATCAGTTCATGGACAATTTTGGTCAAATGACCGTTCTTTTCTTTCATCATGATAGGCAGATTTCAAATTATTATGTAAGCTTGCCTTACATAGCAGGATGAAGAAATTGAATAGACCAGAATAGCACGCCAATGAACACTTAATGAAGGTTTTTGTTGCATTCCTACTTTGAATGCATATCATAGCATGTTGCACATTGTACTTGGCAAACTGTGAAATACCAGTCGTTCGTGGACTCATTGTTGCTTTTTTTGTGGATGAAAGTGAAAAACATAATTCAAAAGAATATATGAATAATCAAGACATCAAAGTTGGTGCTTATCTCATTAGATTTTAAACCACCATGTCACTTTAGTCCAAATTACCTTCCTCTGATCATGCGTAGAATCTTTTGATCATGCACAGAAAGGAACTAGGAACTAGCTTATACTGTCTAGATTTTATTACAACGATGAACTTCTTGAACAATATATGCAACGTTATGGACATGATTCGCCAATCGAGTGTTTGGTGTGTGGATAGTAAAATGTAATATACACGACATTACTAATTTATATTTTGTTCAGGATATTGGGTCGTGAGGAGTTCTAGAGTTGATTCTAGAATAGGGTATTGACTCCGGGGGGCACTTCCATTCACGAGTGGATACCATGCGCGACCATGGGGTCTCGAAAAGCACCCTAAACACGTAATTTCCATATTCTGAAAATGCACCCCTTAACAAGCATTGGTGTGTGAAACCCTACCCTTAACAAGTTTTGGAAACAGATACTCTTGGCAAATAGTCCCTGAAATGAACCCCTAAACGAGTACAGGAATGTTTTATTATTACGGGTCCTTCGGTCGTCGGCTTTACAGTAGTTTGGTTTAGTACGATCCCACCTTCAACACCTCGCGCAAATCGGACTCTAAACATGAAGTGTTGGGGCAAAAAGGACATCCTTTTTAAAACATTTTAATTTTGTTTCATCATCCCCGCAAATTCGACCCTAAACAGGTAATTTTCCAGCGAAATAGATACCTTTTTTTCATTATTTTTGTGTTTTTGACACCCTTATCACGTTACGTACGTAACGTGCCCTATCTTGAAAAAGACATCCTTTTTACGTGTTTTTTTTTGGTCGCGCATGGTATCCACCCGTCAATGTAAGTGGCCCCTCCGGGGTATTGACAATGGTAAAATCGTTATTTAGCGTAATAGAATGGAAAAATAAAATTCGCTCATTAAACTGTCTGCTCCTGATAATAACATTGAAGAACAATGAGTAACTTGGCGATGGCGTTACTGTTTGAATATTAATATTTGCAATGTAAATAGATGACACAATATGTAACACTGAACAGAACATGATACTGCAATGTTTTATTCTCCTTTTCTCTTTCATCTTTCCAATGCACATAATTATATCCATTCCTTTATAATCATTGATTGTTTGATATCTGCGCACATATTTTGTACAAGAACAAAAGATAAAATAAAAAAGAAAATAAAACAAAATAAAGAAATTAATATATTCGTGATTTCAGAGTTAAAAAAACAATATAAAAACTTATATATGTATTTAATATGTATTATATTTTAATTTCTATTTACAAAAAAAAATCAAATTACAGTCAACTTTTTTTGTACAAAATTCTGTCCAAGAGAGACAATAAAATTTATCGTTGTGAACAGATTTTTGTTTTGCATGATACAAATTGTACAGATAAAGAGGGGTGTGTTCCTTCTCTAATAATACAGAAGTTCACCTAAGCAGGCGTGACTTTACATTTCGTTATTCTTTCTCCCCTGGGGCGGATCCAAGATTTTTCGAAGGAGGGGGGGGGGCACATTTTCCCGACTGCACGATATAGGTTCAATCATATTAAATGAATTTCTGATCGCGTTAAGCGGGGGCATCCGTGTCCTTTGGACACGTCAAATTTCTAGTTTCTTAGATTTATGTATCAGATCTCTCTTTTTTTGCCGAATTTGCTTTGGTTGTGACAACTTATTGATTGTATGATAAGTCAGTTTGACTATATGTCTATGAATTAGGAATTATGTATATACCATGGTTATTTACTGATTGTCTGAAAAAATGTAAATGTTTATATGCTTTTTGAAAACGAAGAACGCTGTGGAAGGGGGAAAAAGGGTGTTGACTTTCAAAGGAGGGAGGGGGGAGCACATTTTTGCCGTTTTAACGGCATTTTTACATTATAAATTTTTAGCAATTTAATGTATTTTTGTTTTCTTTCGGTAAAGTCCTGGCAACTTGCTGCGCGATTTTTCATCCTAGAAATTTTACGGTTTATCGTAGATTTCGATTTCGAGCTTTATCATGATCGATGTGGCCTTTCGTAAATTTAACGCTATTTTCACTGTAAAATGGGTCGGAAAATTACTTTTTCAGTAACCATGGTAACGCCAAAGTTTTTGCTGTGTGCCTGTCAAAGTCAACACTACTGGTAACT
The DNA here is from genome assembly GCF_018143015.1 of Lytechinus variegatus. Classification (NCBI taxonomy): domain Eukaryota; kingdom Metazoa; phylum Echinodermata; class Echinoidea; order Temnopleuroida; family Toxopneustidae; genus Lytechinus; species Lytechinus variegatus. The sequence continues at coordinate 16,259,301 of NC_054758.1, read as the reverse complement.
TATAACCAAAGATATATACCGTGCAGTATTTTGATACAAATATTTATTTTTGTCGATATCACAATATATAATCATGAATGTTTATTATTGTAAATAACATATTGAGATCGATGTGTTAGTCTTGTACACAGACTCTATGACGAATACTCCGTCATGAAAATTTGTGAAATTGTACAGTTCTGGGGCCCGTTGCAGAAAGAGTTGCAATCAATCGCAACTCTAAAAATCATGCGCAACTTGATTTTGGACCAATCAACAGCGCGTATTTGGGACTTGCGATTGATTTTTTTGACTTGCGTTTAAACGCAACTCTTTCTGCAACAGACCCCAGTACAATTACACAAATTTTCATGACGGAGTATTATCACAGCCTAATGTGCCCATGTTAAAAGCATGAACAATGTCATGAATGTTTCGTATTATTTCAACCAGAGTCTGGATTATTGTGTGTGAATATTCATTATTTTTATTAAAAGAAATATACAACAAAGATCGTTTGTAATTATTTCACTTGATTTCATTTTCTTAGGAAGCATATACACTATTCACCTATGTCGGATCTTGACTCGATCATTTTTATTTTTATCCTTGATGTATATGTTTTTTTATTAGAAACCAACGTGTTTGCGCCAGAAGATGGAAAAATGCGTGTTCGATCCATCAATACGTAATCTCCCTTAATTGTATAATTAATCTAGATTTATAATCTGATAAGTGGAAAATTCTAAGAGCTTGTCAAATCTAGAAGACGAATTTGATGGCTTATTCGAGGACATGGATTATCAAGAAAGAGCCTTTGAGGATTCGAGGTGTCACACGCAGTATACTAATGGCGTTGATGAGTAACGGCACGTATTATAGAATAGTCTTACGGATCCTAAATGGTCCTCTATTAACACCAATTGGTGTCAGTGTTAACACCGCAGTTTTTACAGTGTATCTAAATTGAATAATTCAGCGATTTGAAATTAAAGACAATTTAAAATATGGTTAAATATTAGGGAACCTGAATATAAAGGCAAAGCTTGTTGAGTCTGCAGGATCCCAAAATATGAAGTCTTGATTTGTAGGAGAGGACGATAAAATGAAACTATTACATAAAGAAATTCCAATGTATTGCAACTGTCGGCATTGGGAATGTACATTAAAAGAAGAGAGAGAGAGAAAAAAACGTGTTTGCCATTATTTGCAACTATATTACTCAGCCAGCGCACAGTCAAATTTACAATATAACTTAAACGGGAAAATGATAGGAATTAATCAACGTCAATTTCAATTTTCGTTTGAAAATATTCAAAGAGGTACTTTACCACTTCGTTGGAAAGATTGTTCCAAAACCTGTATGGGTCCTTCAACATGTTCAATGACTATTGTCTCTGAATGATGAAAGTGCGTTCAAATGACTATTTTCTTAATCCTTTTTAATATTTACAGTATAAGTTGTTTTTACGATTTATCGACTTGAGGGGTGAATTAGAAATTTAAAGAAGTCTGGGCATTTTTATGATTAGATCGTGAAAATTTTCTTAATGTTAGAACTTCTTGGTAAATTGACATTAATATGTCCATAAACTTCTCAAACAATCATTAAGGTTTTGTATATCAAATATTGCACTGTTATAACTCCGGTGCTGATTTAACACTAGTCCGGAATCAATATATGTCCACACCAGACAAGTGTTTATACAACACCAATTAGTATTAAAACAGCATCGGTTTGATTTCAAACTGGTGTTGTTTCAATACTTCTCTGGTGTGTACATATATAGATTCCGGGCTGGTGTTAAATCAACATCAGAGTTTTTGCAGTGTGCGCTCCAGTCAACTGATGTCAATTTTTCCCTCAAGTCTAATAATATCAAGTTCCGATAGGTCACAAAATACATGTTTATCAGTTTTACTACATTAGAGATTCTATTAAGTATCATTTCAACGTAATTATATTGGGAAATTGTTAGATAAATCTGATACCAGGATCCCAGATAATGTATGGGAAGAGTCGTTTACAAAAAATATTGTCAATTAAGGTTGACGACGTATCTGTAATCCGCGTAGGTTTAGTTACTAAATAAAAAACAGCAAGTCAAGAAATAATCTTGACAACAAGGCGTATTGGGATCGGCTTATGTCGAAAGGGTGGGTGCTGTCGCGTTAGGGTGCGTCAACGCGAACGCGAAGATTCGTCCAAAGCCCCCCCCCCCCCCGGTTTTAGCCGAAAGGGTGCGTCGGGAGCGCCACGTCGCGTCGCGTTCACTGGAACGCGCCCTTTCGTCCAAAGCCCCCCCGGTTTTGAACGAAAGGGTGTGTTTAATAATAATGACTAAATAAATAAATTAAAATACAAATATTTATAAGAAAGCTGAATATAAGGTATTTTGCCAATTTGCACGTAAAATAGTGGATTTTCAATCATTTAAAGCATTGACAATTTGAGGAAAAGAAAGAAAAGTTCAACTAATAATAATAATGATAATAATAATAATAATAATAATAATTTTCACCCCAAAGAGCGAATTTATGGGGATGAATTTGGAGTGAATAATTGGCGCCAAGTGGCTTATTGCAAGGGTGGGTATCTGATTTTATTATCATAATTATCATTATTATTATCATTATTATTATTATCATTATTATTATTAGTTTAACTTTTCTTTCTTTTCCTCAAATTGTCAATGCTTTAAATGATTGAAAATCCACTATTTTACGTGCAAATTGGCAAAATACCTTATATTCAGCTTTCTTATAAATATTAGTATTTTTATTTATTTATTTATTCATTATTATTAAACACACCCTTTCGTCCAAACGGGGGGGGGGGGGGGGGGGGGCTTTGGACGAAAGGGCGCGTTCCAGTGAACGCGACGCGACGTGGCGCTCCCGACGCACCCTTTCGGCTAAACCGGGGGGGGGGGGGCTTTGGACGAATCTTCGCGTTCGCGTTGACGCACCCTAACGCGACAGCACCCACCCTTTCGAAATAAACCATTGGGATCTCACAAATTCAAATTAAAATCCCCCATTATAAAAACATGTTTTTTGTGATTAAAAACATGCATTGATAAAAGACATTGGATGCAATGTAAACAAATCCTGGACATTGCCAGCAGTTTAGGGGGTCTGTAAATTTCTCCAACGACTATAATGATTGTAATCATGAGGATCATTTTACTTCTTGCATCCATATCGATGAGAAAGACAAAAGTTCGTCGATCCTTCTCCATCCAAAGAAAATGTATTTAAGAATTATTATTGTTTGCCAATAAACCTTACTTGATTACCGAGGATCATATTGACGTAAGTTGTACTACTTGTATATCTAATTTCCGAGGATCATGTACTTCAGTGTTAATTATTCATAACATTTAATCTCCGGTATGTTTTTTTTCAATTCAATTCTTTATTCCATTTCCATTCAAAACATAATATACAAAGTAATATAAAGTAATACAAATCAAATACAATTTTACTGACGTACATTCTTATTTCGTAAAACATAAAACAATATAATATTGAGCATAAATGGAAATTGTAATTGCGAACATTCTTACTTAGTAAAAGAATAAAAAGTGTAATATTGAGCATAAATGGAAATGTTAATTGCGATGTCGGGTCCATGGTTGTTCCAAATGGAGTAGCCATGGAGATTAAAAGCCTATACACGATTTCGTTTGCAAGAGTCATCATTTTTTTAATTCGAAATTGATACATTATTACTATAACTAGGGAAATGATATCTTTGGCTACTAATGGAATTTTTTCGTTTTTTAAAATTTATTTTGATGAGGGACGTAAGGCCACACGCCTCTACAATTAAAATATCAAATCAATACATCACCAAAAGAATATGATTGATAGCCTGATGCTTTGGGATGACATTTAGCCTTCGATAATTCCGACGTATAGGTGAGAATGGCCCCTAAAATACATTACTTTGTGATGCAATCTTCTTCTTTAAATATCATTTACGACCGGGTATGACAAGAGAATCTGAAACATAACCTCGAGGCAAGTATATTTATAATAACAAGACACATAATAGAATCCACGAGAGTAGTATAGGGGTATATTCGAGGTCGATATTTTCATTATCAATATATTTTTTCTACGTAAATTTAAGTCTTCCAGCTCAAACGAGATCAATGCAATTTGAAACCCAACATTCTCAAGACCATTTCAACGATTGCAGTTGCGGTTAATAACAGTGAATTATGAAAGAAAATATGCCATTTTTTCGTTTCATTAATTCTTCATCTTCATTCTTTTGATGGTTTTTGGCTTATATAATTCTTATAATGTCAATGTGATTCTTGAGGATTTATATAAAAGAAAAAACATAGATAAATGTAAAGGAGTGCAAATGTCTTCAGTTCATATCATTACCACAGCAAAACTGCGGTGGTAACCGGTGTACATATAGAGGACCACACCAGTTATTTTACACAGGTGTTAAATTGGTGGTGCTAGTTTTACACCTGTAGGTCTTATTACAACACATTTTGTTGTTACATTTAAACTCTTTGGTGTTACGTTTAATCTCTAGGGTGTGATATTAACACCTCAGGGTGTGGTCCTCTATTAACACCAATGGTGTCAGTCTTAACACCGCATTTTTTACAGTGATTATTTCATTCCATACAAATTAATCATGTACAAAGAATGTCATTATTAAAAGCGATACTGCAAAAGAAAAAATGTCACCTATATATATACTACAGGAGTTCTCCAGGTCGAAAATAATATGATTTGAACAGATAAAGAAAATCAAACAAAACACAGAATTTTTTTATCAAAATTGACAATGACAATTGACAAATTGGCAACGAACATGTGACAGTTTTAAGAATCGCATTATTTCGGTGAAATACTACCTTACATGACTTCATGAATATTTAATGAGCACATTAATGATGTCATATAAGCCCCACTTGTTGTATTGTATTTCATCATACATTTGAAATAATAATTATCAAAAGTATGTGTTCATAGAATCATAAAAAATGGATTAGCAACTATCTTAATGTATCAATAATCATTGTCAAAACTTATTACAAGGGAGACATAATATCATAGTTACATACTTGTATGAAAATTTTAAGATTTAATGTAAAAACATAAGAAAATGGAAAGTGTAGACATGACATCATCAACCCGCCTAATGAACATTCATGATGACGTGCATCTCAGTGGCTGGTTTCATCAAATACTGCTAAATATTGAAAGTCATGAACTTCGTTATTTTGATGGAATCTTCAGCATTCTGCTTTTTGTCAATTTTACTCTAAAGATATAATTATTTTCAGCCCGGAATAGCCCTTTAACATGTATAGGGTTAAAGGGGAATTTCACCCTGAAGAAAAGTTTGTTGTAAAAATAGCATAAATAATAATGATAAAAAATATTAGTGAAGGTTTGAAGAAAATCCATTAAAGTTTGAGAAAGTTATTAGAATTTCAAATATTGGATTTGTGACGTCATAATCGAGCAGCTGCCCCATATTATGTTATTAAATATAAAATGCAATTTCAAATTTCCATTTTTCATGGTTCATGATGACTTAGATTGGTTTTTTTTTACCAACGTGTGTGAAATGATTTGTCTATTGATATACTGGAGATACAGTAAAAACCATTTCCAATTTTCTGAGAAAATTACATTTCATTGATTTTTTTTTACCATTCGCTATGGAAAACTGCTTGCATACTGATTGCAGACAGATTGCAAATGATTGGAATAAATTTTCTATTCTGAAATGGATTTTTCTCAAAATTTCGGCAATAACTTTTATAATTTTTTCTGCTATTAAAATAAACAACTTTGCGAGAGTGGACTTCCCCTTTAAATGTAGAAAGCGATGACCACTGGCACATAAATATATCGCGGCTTCACAGAGATTGCCTTGATCAATATCCCCACGCACGTCTAACACGTCCAATGGGAATTCAAAGTGATTCGGAATTAATCAATGTGTCCTTCATTTGCGTTGATGAGCTGATTAGAGATTGGAATTATGAGATCGGTTTTAATTGCCTATCATCATCGAAGCCAATTGCAGGGATTTAGGCGCAAACAGGGACGGGAGGGACGCTTATAGAACCAATTATTTATCTCATATACTCGGCACTTCTGGGATATCGCGCACCGGGTGAGGGGGCATTTCAAAGGACCGGTGACCTTTTTCGCGATACGGCGTTAAACCATCGCCAATGAATATTGTGGTGTATACCATTTAGCATCCTACAAGAAAGGATCACTTGTCATTCTTAAAGTTGATATTAGCCTATGAACATGATGAACAGGGGCGGCGATTCTGGGGGACCGGGGGCACAGTGCCCCCCATGCCCCCACTTTTTGAAGCCCTTGTTTACGCAAGAAAAATGACCCCCTCACAAACGTGTGCTGTGCCCCTTTCATCGAAAGAGGGCCCCTTTTAGGTGTTTTCAAGTGCCCTTTCTCGTAGATCTAAGTTCAGTAAAAAAAACCCCAAAACAAATCAAACAAACGTCTTACAAAACTTTTTTTCTAGTCGGGTAACATTTTTTTATTGCATTTTGGAAGCTTTACCAATGGGTGTTAATTCTGGGGTGTAAAGCGTGGTTTCGTAATTACTACAGTTGTTGCGTTAGTTCATTTTTTTTTAATTGTCATAATGTTTGATACAAAGTTGATACCCCCTCCCCCGCTCTTATGTTATAACCCATGCCTTTGGTAGTTGTGTAGCGAAGATGAAATTATCTTCATGTAGCTGTTAAACGAAGATGAAATTATCTTTATGTAGGTGTTAAAGGAAGATGAAATTATCTTTATATAGCTGCTTAACGAAGATGAAATTATCTTCATGTAGCTGAGTAACGAAGATGAAATTATCTTCATGTAGCTGAGTAACGAAGATGAAATTATCTTCATGTAGCTGAGTAACGAAGATGAAATTATCTTCATGTAGCTGTTAAACGAAGATGAAATTATCTTCATGTAGCTGAGTAACGAAGATGAAATTATCTTCATGTAGCTGAGTAACGAAGATGAAATTATCTTCATGTAGCTGTTAAACAAAGATGAAATTATCTTCATGTAGCTGTGACAGGAAGATATATATGTGTATGTGTTTATCTATTTATTTGTATTCATTAATACACATTAAATTACATTTATACAAATGTATATGTTGTTTTTCATGTGTTTCCTTTTTATTCGCTCAAGTAAACTAATTTATGGAAGGAATAGGAGTGTGTGTATTGGACAAAGATCAATAAGTGAGATGAGTGGATGATTGAGTGCAGATATGTGATAAAAAATTCTAAGAATCAGAAAGGTGAAATTTTAAACAAAAATGACCAAGGATTCGTTCATTTTGAATAGATTTATTGTTATGTGTGAATTATGGGCACACCGTTGTTTCATCCGAGGGCCGATTGCAATTGTGTCCATTAAAATGAAACTATCCTGATATCCAGTGGAACGTTTCATCAAAGTACTGTCGGACGTTTTATCTGACAAGTCCTATTTAATTCGACAGTTACCATAGTAACAGTGCTTCTCAGCCAATGAAATTCAAGGAAACTTGTCAGATCTGACCACTTGCCGGATGAAAATATTGATGAAATTTTCCCGCGATCTATACGAGCAGAACGATGCACGATCAGTTGGTTGAGATTTGGCGCTTGTCTTACTCAGTCTGTCCTCATCTGAATCGCGTTTTAGAGACGAGATTCCTTTCAATTTCACGTTACATCTTTCTTTGCGTTACATGTTTCTTTATTACATTTCAATTGTTATAACTGTATTTATGATGGATTTTGTCTACTGTTTTGTTGGAAATGCGAAAGAATAAAACTGAAACTGAAACTTAAACTGAAGACAATGCCGAGATATAGCACCTGGATGGAGAGTGACAAATAACTTGGCAAATATGACGTGTGTGCTGCAATGGGATTTGAACCCCGGGCCTTGTGATATATTGGACAGGCCGATGGAAATCTGTAAAAGGCCTGCAGGAGTGATGGACTGGTTTCATATGCGTTTAAAGTTTTGTTCATTTTGTCTTAGATACCCCCCTTATTCTGTTGGCAACTCTTTATTGCATGTCGGTGTTGTATCCCTAGATTAACCAGTTCAGAATTATGTAACTGATTCAGTCGATATTTGAATTGACACGTTACTGTCCGTCTTTCGTTCAGAGTGATACAGCGGCGACCTTTGATTGCAGAGTTTATATTTGATAGGCAATTGAGTCGGTGCAGGGATAGGTGTAGCTCCATCTCTTGCTTGTCGTACATCATGTACATGGCTCGATTTTGCTTGACCTGCAAAACAATCAGATTTGTGATAATTTTGATTATTTAAAATGTATAGTTTCCACACTCTGAAATGTCTATCATTATTGTGGGGCTGAGTAATTTTTCAATAGAAACAGGTTCTTGACAAACCAATATTGTACAACCGTCTTTGAAATAGCCATATCCATTATTTATTTTTAATGTAAACTATTTGAGAATAGCTTACCATTAAGGAAGTATTTTTTTTTTATTGACAAAACCTATGTGACAGATACAGTTTCGGCTGGATTCATTCATCCAGATATGGCAATCATCGCACATCACCATGATATGACAGAAAATATTTTTAAAATCTACTTCAGAAGAATATCGTAGCTCTGTAGCTGATGCCTAATTGCTAACATTTCTTTCATATCTTCTTTCTTCCCCTATTCTTTCTTTCTTTTTTCTCCCTCCCTCCTCCTCATCTATCTATCTATCTATCTATCTGTCTGTCTGTCTATCTATCTATATCTATCTATCTTTTGTTCCTACAAACCAAAAGGATTGCTTATGCTGTTGATGCAATGATTCACTGTATTGCACATTATAGAACTACTATCCAGCTAACGACAAAGTGGAGACATCGAACTCAGCTGTAATAATGCTCATTGAATCGCGTTGCTTACCTGCAGTTCTCCGGGGTTGTTCTAGAGCAAGAATGGAGTAAGAAAATGGCACCAGGTTTCGAACCCATGTCCTCATTGCAACAAGGCCAGTGTTTCCCTGAACCATCAAGTTCCCAACTCCGTATCCTGATTCTAGACCTTGTAATAGATCCCAAGAGTAAATTGTCCCTCTCCAACTCCTCTGGGAAAAATCCTAAAACATAATCAAAATGGAAAAAAAAGCATGGTAACGTTCAAGATGTTGTTATTCGCTTTAAAAAAATCCTTTGACTAACCAAATTAAGGCTAAAACGTGGAATAGTTAACTTAACAATGTCTCTGATACTGGTAGCTTGATAAATTCGATCAGAATTCGGTTGCACAATTTACTCTCACGGATTTGATATATTTCCAACATGCAAGTAGTTTTTTTTTTCATTAAAAACAGAACTTCGCACACATGTCTAAATTTTCAAAGTCCAAGTGACTCAATATTTACATTAATCACACTTATCAGTTTTGTTTCCATTTATGTATTTATCGGATTTACAAACCTTGGGAATAGGATCGTCTGCTTCTCAGATGACCATTCTAGTCGCAGTGGTTGTTGATATCCTCCATTCATATCCCTCCTTCTCATCATCTCCATAGTCGCCCCCTTCGATCTCCCCCCTCCTCCTCCTCTTCCTCCTCCTCTTCCGTCATGTTCATTCTTCTCAGCTCAGACAGCTCTGGTCCAATACTGAATATACTCCTTCTCCCATCCAACTTCGTATGCGCTCCTTCCCTATCGTCATCTTCCTCCCCCTCCTCCATCTGCCTCCTGCTTCTCTTCCTCTACGCATCCCCCTTCTCCCCCTTCTTCTCCTTCTTCTCTAAGGGGACGCCTGTGATCATACAGTTGATGACGTCCCACAGATCAGGGTGACTAGCTAACAGACAAAAAATAAGCCAAACTCAAAATAACGACCTAGTATGATTATGGCATCGTTTCGACTTTACACCATGGAAATATTCATCAGCTCGGAGATTTTTTTTTCCTCTGACAAGAAGCCAGCATATATTCGAAAAATCAAGAAAATTGTGTTGTAGGGGGCAGCCACAACCTGTCAATGTTCAAGTATAGGGGGAAAGGAAGAAGCATAACAAAAAGGAAAATAACAAGTAACGGAAGAGAGAGGTTCCTATCGTTCTACTTAACACCTTTTTAATTTCATGAAAAGGTGATACAATTTTCGGGCCATCTTGCCCCACCTATCAAAAAAACCATGGCGATATCCCCTTCTCTCTACAGAGTATCCTATAACCCAAAGCAAATTAGGCGATGTTTATTTATGTTATTAGTTTCTGACTGCTCTGATTGAAATATTAATAATTATAATGTTTTAATGATTTTTTTTAAAGAATATATTTTCTGAAAATAATGTATAATAATCTAAGAGCGTCAGAGCTTATGTGTGGGATGTGTTCTATTCCTAATCGTTGACCAACCTGATGAAGTATGATCTCCTGTTTCTTCATCATCGACCACGGTGCATCCCTCATCGATGTCCATCTCTTTCTTATGTTCTCCCATTACGATGTCCTGTACGGTCTGGAGTCCTGTTCGGTAGATGTTCCCGCATGCATTCTTGATCTCGTCCAGGATATTAAATTGGAAGTCATGATATTTGTCTGGATGTGCGATTGATAATAAAAACGAAAAATAAAATTATTTCAATAACGTCTGGATCTTACTGTAGATATTATTTCTTGTTCTACTACTGCTACTACTACTACTACTACTACTACTACTACTACTACTACTACTTCTTCTTCTTTTTCTTCTTCTTCTTCATCTTCTTCTTCTTCTCATTTTTCTTCTCCTCCTTCGTCTTCTTCTTCTCCTTGCCCTTCTCTTTATCCTCTTCCATTTTATTTATACACTTCTCCTGTCCTTTCCATTTTCCTCATTCTTCCTATTTTCTTTCCCTGCCCTATCTTCCAATCATTCAGAGAGACAAACCTAAGAGAATACGATCTCCGATCTCTCCAGGGACACCAACACCTTTCTCCTTGTCGACGTCCTTATCATCCTCACTTGTGACGTCATTTCCCTCTGATGTGCTCGAGAGATAGATGGTGTCTTCATCTAATAGGGAGAAGAAAAAAGGATTAACAAAACTATCTTAATTGTGATCTTTTCCTCAGAGTGACAAGTATGATTATGATGACACCTGTGATTTTCAATAATTTCCACACTTAAAATTTGGAAATTTAGAAATTATCAAGAAAAAAAAAACACTTACATTACACACATAAATGTAGGGAGAAGAGAAGACGAAGAAGCAAGAAAGAGAGAGAGAGGAAAGGAGCAATGGAGGCAGCTGAGAAAGTGAAAATGCAAAAAAAAATATAGACGTAGACGTAGGGCAAATATAGGAAGAGAGAGGTTACCAGAAAAATGAGCTTATTCATAAATCTTCATAGCTCAATATAAGAGTAACTCACCTGACCAATTAGTGTCCATGATATTTGTAATCTGGTCAGGGCCACACCCCTTGACCATCACTGACTCTGAGCTGGTCATATTTCCACTGCACTCATCGTCCGTTTCCTCGACAAGGTTCTCGAACTCCTTACGAACTTTGACGGTATATTGTTAAAGTTAAGAAAGATTTATATGATACTTCACAACTACGTGTATGATAAAGATTTTTTTTTATTTATTGTCATCTCTTCTTTCGAATAAGGTACCCAAAGAAGGGAGACATTTTTAGTATCATCGAATGCATCATCATTATCAATGTAACTCTTTCTTTGATCAATTTTGTAAAAAAATATTAATGTTCGTTGATTGTAATCATCTATGCTTAGATATGGGATCCAAAAAAAAAATAAACTTGAAACTTGTGATTTATAATTCTCTCCCCCTCCCTACCTTCCCCTATAATTACCCCTTTTCCATTCTTTGGATCTCACCAAGGTGATAAAATGTACCTTCATGATTTCACCCTCTTGTCCTCATCCATTATTGTATAAGCCACTTTCTTATTTTTACCCGTTAACCAATCTTGCACCTTAGACATAATTATAGTTAGTGAAATTACGACCATGTTTGTTTGTTTGTTTTTTCTTAATACTTACACTTATCCTCTGAAACATAAAAGCCAGATATTGAGGTCTTATCATCATCGATGTTGGATTCAACATCAGCATCGTTATGGTCATCACTGTAATCGACGTCAGATGAAACCGATACGTCATCGTCGTCCTTATCGTTGATGAATCGATCTTTTTGATAGGCAAGAAAAGAAATGCAAATACATGTAATAATCATAACAACAATACTACTACTAATAATAATGATAAACATGACTACATCCATACACTCCTTCCAAACATCTTGCATATTTATTGCTCTTTTTATATGACTCACCTCTATTTTTTTCTCAACATCTTTGCTAGTGTTTTTCCCCTCTTCCTGCTCTTCTTCTTCTTCGTTTTCTTTTTTTCTTCTTTTTTCCCCAATCTTTTTTCAGTTTCTTCTCCTTAGTCTCCTTCTTCTTCTCCATCTTCTTCTTCCTCATTTTATTACGTCTTTTTCTACTATCGGGACTATAGGCCTACTTAATTCATCAACTTCTTTTTTATTTCTCGGTTTTCTTCCTCCTCTGTTTCTCTTTCTGTTATTCACATGGAATAATTAAAATCCGATTATCTACATTTGATTTGACACTCCAATTGAAATCACCAAACGAATAGCCTATCCAACTTACGGTAGGACAAGAAGTCTTGTGCAGAGACCACCACGTCCCTCGGATAGGACGTAGAGGGCTGCTCATCCTCAGTTCTGGGGTTCATTTCGGGCATCCAGGTCTGGCGGCTGTCTCGGCTAAGAATAGCTGGAGCGGACCAAGACTGCCGGAGCACCATTGACTGGATGGTAGTGACTGAGTGGATGGATGTGGCAGAATGGATGGAAGTAACTGATGACTGATCAAAGTAGTTGATGCGGAAGCTGCCTTCAGTGTCGGCATCACTGCAGGTGTCTTCCTCCAAAACCTGCAATTCCTTCGAAGTTTAATTTGATAATAACATTTTGTTTAACTTCATAATCACTTTTTAGGTTAACGTCCAATCTCTCGTATTATAGAAAATCAAAGCCATGAAAGCAATCCATGGTTGAAGGTAACTGTTTCTAAATCAATTGAATCATTTTTCTCATAATTATCTAATCTCTACCAACTCAGCTCTCTTCTTTCTATATATTATATCTTCCCCTGTATCTCTCCCCGTTTTTTTTCTTCTCTCTCTCTCTCTCTCTTGATCCATTGTTCTGCAGAATTCGGGATCTACACTCTAAAACAGGATTGCTCAAGTTGAAAATAGCTATTTTGTTGGTGATATAGATAACGTGTGCGACAAAGAATGCAGGTTAATTGCGAATAGATTCTAATTTAACCCAATAATTGAATTGATTCCGATAATTTTATTTGTCTGTCGGACACAATCAACAAAATGGACTTCGTCAAGACCTCTTATATTTTCCATGGCAACATAGGCGTTTCCTTGTGCTCTTTTTAAAGCATCTTAATAGTAATCGGCTACATTGCAATTTGTCCTCAAATGGTGGTTTAAATCTTGTACTAAATTCAGTTATGAATAATACTCATTTAAAGTAAGCCTTTCTTAATAATGTGTTCTTGTGAAGGGAGATCGGGTCACCTCTTGTACATCTAAAGATAAATTAAAAATTTATCTTAATTTCATATTAGGTTTAACTTACACCATAAAATATTTTGAAACTATAGAAAAGTGTAATGAGTCAGTCGGCACGTTGACGGCCCGTGACAAATAGTAAAAAAAAAACTTAGGGAAGAGAAAGTGGAGAAAGTGTAGGTTCATATTAAAATAATGAACGTATAAGTGATATAAATTAACATATTGTACACAGTACTAAAAATATTAAACAACACCCATATTTACACCCCCCGTTTACTCTTATTATGAAATTGTTCGTTAAAAGTTTAAAGAAAATATTAACAAAAGTTACATTCCAAAGCAATATACATGTATATTCCGTTTTTATAATGTAGAGATTAAATATTGCAGTTGAAATTTCAATAATTAATAATTGTTTAACATTTAAACTTTATCTGAACAGTTCATATAGTAAAGCAGATTGTATAAGACCTTTTTGCTCTGCGATCAATCAATACTTGACTCGTGAAATGATGATTTAAGATCGTTCATCAACATCACAAGTCAGAAATCGTCGAGACAAGTGGGCCAACATGAACATTATGCTATTAAGTTTTTGCATGCTAACCCTTAAAAAGGTTAATTTCCTCATGAAGTGGCATTGAAGATCATTTCATTCTCTTAAAGAATATTTTGCATACACTATGATCATTTTCATGCATCATCATCTGTTCTAAACAAAAGCTTACCATCTTGTTCTTGGAGAAGACTGATCTAATTCCTGTCCAACAACAGGTTTTGTTCTTTTCTAAAACATCTTTGTTTTCTCCCTTGAAAGACAAAGATCGGGGTCTGGATTTTGCACAACCCATTTTGAAATTTTGCTCAAAATTTTCAGAAAGAATATGAGAAAATCGCTCAATAACTCTGTGTCAGCAAGCTGCAAGAGATAAATGATAATAATCATGAAAATATTAAGCTAGGCGTGGCCGTGGTTACCTCAACCACACGCATGCGCATTGTGGGTATAGATTCGCGCGTTTACCTATATACGTCAATAATAAGCATGCGCACCCCTCATGAAGTTTTGTTTTGCCGTAAGCTTTTGCATAATGCTTATGCCTTTTAGTTTTCTTCATTCTCGAGATTACGATTAGCAGGACCTATGAGTAACATGCTTATACAATTTTATGTATCCCTGGGTTAACATAGACTTAAGACTCACCCCCCTCGCCACCTCAAATGAGGCTACGAGCTCAAGACATTGGCAAATATGATTCATATTCCAATTCTGCCGTCTCTTTTTTATCTCATCTTCAATAAAAGAAATCCCTCCTTCTTTTTCTTCCTACACTCTAAAAAATGAAGTGCTAATCTAGCTCTTAAAGAGCGTGTATAGTGACTGCACTTCGGAGTGCTGATTTGTCTAGTCTAGACAAATCAGCACTCCGAAGTGCAGTCACTATACACTATACGGTTACACTTCGTAATTCCGAAGCTTCGTAATTCCGAAGGTTCTTTATTCCGAAGGTTCGTAATTCCGAAACACGTAAATTGCCTATACCTCGATGTTCGTTAATCCGAAAACGAAAAGGGGTTCGTTAATCCGAACATTTGTGGCGTAATTCCGACGATTCGTTATTCCGAAGGTTCGATAATCCGAAAACGAAATAAGGTTCGTTGTTCCGAAGGTTCGTTAATCCGAAAACGAAATAAGGTTCGTTGTTCCGAAGGTTCGTTAATCCGAAAACGAAAAAAGGTTCGTTGTTCCGAAGGTTCGTTGATCCGAAAACGAAATAAGGTTCGTTTTTCCGAAGGTTCGTTAATCCGAAAACGAAATAAGGTTCGTTTTTCTGAAGGTTCGTTAATCCGAAAACGAAATAAGGTTCGTTAATCCGAAAACAAAATAAGGTTCGTTAATCCGAAAACAAAATAAGGTTCGTTAATCCGAAAAATGAAAACCGGGAAAGCAGAGGCAGAGGCAAGGGGAGGGGGCGGGGGACACTTTTGCCGTTCAATTATTATGAGGATGGGAAGGCAAGGGCGGCCGAACGAATTTTCGTTGGGGGTAAAGCCAAAAAAATGAAACTCGTACGTCAAAATGGGCACTTTGGTGATATTTTCACCTTAAGATTATCATCTGCTTGAAGTCATTGTGTGTTTGATAGTGATTAAGTAGAGAAAAACTTTTTTGAAGTGACTTCTTATGGCAAAATGTATATTTAGGCTTTATTTTTCGGGAGAGAGTATAATGAGCGAGCGGCTAGGTAAAACAAATTCAAAGGTGAAGTTGTATAACGTTTTTTGTGGTCAATTATTCTTAAAATGGCATTATTGCGAGGTGCTGCGAGCGTGAATCACAAGCTAAAACTTTAGGTTATTTCAATAAAAAATGAAAATTAGTTTTTAAAAATCCGAGCAGATTTTTGCTGTCATTAAAAAGATGTGCATCTAACTAAACGACGATGAAGAGCACAGCTTCGCACTAGGGGCCAGGGGAGGTGGACCTCACTGGGAAGATGTTCCGCAACCACCTGCAAGGGGAACCTCGCCACTGTGGATGCCAGACATCAGAGAGATCATCTCAGAGAATACTCTCCAGTGGGTGCTGTTGACTGGCAACAAAGAATGGCTGGGGTGGTACTTCCTGATTGAGTCAAGAAAGGAGTGGCTCAGATATCGTCAGAAGCAAATGATGAAGATAAAGACTTTTGTGTCTAGAAATGAGAACATACTCTCATATGCACATTCGTTTATTTCTAATACAAGTTTGAAATAATTTTTGTATTGTGTGTACTTGTGAAGATGTTATTATTATTATTGATGTTATTGTTGTTGTTATGTATTTCATCTGCTTGTAAAAATATAAATACAGACTTTATTGATTTCTTACCCATTAAATATCAGATAATACTACTATTGTACATCAGGAGTGAAAATTTAAAGGAATCAAGTTGCAGAATTCGAAATTTAGACATGTGCGATTAAAGATTTTTAAAATACGCATTTTTTGTTAAATTGATTATTCCAAATTATTACAAATTGATTTTCTTACTAATTGAAAAATTAGTTAGAAAATCAATTTTATAAAAGAGAACATAAAACAAACGAAATAAAATATAAAACATTATACAGTGCGTCCCACAAAAAACGAAACCGAGATTTAGAGATGATTTATTATAACTTAATCACAAATAAAATAAACAAATGACGTATCATTGTAAAGCTTAGAATCTCTTCTTTCAGATTAGATTTCTTTAGATTATTTTTCATTCACGCATGAGTGAGCAAAAACAATTTGAAAAGGGGATACCAAAAAGTCACTTGGCGGGCCGTATCTCGGTTTTAAAAAGAAAACCACATTTTAAAAAGTTCAATATCTATTCTTTAATTTGATACCTCAATTACAGAAAACGGTCAAGAAATGATAAAGTTCTGGTTATTTAAAATAAGGCTTGAATTTCAATAATTTCATAAAATGAAGAGGTTTTACAGGCTAGCGTTCAAAGTCACTTGACACTCCGTTTTGTTGACGATCAGCCATGCATTAAGTCTTTTGTTACCACGCGTTAGCTTCTGTGGGAAACCAGTGAAAACATGTTTATTTAATGAAATTATTGAAATACAAGTACTGTTTCGAGGGATCATAACTTTTTTACTTCTTGACCATTTTCTGTAATTAAGGTATCAAATTAAAGAGCAGATATTGAACTTTTTAGTCAAATGATATTCTTTTTGAAATTCAAATACCCCCCGCCAAATGAGTTTTTGGCAACCTATCTTCGAATTGTTTTTGTTCACTCATGCGTGAATGAGAAATCATCTTAATGATTTCAGATGAAAGAGGAGATTCTAAGCTTTAAAATGGTAGGTCATTTGTCTATTGTATTTATGATTAAGTTATGATAAATCATCTCCAAATCTCGGTTTCGTTTTTTTTGGGACGCACTGTACAGTGCGTATCAAAAAAAAGTTTACACTTTGAAAAAATCCTGTAAAATTACACATTTCTAATATTCTGAAGATTTTTCCACATTTTAACATAAGTACAGATCCATTAAAGCAAATGACGATATAACTGTCGAAAAATATTTCCGCTTGAGTGAGCACCACTTACTTTTGAAAAGTTAGTGAAAATTGATTTGCGCAGAGCTTTGAAATAGTTATGCGAATAAAAGTAGAACTTAAACATGAAGAAAAAGTGGAATTCAGCTACTAAAATTGATTTAAAGATATTTTTTCACCTTTTTTACTTGTTTCCTTGCCCACAAACACTTCAAAGTGTGCATTGCGCCCCACCCCACTCCCCCACACACCGAGGCCATCGTGACGATATTTGCTTTACACTGAGCTGTGATTTACATGGAATGGCTTAGGCTTTATTTCATTTTGTTAATCAGTATCTAGCTTATAAAATGTGTGGAGAAACAAGTATTAAATGAAAAATGAAACGTAAACCCACTTTAAATGATAAAAACTTCGTGAAAAAATGCTGAAGATGTCTGATATAAACTTTTGTTCAGATTCAGTTATGTCCTCAGATCCAGCTTGCACAAAAATGGTAAAGGTTGTGCTTACTAAGTGTTGAAACTTCAATTTGGGTGGCAAAATTGTTACAGAATGCTTGAATGAGTCCGTTTTATTTCAATTGACTAAAAGTGCAAGGGAAATGTATGAGAAATGTTTCGCAGGGCAAGTTTGATTTCGCCCTTCCCCTTGACACAGCGTGAAAATGAGCATTTCTGCGCAAACAGATTTCTGCGAGCTTTACAAAAATGGACAGCGCTCACTCAAGTGTAACATTCTGACAAAACTTTTACTTTCATTGGATAGATAAGACCCAAACCCAAAATTATATCTGAAAAATTTACCCACATGTCGTATATTTTTTCATTCCCAGGGATTTTTCAAAGTGTAAACTTGTGGAAAACTTGAAGTTTTAAAAAGAGTTTTCTATTTATTTATTATTTATTCTATTGCCTTTTCTATTTTATTATGTTTTATACAGGGTTTCCTATTAAAAAATGCCCGGTACACTTCTGGTCGTTTTTTTTTTCATTATTTTTTGTTTCATTGAAAAGACCAACTTTTCATTTAGTAATTGATCCAAAAATACCCAAATCACATTCAGTGGTTTTTGTGTTATAAGTACTTCTTGCAAAGGTCTGTAACCGGTAAAAATCAGGCTGAACGAATCCTTAACTGTAGGGCTTATGGGCAAAGTATCAAAAGTGGGGTCACCGCTTTGAACCAAGCTCTCTTAAACTCTGTTAAGCTTTCCTACGACTTTGATAAGCTTTAATACGCTCTCCCCGCTTTTCTCAATCCGTGACAGATCGCCTCAAATTTTTAAACAGTTTAAAAAAATTTGGCGCTCTTGCCGAATGTCCCGAATTGCTCAAAGCTTTCTCATGCTCTATTACGGTCTTTACGCTTTAATGAAGCTTTGTTACGCTTTGCCGCCGCTTTGCACGCCGCTTTAAAGCGCCATCAAAGCGGCGTTGGTGTGAACCTAGCATTACCCAGGGAAGCCACTTCAGTTCTGAAAACTATTCTCCCAGCTATTATTATTTTTTTTTTACAAGAATGCTTAGAATGTCCAGTTTTCAGGTTGGAAAATCGGAAAAATTTGGCTCACGTTTCTCGCTCGCATCAAGTATTGTTTATTGAGGAACTCATTCTATTCCTGGTTACAAAAAAGAAGTATGAAATGTCCAGTTTTCAGGTTGGAATATCACAAATTTTAAGCTTGCGGTTCGCGCTCTCATTATTTAGTTCGTAAGATATATATTCTATTCATTAGTCACTAAATGCAGTCCTTAAAAGATTACTTTCTGAAGCCTGTTGCATAAAACTTTTTACCTGAGAAAACTCTGGTAAAAAATGAAAACTAAGGTTAGTCTGATTTCCGCCACTGACTTTAGCACAGGGCAAAAACTCCTGTAAAAACAACCTGAGTTTTCTCAGGTAAAAAGTTTCATGCAACGGGCCCCAGGTCAGTATATAAACAAATTACAGCTCGCCCTCGCATTAATTCTTTAGAAAGATACACATCTTTCTCACGATTACAAAAAATGCTCCGAATGCTCACTTCACGTCTTGTTACATGAAATGTCTACTAGTTTGAGCTTGCGATTCGCTTTCAACATCTCACAAGGATTATTATTAGTATTATTTTTATTACCAGCAGAAGCTGTTATTAAAAATGACATCCCCTCCAATACAAATCCTATTATCTAGAGGTTGCTCGCACGCTTCCAACACACTTGATCCCCTGCATCTTTAATTAAACCATTTGCTTATAGGCAGCAATTGCTCAGATAAAATCGAAATTAGCCTGTGCTTGATCAGGGCGCCTATATTAATGAAATACATGCTTTGACCCCAACACACGCATGTATCATCGATCGTTATTACTATCATTGCATAATATCGTGTAATCTTGTAATGACAACATCGTTTTTGTTACCAAAATGAATTATTTTCATTTTCGGAAATACGAACCTTATTTAATTTTCGGATTAACGAACCTTATTTCGTTTTCGGATTAACGAACCTTATTTCGTTTTCGGATTAACGAACCTTCGGAATTACGAACCTTATTTCGTTTTCGGATTAACGAACCTTCGGAATTACGAACCTTATTTTGTTTTCGGATTAACGAACCTTCGGAATTACGAACCTTATTTCGTTTTCGGATTAACGAACCTTCGGAATTACGAACCTTATTTCATTTTCGGATTGACGAACCTTCGGAATTACGAACCTTCGGAAATACGAACCTTCGGAATAACCGAACCTTCGAAATTACGAAGCTTCGGAAATACGAACCTTCGGAATAACCGAACCTTCGAAATTACGAAGCTTCGGAAATACGAACCTTCGGAATAACCGAACCTTCGGAATAACGAAGCTTCGAAATTACGAATGTATGCGCACTATACACTGTATATATTAAGAGCTAAATTAGCACTTCATTTTTTAGAGTGTATCTCTTAGCTTTGATCAACTATAAACAAAAATAATAAGGGGGGGTTAAGATATGGCTTATGCGGAAATATTTTATAAAGTTGCAATTTTCATTTTTTTTTTTAATTTGGGGTAGATTTTTACGTAAATCCAGAACAAGATATTTAAACTTTTCGTTTCCGTTTGCTTCATTTCTCCCTCTTTACCTTTTTTAGGGGGGGGGGGGTGGGCGTGTCCATCCCCCTATCTGTACGCGAGCTTCTCCGATCAATTTCACAATCTCTTTGTTTTTGTCACTCCTTCATATTCATAACCATTCTAGTATCTTTTATCACCGTTTTCTCTCTTTTTCGCGAATTAGGATATCCCTCGCTTTGCTCGGGAAGCAGCAGCCAGGGCCTCGGCAAGAGGCTAAATTACGGGTGCTGATTGATGTGACAACTTTCCTTGATTCTTATTGAGAGAATACTCTAACTGTCGGATAAAATATGTTGTACAACGCCTACTTAGCTTGTTGTACGCGATCAAATGGGAGGCTGAATGTCACACATTCGTACCGTTGCACACAAGACGTACCATCCAAAATGTACCGTCCAAAATGTACCATTGCACGGCTTAAGAGGAGACGTCACAATGCGACTTCATTAAATAAGGTGACAATGCGCGTACAGCCCGCTAGCTAAATGCGCAATGTTGTCCAAGAGCATGTGCGCTTGTGGGATTTTGCTTTTCGCTTTCAATATTTTTGCTCCCTTTTCATAGATTACTGGACCTCATGCGAAATCTCGAACCATCGCACTCATGCCTATTCGCTATTTGTATAATGATGATGCTGATGCTGCTGAATATTAACAATAATAATAACAATATTAATAACAATGATAATGATGATGATGATGATAATAATAATAATAACTCACTTCCCTTTTGTGTCTGCCTACACCTTTTCTTTCATCCCCTTCATTAACCTGTTTGGTCATCTCTTCTCACTAATGCCCCTTTTGTCTGTTGCTGTTGAATGTCTGTGGTCTGTATCATGGTTGTTCCATTTTATATGTTTGTCATTTTGCCTCCGAAGAAGATTCTGCTAGAATCGAAAGCTGAGGCCCCTTTTGACTCTCTCTTTTTTAGATAAGCAGTTTTCAGCAGCTTCTTTTTGCCAATAATAATAAGAAGAAGAAGAAAGAAGAAGAAGAGGAGGAGGAGGAAGAAGAATGATAATAACAATAATAATAGTAACAATAATAGTTATACAAACACAGAGTTATTATTTTTATTGCAGTAATAAAAATGATAACTCGGTGTTTGTATAACTAATATCATTGCCAGTAGACGTCTCTAAGCCCTGAGGAAAAATATTAGACAAAGAAAGAAGATTGGATTTAAGCTGTTCTGTAGACGGGCTCCATGCAAAAAAAAACACACTTAACATATAAGTTTTTAGGCGACTTTTGAACGGAGAGCATGGGGGTGACTATACAGTGCGTCCCAGAAAAAACGAAACCGAGATTTAGCGATCATTTATCATTACTTAATCATAAATAATATAGCCAAATGACCTACCAATTTAAAGCTTAGAATCTCCTCTTTCATCTGATATTACTTAGATTATTTCTCATTCACGCATGAGTGAGCAAATGCAATTTGAAGAAAGGATATCAAAAACTCATTTGGCGGGGGGTATCTGCGTTTCAAAAAGAAACCCACATTTTTGAAAAGTTCAATATCTCTTCTTTAATTTGATACCTAAATTACAGAAAATGGTCAAGAAATAACAAAGTTCTGGTCATTTGAAATAATGCTTGAATTTTAATAATTTCATAAAATGAAGAGGTTCTCCAGGATGGCTTTCAAACTCTCTCGACACTCTGTTTTGTTGACGATCAGCCATGCATTAAATCTTTTGTTCACCATCGAAAGCTTCTGTTGGAAACCGGTGAAAACATGTTTATCTCATGAAATTATGGAAATGCAAGCCTTATTTCAAATGAACAGAACTTTTTTATTTCTTGACCATTGTTTGTAATTTTGGTACCAAATTAAAGAGCAGATATTGAACTTTTCAGAAATGTGGTTTTCTTTTTGAAACCCAGATAAAGCCCCCCAAATGAGTTTTCGGTATCCTTTCTTCAAATTGATTTTGCTCACTCATGCGTGAATAAGAAATAACCTAAGTAATATCAGATGAAAGAGGAGATTCTAAGCTTTAAATTGGTAGGTCATTTGTCTATTCTATTTATGATTAAGTTATGATAAATGATCGCTAAATCTCGGTTTCGTTTATTCTGGGACGCACTGTACAATGGAAGATGAGACAAGTTCTTTTATGAAGCACTCCCCAAAGCGGTTCAAATTAATTTGTGGTAATGACTGACCTAATATTCAACTTATAACGAAAAAAGCAAGAAGCAAGTTTATTTTAGTAGACCGAGTAATCAGACTAACGCAGGGGCGGGTCCAGAATTTTCCTAAAGGAGGGGGGGCAAATTTTTTGGAGGAAAATTTTGACAAGCCCCATAAAAGGTTTTTGTGGTTTTTAACCACACATTAAGGATATTTCGTACCCGAAAAGGGTTTCAATTTAAAAAGGAGGGGGCACACCTCGGTTTTTCTTCCCAAAGGGAGGGGGGCACATGCCCCTTGTGCCCCCCCTGGATCCGCGCCGGAACTAACGTAACACTGCCACGTTCGTTAAACATTCATTTGTTTGGACGTCAGTTAATTTTTGACAGTAATTAGTGCGATTCACAGTAGTAACAAGCCTTTTGGTGATAGTTTTGTTTAGAGTTCAATCTCGACAGACATTTTTAAGATATAGCCCCCTCTATCGAGGAACTAAGACATTCATTTTATTTTATTCTCTCTCTCTGATCTGTTAACATGACGTCCCGCATGACGCACTTTTAGATCGAGATAAATGATAATCTAACTCAATAGACATAATTATTGCGTAAACTTTAAAAAGAAAAACGGGAACGGTCACAACCAATCAGTCGATGTTTTTTAAAGTTTATCAACATTATCAAATTTTGCTGAATAGATCGTTGTGAATATATCACCTTCTGTAGGCTTACACCACTGTTTTCATTGTTACATTATTGGTTAATTAATTACACCGGTTACGGATTCAATCACTGGCGGATCCAGGGGGGGGGGGGTACTTCCGACTCGTGCCCCCTCCTTTGAGAATCATAATCAAAATTTTAATCTAAACTTATGCCATTTGTACCCAAGTGTGCCCCCCTTGAAAGCGGGGACTTTTTTTTCTTTTTTGGGGGGCTGCCATTTTTTGCAGACGAAATTACTTTATATCTTAGGTAAAACCTTCTCTTTTTTTCGGAAAATGTGCCCCCCCCCCCTATCCTTGAGAAATCTTGGATTCAATTATTAGGTTCCTTGAAACTAGTCTGCGTCACTGTTAGTTTTCTTTTGCTCTCTTTTTCATCTATTTTGTTTGTACATTATTATCATGTGTATAGTGCAAGGTTTAGCTTTGTAATTTATTGTGTATATTGACAGTTTTTTATCTGTATAGATAGGGCTCCTTGCCAGAACAATATTCGATATTGAAAGGGCTACCCTGTATAAAGAAGACCAAATGAAATAAACAGCGCTGAGGGTCTTGCTTGATCAGTATAATTCTATTCATGTATTCATAAATAGCACATTTTTTTCATAGCAAATAAGGGACTGATTCCAACCATCAGTAGACTTTCCGGTTAATAGATTTTTTTTAAATCTAGCTGAAAATTTGCACTGGTATCTTTTTGTTTTATTGTGTACAGCAGCAATCATTACATAATTAGTGTTCGACATGAAAAGGGAGGAGAATATTAATGTGATGCAGAATTGGCGGTGGGGGAGGGGAGGGGGCGGGGCACGATACCAACAAAATGTGATAATTTTTTGGGGGGAGGGGGTCTCCCCAGCACCACATCTTGAAAATTCAATATTAAGCTTGATCGAGAGAGGCGTTGGAATGACGGGAAAAAAGGCCTGTATACATTTCTGTTTTCTTTTCAGCGGGCTCCCTGGACATGCTGGATGTACTTTTATTAATTATTACTTACTTTTGATTTTGAATAAAAGCATCATGCTGAGTGCATGGCTCGGTGAATTTTGGCACAAAAGACCTGTACTGAGCGCACTGAAACGTAATTAGCACTATCAAAGGCACTAACAAACAACCGGTAATGTGGCAGCGAGGCATATGTTACAACAATGGCATGTAAGCATTGCGTTGTTACAATGCAATGCTTATGCATGCACAGTGAAATAAATGTTTTGACTTCACAGTCCGAAAGATGTGACTATGCCCCTGGGCTAACTGTTGACAACGTTTCTGTGCAGGCGCGCGGTACTCGCTGATGACCCAATACCATTCAAAAACTGTTCATTCTGCGTCCTATTATTGGGTGCGATATCATTTATGTCGATCATGGATGCATAGGCCTACTCATCATCAGACCACATAGGGTTTGATACCGAGGTGGACGATTAACCGATGGACGACGTAGTTCAGTGCCTCAACATGCCAACGACTCCCGATGTAGGCCTACTTATACATAAATTTATATTACCAAGGAGATTATATCTCTACAGCAAATTCCAGACCATTGTTGTCAGTGACCTGTATACGCGGCACCGCACAATACGCCACGGATAAGCAATTAAATCTCACGGCCTGCAAACATTTTTGTCAAGGATGACAGCTTGCCGCACGTTTGTCTATTTGGCGACACTCACATGCCTCCCTTCATGATAAACGATGACATCGTCACCATCCTACCACAGAGATCCGCCGATGTCGTCATCAACGAGGCACTCGCCATCGCTACGACAACGGGTGAGGCGGCGATGGGGACTGGTGGTGGTCGTAGCGACGTTCGCCCTCTATTTCATGCTGTATGGGATCCTGTTCAGCTACAATGTTCTCTTCGTCGCCTTTCAACAGGAATTCAATAGCAGTGCAACCATGACAGGTGGGCCTATATGCAGTTATTTCTATCAACAAATTTATATTGCGCTGAATATATTCATCTATATATAAAATCATCTATTCTTTTCTATTTAGCCAAGCTCGAATGAAGAAACGAGCGCGAAAATGCTATCCTTCAATCTTTTTAAGTGATATCTTTTCAAATAAGATAATATATAAACGTGTGAGTTAAAATCTTGATACCTCATAATTAAATCCCAAATTTAAGGAAAAGAATATGTAATGAACACATAATTATCGTAATATAATAAAAATTATATGCTCATTATTATATTTAGCCCCGTTTGGAATCAAGCTCTATTATATTGCCTTAAAGAGTATATAGGCCTATGCGTGGGCCTATGTTCTGCAAAATAATTTGATACCATATTTATGTGGTATGTGATAACGCTTGGATGTTCAAGAGGTATTCTTTGCAGAGAAAAACAGTTGGAAAGATGGGGCTAGAATAGATCCGAGGGCTGGCATCGTTTTTCACCTTAAAAAAATGTCAGCCCTCGGATCTGGCCCTTCTAACGGGGTGCACATGATTTTTTTTTCCAATTTTACGTCTGGTAATTTAAAAAATATCTTTCAAAGATAAAGGTGTGTATTATGATTTACCTTCTACGTATTTGCCAACTATTTTGATACGAGACCAATAATATGTGCCTAGATAGGTTTTGTCAGGAAAGAAATTTAATGCAATTTTAGAATGTTTCAGTTAAAGTTTAAACATGTGTTAAACATTTTTACTTGGTCCAGGTTATGGTAGGCCTATAGACAATTGTATATGTACATATGTTTTGAATGTTTCAAAAGCAAGCGTTAGAAACGTTTGATACCCCCCCCCCCCTTATAGAGTACAAGATCTGGTGGATGCCATATTTTGTTCAAGTGTTAGAAATATTTCGTACTAGCTAAGCATCTTCATACAGGTGTCATAAATAGTTAATACAGTTATCTAGCATTGATGAGTATAGATGTACAGATACACAGGAAGTATCTTTTTATTAATAAGAATGCATGTGTTGCTTTATGCACTCCATCGGCGGATCCAGGGGGGTGCGCAGGGTGCGCGCGCCCCCCCCCTAATATTTGAGCGGCGCCGAAGGCGCCGCTCAAAATAAAAAAAAAAGTAAAAGAAAGAAAAGGCGCCGCTTGAAAAATTAAAAATAAAGGAAAGAAAGGGAAAAGGCGCTGCTTAAAAAAAAATATACACTGATATAACATTAGCAACAGTAAAGGAAAGACTATCCCCAGCAAAGCGTAATCATATCATCTTCCTTATTTTTTCTTTTAACTACCCTTTTCCCAACAACTTCGCCGGTAGCAGTGCGCTGCCTGCATATAACTGGCGCCAATCAAGAATAATCAGCGCCACCTTAATCTAAATCGGCGCCGGACAAGAATAATCAGCGCTATTTAGTTATAAATCGGCGCCAGTCAAGAAAAATCGGCACTGCCAGAGTCTTAACCGGCGCCGATCAAGGATAATTAGCGCCACCTAAATCTAAATCGACGCTGGACAAGAACAATCGGCGTCATCTGGTTATAAATCGGCGCCAGTCAAGAATAATCGGCGCCTCCTGGTTCTAGATCGGCGCCAGTCGATTATGGATTGCCGCTGCCTGAATCTTACGTAACGTCGGTAAAAATAATCAGTACTACTTGTTTAAATCGGCGCCGGTCAAGACAAATCGGCGCTGCCTTTGTCTTAACCGGCGCCACCTAAATTTAAATCGGCGCCGGTCAAGAATGATCAGCGTCCCCTGATTTCAATAAATAAGCGCCGGTAGAATAATGAAGAAGGGCCTATTGCTAACCAAATCTAGATCGGCGCCGCGGTCAAGAATGATCGTTTTGCCCTCCCCCAATAATTCCGCATGTGCAAAAACAATAAGATGGTAATGTTACACAGAAATCAGCAAACGAG
This sequence comes from Lytechinus variegatus, assembly GCF_018143015.1. Taxonomy (NCBI): domain Eukaryota; kingdom Metazoa; phylum Echinodermata; class Echinoidea; order Temnopleuroida; family Toxopneustidae; genus Lytechinus; species Lytechinus variegatus. The sequence goes on along the minus strand of NC_054758.1, from coordinate 16,231,815 downwards.
ACTGAGCTACACAACTCGTTCTTTATTAAAAATCGTGCTCAAATTATCCGCTTTTCAGATTGGAACATAAAAATTTTCAGCTCGCGCTTCGCGCTCGCATCATTTCTGTAGCAAAACCCCATACTTTTCATGATTAAATAGGTGAATAGAATGTCCCGTTTTTAGTTCTGAACCTCAAAAGAACTCCCGCTTCGATTTGCAATAATCTTTTGTTGGATATAATCTTGTTCTTTATTAAAACGTACATTAAACTGTAATGTTTTCAGATCGAAATATCAAAATTTTAAGCTCGCGCTTCGCGCTCGCATTTTTTTAGATACCCATCTTAATCATTGGTACCAAGAATGCTTAGAATATCAAGCTTTCTGGTCAGAATATAAGTAAATTTCAGCTCGCCCTCGGCACTCGCATTATCTGTGTAGTGAGATATGTATCCTCCTCATGAGTTACTACAAACAGTCCTAAACAGGCACCTTTTTCCTGTTTTCAGGTCAGTATACTTTAAAAATTTCAGCTCGCGCTTCGCGCTCGCATTAATTTGTCGGTGAAATATGTGTCTCTATCTCATGAGTCATATATATCTATATGATATTAGTCATATATATATATATATATATATATATATATATATATATATGCATGTGTGTGTGTGCGTGTTTTGACAGGGTCAGGCATTACCCCTTTTTCTTTTTCAACATTTTCTTTTATGGCGCCGGTGAAGTGCAAAAATATGTGCGCCGCTCGGCAGTGCGCCCCCCCTTTCGCCAAAAGCTGGATCCGCCTATGCACTCATCTGTTATTGAAATTCTTTGAATTACTTTATAGACATTTTACAGTTAGTCCTAGTAACGGTAGGGTATATTAGGAGGTTAATTTCGGTAATTCAGGGAGAACCACCTAAGCTAGAATAGACTACAGATGTTCGTATAGGCAGTCTAAGTTAAAACTGAAGGACTACGTCGGTGACGAGATAACGACCCCAGCTGCCGCCGGTTCTCCACCGACATGACTGGTCAAAATTCATGTCATTATTGGGTGCTCGATCTCGTCCACTAATTCGTTGAAGCCACATCTCTCTTATCTGGGGGCTACTCATCGAGGGGTAACACAGTCTGCGGAGGCCGAGTGGAAGAGACATCGCAAGCTGTGGAGGCCAGGAACTGGACTGACCACCAGGGCCGAGTGGGGCATGTCAGACCAGATAGGATGATTACAAGATTTGATTAAATCTTTTAATAAGTGTATTTACCAGTTTACGTATTCCTCATTTGGTGTCAAGCAGCAGTAGATAAATAATTAAAAAAAGTCACTTCCCACGTGACAGTTTTAAAGATTGAAAAATAAATGATAATGGAGTAAATGTAAATAATATATATATTTCTAAAAAGTTTTAGCAAATTGTGTATCCGGGATATAGGCCTACTCATAGTTTCAATGAGGTTTTTTTGTATGATAGATCGTTTTCTCAATTCACCCTTGCCATTTCACTAAATTGATAAGTTTATAATTATAAAAACGTAGTAACCTATAATGAAAATGCATACCTACCAATTTTTTCATCTGACATTACTTTGGTAAAAGTGCTATTAGACGATTTGTCGTTTTTGCCCATATTAAACGGATTTTACTATTATCCAAGAGTAATTTCTACTTGTTGCATTTAATAATTTGTCACAATAATATTTACGTTTAGATGTTCGGATGACAAAAGTTTTATCCAAATCCATAAAGTTTTGGCCTTTCTTTTAGCTTTATCTCTTTCTGTCATATTTCTCTCTAATCGTATTGCAGTGTAGCAATGTCGATTTCATATGTGTTGTATATAATGTTCTTTGGATTGTTTTACGTATATGATGTAAAGTGCATGGCCCTGGTTGACAACAGTGTCTAAACCACTGAACAGGCTACCCTGGGTAAAGAAGACAAATAAAATAAAATAAAATGAACCTGTGAACTATATACATTACAACCCTCAACCGTGGATTATAATCATGATAATTGTGACCCACTTTCTCCCTACCTTTCTCTGTTTGCTCTGAGCCATGATAAAGGAGACATAAATTGTCTACCCTTACAAAATCGGGACTAGACTAAAAAATATAAAAGAATTAAACAATTCACACTTTGGGTAAACAGACTCATATATTTTGCCAGAAGTTCAGTTGAAAAAATAAGCAATGTATCCATTGTAAAAGGGAAATTTGTAGGCTTAATATTCCAATTGTAATTTGCTTAATGATGTTGTCATTTCAGAAATGGGAAAATCATAAAAAAGTTAAAATTGTTTTGGGTTAATGTGTGGGAGGTGCTCCGGAAGCTATTGGCACATGACTGGAGTCAAGAACAATATAGATATATTCAAGACAATCGATATCACCACCCCCCCCCCCCCCGCTGAAAGAAAGATTGAGGGGTTGCAATTGAGTAAAGACCTTGTATTTTGTACACTGCAAAAACTCCGGTGTTTATTTAACACCAGCACGGAATCTTTATATATTTCCACACCCGAGAAGTATTGAAACAACACCAGTTTGGAATCAAACCGATGCTGTTTTAATACTAATTGGTGTTGTATAAACATCTATCTGGTGTTAGACCAAAACGAAACTGGTGTTGTTTAACACTTCTCTGGTGTGGACATATATAGATTCCGGTTGGTGTTAAATCAACACCAGAGTTTTTGCAATGTACACGGGTGGTGAAAGGGAGTTTCGGTAGTTGGAGGGAGGGGGAGGGGGGGGGGACCTCTATGTGACGTTATTTTCTCAGTTGAATAAGCAGGAAATATATGTTTACAGTAGAAACGCTGTTAAAGATTTGTTTCGGCACAAAAAATATTAAGGGGCCGGAAGTGTGAGACTATAGGCATGGAGATAACACATTGCTGTTTGACCTATGCATTACCATGATTACGATAGTATAAAGTTCAGAACCCTGTGCAGATTTATAAATTCTTTTGTTGCATGCGTCTGACGGCTACTCCCCGCACCAAAAATGTCTGGCATTATTTTTTGAATGACCCTGATAATAATCAAGACAATATCCCGACGATTTCACGAGGTTTCTTTTTCAGCTAGGCTTGCCCCCGGGCTAGCCTAATTTTGGGGATCCTCTTCAAGGCCCTCCTGACCACACCCACCACTGACGACCAGTCAGACGCGAGTTTCTTTACTAGGGGACATCCGCATAGTGCTATGAGGATGAAAATTGGTAAACTTTTCAGCTAGGCAGATGCAGCTGGTTCCCAGACTATAGTAGTTCAAGTGAAGTACTAGTAGGAGGAGGAGTAAGTAGTATAGGAGGAAGAGGGAATTAGTAGGAGTAGAGGTATGAGTAGTAGTATATTAGTAGTAGTAGTAGTAGTAGTAGTAGAAGTAGTAGTAGAAGTAGTAGTAGTAGTAGTAGTAGTAGTAGTAGTAGTAGTAGTAGTAGTAGTAGAAGTAGTAGTAGTAGTAGTAGTAGTAGTAGTTATATTAGTAGTATAGTAATAATGATAATAATAATAGTAATAATGATAATAATGATTATAATATTAGGCATTTATATAGCGCCATCTATATAGAAATATTCTATCCCGAGGCTCATTGTTATTATTATTATTACCCCGGTTTTAGCAGGAGCTGTCTCGCAGCGCTCATGCATTCCGGGAATTAATCCTGCCGGGTACCCATTCACCTCACCTGGGTCGAGTGCAGCACAATGTGGATAAATTTCTTGCTGAAGGAAATTACGCCATGGCTGGGATTCGAACCCACGACCCTCTGTTTCAAAGTCAGAAGACTTATCCACTGGGCCACAATGTTCCACTAGTAGTAGAAGAAGTAGTAGTAGTAGTAGTAGAAGAAGAAGTAGTAGTAGTGGTAGTAGTGGTAGTAGTAGTAGCAGCAGCAGCAGTAGTAGTAGTAGTAGTAGTAGCAGTAGTAGTAGTGGTAGAAGTCTTACAAGGGCGCCGAAAGCGGGGGGGGGGGGGCAGGGGGGACACTTGCCCCCCCAAACAAATTTTTTTGGGGGGCAAAACGAGATTTTGCCCCCCCCCCAATGTGCCCCCTGAAAGTAGAAAAATGATAAATTATTTAAGGACAAAAGTAAACGATGAAGGCACTTTTCTGCCTAAAAATTGTCATTTCCATTGTCAAAAATGAAAAAATTTTGCCCCTGACGGGGCAATTACATTATCACAGTAAGCCTCGCGTCTTTTCTACGAACAGTTCCTCTGTGAAACATACCTTTGATAAGCCCCTTTTCCATCTTATTACAGTGTGATAACGTTTAACCTTTTAATGAATACATTTCAGACTAAAACCGAATGGCAAGCTAATTTTTTTAAATATCTAAACCTACAAATTATGAAAAAGATGGATATCTTCTTAGATAAATTATTTGATTTTATATATTTCGATCTAAAAAGTGAAAAAAAATCAAGCACGTTTTGAAATAAAGAGATGGCTGTGTATTTATGCAAAGCGCGAGCGATTTTTTTATTTTTATACTATGACCCGAAAGTTTTCTTTTTTTCCCCCAATTATTCCCCTCCCTTCCATCATTCAACTTTCTTCCCGGTCCTATCTTTCTTCTTATTTTTCGCCTCACCTTCCGCCGCTTCGCCCCCTTGATGGCAGGAATTTTGTGTAAAAATGGAATATAAGTCTCGTTAATAGAGTGTCTAAAAACAAACTTTGGGGGATTAAACATAGTTAAAGTTCACTGTGAAGGATTAATCATAACTCATGAAAACTATTTTTTATACTGAGTACGCGAACAATTAAAATATTCTTATATTCCAAGTAAATTTGGAATAAAGGGAAAGTGAATTGGCTTAACAAAGGTATGATTTTACTGGGTATGGAACATTCTCGTCTAACCGTCTATGCACTAAATTTACTTATAAGTATCCAGAGGCGATTTTCTTTTTTCGTCATTTTTATTAGTTATGAAATTGACAATGGCCATCGATGTCATAAATGTCATCACTCTTTGGTTGGCATATAGGGCTAGATGCGAGTTCGAGAATAGTTGGGCCGGTATGCCTTTTCTTTTCCTAACCAAGTTCTTAACAAAAACTATCTGTTTATATATATATATTTCGAAATTCGAGGATACATGTGTATAATTTCGATTTTAAATTATGTATTTTTTCCATAATAAAAGAGCACAAATAGTAGGTTGACATTTGATATTATGTACCCCCTTTCCAAAATGGTAGGGGGGACGCGTCCCCCTGGGATTTCCGCCCATGGTGATGGGGGAGCTTTTGCATTTTCTAGAATAACATTGAAAAATTTCGTGCACACTTTTGGTGAATTTTGCCCTCTCGATCGGCGGCCCCCGGCTGCGTACGGTCATGTTTGTCATCTTAAAGTCTTTAAAAGGCCTATATTACATTGGTTTGAAACAATTGAGTTTGCAATAAGGCTCGTAATTTGCTGGAACTGCGACCCTGATCATGAAGAAACACCAGTCTGGGTCAGAAGGGAGGAAACAGAAGGAGCAAAAGAACTCCAAATTTATTTTTGAATGCTCTTAGAAACGCAACTTTTACACTCAATTTTTACACAAAGTTCTTACCGTGGGGGGGGGGGGGGTCCCACACCCTCTCCTGCTCGATCGCTTCCGTATCTCACGCTTTCAAAAATATTGTGCGCCATTATTAAGAGACATCTAACAGATGGACAACCAGTCACAATGGTATAATGTTTAAGCATTTATTCAACATACTCACGCAACGCAAGCTGCCGGCCGGAAGGGGCGAATACCCCGATTAACAATAACAGCAAACTGTAAAACCTAGGCCACAAATGGGCGGCATACAACATAACGCCATGGCGCAACCACTTTTTCTACCTTCCTTCCCTTTTCATATAACAAGAAGACCCTAAGCAACAAAAACTAATTCAATACATGTTTATAAAAAGGGTTGCAAAACAATCCAATCTGCTACGTTATTATCCTAAACCATGTAAGTACACTGGTGTATGGAAGTTGTAACTAACAGTAAATAATATGTTAGTCAACAACAAATATGCTCAATAAATGTTTTTCAAAAAGGGAAGGCACCTTTGTAACAACTGTACCTCACAGTAACCCATAATACATGTATATGATCTAGGCTAATTAAAGTGAGTTATCACTAAAATCAAATACATCGAAAATATATCACGAAAAAATAGACATAAAATCTTAAACTAAAACACCTATCTCAAACTACAAAATCATCTATCTAAGATACCTGTGTATACATATCAAACTCACAGTCTGTCTTATCTGTTTCCACCAAAAAAAAAAACATTGTACAAGCAAACGCGAGGGTGTAAGGACAAACTGCATAAGCATCACGTACATAATACAGCATTCTACAGTGTAGTGATCGCACTAAATATACACCTGTGCGACAAGTGGGCATTACATGTTTTGCATAAGCACTATGACTAATAGTCATCCTAAGCAAAATAATGTAAAGAGCAATACAATCAAACCATCAGAATAAATCAATATGCACAAAATATGCTACATACCAAAACCTAGCTATATACGCAAAATTCAATGTAGGGCTTTAGCTGTATGTGCAATAATGCAAACAATAAGTGACGGAAAGTAACATACAATGAACAAACATTTATATAAATGAAAGTAAAATCAACAAAACACAATATAATAATACACATACTGCATAAAGAACTAAAATCATCAGTTCTAATTTTTCAACAACAAAAAAAAATACACCCCATTCATATGTAAAAATAAAATTTGATACATGGACATTGCATATAATGAGATCAAAACAAATGAGTAAGTTTGGCACTATCCATCTCCTACCCCGTACAGCCTGCATCACAAAATACATGCATACAAAGCAGCAAAAAGAAGGATTTTTATAACACCCATCCTCTGTTCTGTACAAGCCTGCAACATATAAAACAAAATACTTTTAGCAACCTGATAATAAAACAGCACATGGGTGAAGACACAATTGAGTTTGATTCATTTATACATATAACACACAAAAAGTAAATAAAAAGTATGACAAAAAGGCAAATCAACACATCCGGTATAGGGCACTAAAGCCGCAAATGTAATAAAAAAAACTAACGCTCCAAAGAGATATTACAAAATACATTAAATAACATCTCATCCTGCAAAAAGTAATATAAATAAAACAAAATGAATTACATAAAGTATTTAGTAAGGCATTCTGCTGCATGGAGGATTGTACGTGCACTCATCTAGAACAAAATGCACAAAGATGCACATAAACACAAAGCATACAAAAATAACAAGCATGATTCCCGATATCACTCTCCTTGCCTTGTGTTCGAAATGACAGATTTAGGGACGCAATCACCATATACATGAAAGTCAGACCATACACAACACTCACCAAACCAGCAGTAAATCAACGCACAACCTGAAGGGAAAAAAATAAATGGCAAACGTACAATTGACCTTCCCTAGCCTCATAAGCATATGTGCACAAACTTTAATAATGAAAATGTATAAACTTAGTACATAATAACATCAACTAACAAAGGCAAAATAAGGTAATGCAATCGATGTCCATTTGATGTCAACATCTGCAATAAAAATGTCAAGCCAGTAATGCAGTTCTTTATAAGTTCACACTATCGTCGTCAAGGAAAGCAGTTAGGGCCAAACGTGAAGGTAGGACTCACAAGCTCAGAGGCATAAAGTTAATGTCCGGTGGGCGGCCCGAATGGAGTCCCAAGAACAAGCTAGTGAAGTTGTCCTGACGAAGCGTTGAGATAGGCGGCTTTTCAGAGATGGGTGACGCCAAGAAATGTAAATGACGACAAGATGTACCAGACTTGACAGAAAAGAAGTAAAAAACGTCCCTAATGGAGAAAGCATCAAATCCACTGGGAGCACCTGGCGGGGGGCCAGGAGGATCACTTGGGGAGATAGTACACACTCTGTTTCGTCTACCGGGAGCACCTGGCAGGGGGCCAGGAGGATCCTCAACCTGCACTGTATGTGGGACGTCATCAGGGCCACTCAGTAGGAAGTAAAATGAGGCCCCAACATCAGCTCTGAAATTCTCTTTGTCCACAACTAATCTGGTAGCTGGATAATTCTCATCAAGACACCGGCCAACATCAGACGAAGGAAGATGGGCAAGTGGGTCAGACAGCCGGAGAGGGATGGACAAAGCTCTACTGGCAGAATCTGGAGGGCGACCAGGAGGGTCCTCAACCTTGATGGTGTAGGGATGAGAGGAGGGCCCACCAATTTGGAGGGGAGTGGCAAAGCTACCGACGTGGAGTTTAGGCGAGTTGTCTGCGAGCTGGTAAGTAGTGTCTATGGTAGGCTGGCAACTGTCTGGTGAATGCTCGTTAGCAAGATGAGCAGGACTATTGCAATCGGCATTGACATCAATAAGAATGGTGCCGGATACATGTGGGTTAGAAGTAGAGGCTAGTCCCAGCTGCCTGGGCTGACATGTAGCATCAGGGTCAAGATGTCGGATGGGCTGGTCCACGGACAAGCTGTCTGCACCAAGGGATTGAGTTGGTGCAGATCTTTCGCTGTCAAACGAGCAAGATGAGATATTTGCGCGGACGCTGAGCGGCACCGGAGGCGATCTGTCTAACTTAGCGGAGACGAGTGGAACACAGTTCTGACTGTCTGTGCATGCGGTACGCTCGGGACCATAGGTATACGAGGGTCCATCACCGAGTACGATACAGTGTCTTGCAGGACGGATAGTGATATCGTGACGTACAATGAACGGAATGCCAGCGTGTATTGTTACATCTGAGGAGTCTACAACAAAGCCTTCAAAGAAAAAGACCTGGTCTTCTCTCGTAAAAGTGAGTGATGTGTTCCCAACAATGTTACCAGGAAAGGACAGATTTTGTGTAACGGAACAAGATGTGTCTATAACACCTCCAAGCTTTCTGACAAGTGAGGAACAGATTAGATTCATTGAAGAACCACTAACAAGGTATATTCGGACACACTTTGAGCCATGAAAAACATCAACATGTGGAGATGTAGCCTTACTAGGTAACTCAGAGACTCTGGCCACTGGAGACTGTGGCGAAAGATCACAAACCCTGTTGTGGACATCATCTGACCCTGATGAGCCACTCGCATTACTGCAGAAATCTTCTCCTTGAATCTGTGGTGACCTGCTCAACTCATGTAGGTCCTCGAAGCAACCAAAAGTACCAGGCAGGGGTTCCAAAGAAACCCTAGCAGTTAAGTTTACACTTGAATCTAAAGGACTATCAAGATCGTAACAATCTTCAATAGTGTCATCATCCGATAAGGCACTGTCAGAGACAAACTCAGAATACATGAGATCATGATCAAGACTATCATGACAAGTACTCAAGCTACGTGATTGGTCTGAACAATAGCGTTTCGACATTACCCGGCGAGCACATGTGATAATGTTCTGTTCATGCTCCGGCAGAAACGGACAATTGCTAATATGATGTTGGAAATCAGAACGACGAGCAGAAAAGCACAAGGGGCAACACATATGGCTAATTCTATCATCACCTTCACAATGACAATCAGGTTTACTAGAGCAAAAAGTATTCGCGCTACTAGAAGATCTATGACTATGTGAACTAACACAACTAGATATGGTAGTGTGCATTGCCCTTATTGTTTGGGGGTGAGGTTGGTATATACCCCCGATTGGATTATCACAATCGTCGTACAAATCATCATCATTATTACCGATACTTGGATCACTCTCGGTCACATAATCATGCATCTCATTTCCGTTGATTTGAATTGACTCAAACTCTACATCAGAAATATCAGGGCTGCAAGCTCTAGATCTACTTGACCTGGAATGATTAGATATGGTTGCATGCATTACCCTTACCTTCTGGGGAAGAGGTTGATATGGAGACCCCATTAGACTATCATCAAAATCATCATACAAATCCTCATCCAGCCTGACACTCAAATCACTCTCAGTCACATATTCATTTCTCTCACTTCCATTGATTTGAATTGACTCTGACTCTTGATTACAATAAGTAACATCAATATAAGAATGATCAAAATATAACTGTTGATTGAAATGCCCTTTATCTTGGGCATGCTGGAGACGAGGTTGTGACCTCCGCCTCGGAAAGGGACGGGGATAAGCCATCGAAACGGGCTATAAATGGGACTACAGCAGTACGAGCAAACATTAACCACCTATCACGACATTGGCATTATCGACCGACTGACTGCAAGAAAACGCATTAAGTCCATCGCAAAATGAATCAATGGTGAGTACGAAATTCCGTAGCTGCCACCACGCCATTATTAAGAGACATCTAACAGATGGACAACCAGTCACAATGGTATAATGTTTAAGCATTTATTCAACATACGCAACGCAAGCTGCCGGCCGGAAGGGGCGAATACCCCGATTAACAATAACAGCAAACTGTAAAACCTAGGCCACAAGTGGGCGGCATACAACATAACGCCATGGCGGTGCCCCATTCGGGATTTTGCCCCCCCCCCAAAAAAAACTGAAAGTGTTCCGGCGCGCCTGGTAGAAGAAGAAGTAGGAGTAGTAGTGCAATTCGTTGTTCTTGTTGCTGCTTTTTTTTATAATTGTTGTAGATAGTGTTGTTTAAATCATAGAGAATCGACGTACTTTATGCATTGCGATCTGAGTTCTGTAGATAATAGCTCACTCGTCCACTGCAATGGTACGATATTGAATAATGGGTTCCATGTTAATGTAAGAAACACGCACAGTGCAATTAATCACCATTCATGAAAAAGAAAGGGTCTAATTAGACTTATCGAATTGTGTGTTGCATTCAATGTGAATCCAAAAGTACACCGTATGATAATGGCTTGACAGATATTCAAATTAGCTACTCTCATTAACCCTACGAATGGGGACCGTTTGATAATATAGTAAAATAAACATGAAAATAAAATAACGAAACACAATGTTGATGTGGGTATTCCAATGTACTTTACAACATCTGAGTAAACCTTATTGTAATACTCAACCTGGTAAAATTCTTTGATTTCTTATTCTATTTGTGGAATATAATGTTCATTGCCTATTGTCATAGAATCAACTGAATTAATTATATTCCTTTGCTATTTTCTGTATCTCTTAAAAAGGATTGGTCAAAATGACCAATCTGTTGGTTAATATGTGTCCGACCGATAAAATTGGTCAAAAGCAACCAAATTATTGGTTCAAATCGACCAAAATTTTGGTTGATATTGACCAATTTTATTGGTCGGACACATAATACCAACAGATTGGTCATTTTGACCAGTCCTTTTTAAGAGTGTATATATATATTGTATATATATATATTTATACATATTGTAGTATATAGAAGTGTATATATATATATTGTAGTATACAGAAGTGTATATATATATATATATATATATATATAGATGTATATATATATATAATGTGTCAATTGTAGGAATATTTATAGTATAACATACATTTATGTCTAGGTATTAGGAAGTATGTACATATACCATGTTTATTTATTGTTTGTCTGAAAAATTGTAAATGTTTATACAGTGTAACTATGCTTTTTAAAAAATAAAGAACCCTGTGGAAGGGAAAAAATAAAAAAGAGAAACGTGGATGAGCCAAAATACCTGCGATTATAAACATTACCCTTAATCTATATATTTCCATTCGATAACACGTTATACCCGTCAAAAATCTTGACTCCCTTTACCACTGAGTTATACATACATACATACATATATAAGGACCTGTCATTCTGGCTTACGCACGCTGATTTCCATACACATCATCGATCTTTTATCGATCCAATTAATGTGACCAGTCTATGCCTACATTGTGAAACGATTGAATAAAAGTATTTGTTAAATTAAAAAGTCAAATGAATTGAATTGTGTGAGATTCAGACACGGGAGTCATAGAGCTATGCTTTGGTGTCTTCCCAAAGGTTGTTTACTCGGGTCAGCCTTATTCTTATGTAATTGAGGTAAATGATTTCATTTACTCTGATTAAATATATACATATATGAATGTTATTCATAAGCTTGTAGGCAAATCAAGATTAAAAACTGTGGATATTGTTGTATAGTTTGCATTAGAAATTCTTTATTACGGATATCCAATCGAGAAAATGCAGCTGTCACAATAGTATTTCAATAGGATCTGTGAGTTTATGAATAAGGCGTACAGACCAAGAAATATACAATAACCATTCCTGTTGGTTCTCTTTTTCAGGTTGGGTTGGAAGTATTCCTCTGAGTATCTCGCTCATGTTTGCCCCTCTCATCAAGATGGCTTCGGAAAGATTCGGCTATCGCTCGGTATCTGTCTTCGGCATCTTGATGGTTTCGGCTGGGATCTTCGTGACATCATTCCTACCGAGTCTCCTTCCCATGTTCGGTACATACGGCTTGATGTCTGGAATAGGTGCTGGTGTTGTAACCGTCTGTGCTTTTGACCTGATCGTGCTATACTTTCCAGAAAAGAATACGATGCGAGCAGTGGCCATCGCTGTTACAGGGTCAACAGCAGGTAAGATATCTTTAATTTACTTAATGTCCTTCAAGGATTTCTTAATCTGTTTCAGGAACACAAAACAGAAGTGTAAGCCGTTCTAGACATAAATCTTCTGAATCGCTGAATAATGGAGCAAGCATTAAGCGTTTTGTGCCCAAAATGTTGAAATGAATATTGTAATCTTAATTCATGCTTTTGGACGAGAAGGGTCAGAACGGTTGATAAATTTGGAAATTGACAATTTTTCGTATTCTTTCTTTCGTTTCCAGGTATGTTGTCACTAACACAAGTCATGGATCTTACTATAAGAGAATTCGGCTGGAGGATCACGCTAAGAATTATGGGAGCCTTCCTCTTTGCTGTTGGCCTTCCATGCGTCCTAACCTACACACTTCCCGTAGATCAACAAGAAAACAATAGGAAAAATAAATACTGCAAAGTAATATTTAAACCTGACGATACTACATTATCCGAAGCGGTAGCTGATCTGGAAAAGTGCCCATTGAATTTTCCATATCATTCTAAGATGGAAGTAGAATCAAACAAAATATTTATATCTGGTAGTCCGCCAGCTTACAGAGTTGTTGACGGATTGGGTGAAGATACCCCGAGTTGGCCCCTTGGAGAGCAACATGTAGACGCCATTACTGAAGGGTCGGTTTCCGATCGTAGTGTGAACGTTTGTTCTGATAGTGAACCGGAAGTCGAAGAGTCAGAGAGCCCGGAGAATCGCTATCATCAATTGACTACGAACTGTAACGTGTCATCTCAAACACCTTGGAGTGGAAACGAGAGCGGTGATGGTGAGAACGATACGGTCGACGCGATCAGGGTAATCAACACGTCGAACGGCATCTGGCAAAGCGATGACGACTCCCCAGCGACCATCGCAAGACGTTATCCGATCAGTAACCATCAAAGACCAACCCTTTCGGTTGTTGTCCATGATGGAAGTGCCTTCCATCCAGAAAAGCCTCTTGAGAATTTGCCAAGGCGTGGGATGCTTCGGAAGATCTGTACAACACTAACCTTCCCTGAGATCTGGATGATTTCTGTTGCTACGATACTCAATGGAATCGGTGACTGTTTCTATTATGTAAACGCGGTGAGAAAGCAAATAAATATTATCAATATAATTTTCATTTTTCAAAGGAACGCGAAATTAGTTTTGACTTAAAGGTATTGTTTAACTTTGTGAGCAGCCAATTAAAAAAAATTCTCAAACCAAGATGAAACATGTGTACAAGTACATGTATTAGAACTAATAAACCCTGAAAACAAACATTATTGAGAATGAAAAGCTAAAACTACAAGGCAAATCCCGATTTTGTAAATAGGCGTCTTATAGACACCTAAATACTACACATAAGTGTATGGGATGAAATTATGATGGTGTTTCCGGTCACTTTATAATTCAATTTTTGAAGCACTAAATAATTATTTTTGAACGCAATTTTTTCTGGGCTTCATTTTTGTAACATTTCACAGGTACAGGTGACAAGTGTGACCTTCTAGCTCAGATTTTTTTAAAGTCAAACCAATGTTAACCAATCACTTTAAGTGCATAATTTTTAGTTATCCGTTGCTGCAATAGAATTTGGACAGAGGGGTGTTCTATCCGACCGAGCACTTAGACATCTTGTATGATTCGATTCTCTACATCGAATTATTTTGATATGTCAATATAATACTAACCGTTTAACATAAGTACTTTTATTGCAAAACAATATCCGTGTTCTTGTTCATTCTGTAAGTCCACTGCGGATGTGTCTTTGGTATGCCTACATTGTTACGTAATTCATAAACACGCCAAGAACGATTTTTTTTAAAATAAACCCATCCAAATAAGAATAATAGTTTACGTTAAATTTTCTTGTGTAAGAATAATAATCAAATGCTGATTTCGCTTTTGGCCAATGCAATTTCGATCGACTGAGAATAAAATTCAAATATGCTTTACAATATTTAAGCCAAATAGTACGTTCATTCTGTCATAACTTTATGATCTGCAAGTTCACGTAACACGCCCTCAACGTTTGTTCCTTTGCAGATAAGCTATCTTGTATCCATTGGCTTTGAGGAGCAGATTGGTGTCCAATTTGTGTCTTTCACTGCGGTGTCAAATTTCGTTTTTAAAGTGGCCTTAGTTTTTATTGGAGAGTATCTTCCATTTCCGAGAATCTTCATTCAAGTGATATCCAACGTTATCAGTATCATTGTGTGGATCTTGCTAATGGTTCTTAGAAGCGTTATACCCATCTACTGCACGGCTGTTGGTAAGTTGATTGTTGATTGTCGAATATAGTGGCGGATCTGGGGGAGGGGTTAGGGGGTTTAAACCACCACCTCGGGCTCCCTAAATGATTTTTAGAAAGGAATGTGGGACCAACACCCATTTCCTATATACTAGAGTTGCGCGAGCAGATCACTACGGGGTAGGGGGTAGCACTCATCTACGTCGCAGCTTGTCGTTATTGGGTCAAACTAACTTGTCAAATCCCTCTCTCAATAGCAAAAAAAACATACAGAATAATTTTGGGAAAGCCATTATGGTATACCATCTGTCAGAAGAGAACTTTTCCACGCATAACGCCCAAACAGAACAAGTATAATAGTAGTACGATAGTTAATAGTCAGTACTTGTAATAATCAGATAATAGTCGTAAAAACGGAGTAGCAGCAACAACAGTTCCCATTATTGTAGTCAAGTGTCCAAATGAATATTTTACAAAATGATAATTCGACATTCCGAATCCTTTTACAGTTGCTGGTATTACATTGGCCATAACCAATGTCGTCACGTTTAGTCTTGCTCCTGATTTCTTTGGCCAAGAGAGGGCGATGGAGACATCATCCGTCATCTTCTTCTCCTATGGAACTGGGTATCTTCTTGGCTCTCTCGTGGGTAAGTAATCTCATTGTGCTCATCCGGTATGTTTATGCTTGTGCGCTGCACAAGGCCACCAGACAAAGGCCAGGGTCATAGTATCAGAGTCCCTCATTGGGACTGTGTTGGGTCAAATCGATTTAACTCTGATTAAGTCGCTGTATTCTGGCCCTTTATACGGGATACGTGGCACTTTACCTTTGATATAATTGTAGTTACAATCTGTTAAGGATAATGCTATGCAACTTGATCTTGGGCCATTTGACCACCTGAAACTATGAGCACGTTTTACATATGATCAGGGTCCCGTAAGACAAAGGTTGATTGATTGATCAATTGATCGTACGTACGCTTGATTTTCACGATTGGTTGTACATTGTAGTCAATGGAATCAATCGTAGAAAAAATGTTCTACGATCATTGCTAAGCTTTGTTTGGAGCTCGGGTCCTATACCGACGCTGTCGACTAAATTAATGATTTTCCTAATCTTGTCGGTTGCAATGTGTGCCCTTCAGGGAAGGCCTTTCAGCAAATTAATCTTGTGACCTTGAAATCGGCATCGGATGGCTAGCCCTTGGCCTTCGCCTCGGAGGCCTGGGCCTCGCTTACAAAGGGTTACAATTGATCCAATCAATCAAAACTTTATGGAAATCCATCAGTGTCATAATTTTTTTCAACAGGAAATTTGCACACTGTCTTTTGAAACAAAGAGAAGCACTGCGAATTTTCAAGAAAACAATGAATGCATAAATATACATCATAGAAAATATTTTGAACAAACATGCATAATAGATGTTGACGTTGCTGGCCGTCCATAGTTGTGATTGATCGGATTAATCCCAAGTCTTTGTAAGACGGGGCCCTGAAGTCCTTTGTCTCGGGAAATCAGTCCTTGGCCTTGTATTGTTCTCTGACACTAAAGCTTTAAGCATATCCAGGGTATGGTTTTCTGGCTTTCCGCTCAAACTGTGTGCTATGTTAGGCAAGGCATTCAAAGAAATACAATCTCATTCTCCTTCCAACTACTAGGTCAGAGTATTGACAACACAGGTTCTTACAAGGGCGCCATTTGGGCTTTCATCGGTATGTACGTCACATCCGGGATCTTACTGCTCTTGGCGCCTCTGTACCAACGCATCTTTGCACCCGAACGGTTCGTGACCTTTGACCTACACCGGAAAAAACGGGATGAGAGGAGGGAGAGGAACCGCCTGAGAAAGAGGGACAGACATCGCTGTAAGGTTTCAAATGGAGATATCATCGTGTGTGAACAAGTGTCAACTGTTTAACAATTCTTCTCATTCACCATCTGACCATTGAGGTGATGAACGCCCGGGGGGGGGGGCACTTACATTGACGAGTGGATACCATGCGCGACCCCCCCCCCCCCCAAACAAAAAAAAACATGGAAAAAGGATGTCTTTTTTTAAGATAGGGCACGTTACGTAGGTAACGTAATAAGGGTGTCAAAAACACTAATGAAAAAAGGGTATCTATTCGCTAGGAAAGCTATGTGTTTAGGGTCAGATTTGAAGTGTGGGAGGTGGGGCAGTAATATTAGTACTGCTAAACCCAATGATGTAGGAAAAGCTAAAACCGACGATCAACGTCCGTGACATAACAATTACTTGTTTAGGGGTTCAATTCAGGAAATTCTTGCCAAGAGTATCGTTTTGTTTCTAATACTTGTTAAGATAAGGGTTTCACACGCCAATACTTGTTAAGGGTGCATTTTCAGAATATAGAAAATACGTGTTTAGGGTGCTTTTTGAGACCCCATGGTAGCGCATGGTATCCACTCGTCAATGGAAGTCCCCCCCCCCCGGAATAAACGCCATTCTCTGGTTAAAAGACTAAGAGAGAATTCTACAAAACCCGACCTATGAATGATTTAAATATCTACGATGTGAAAATCAATGCGAATATCACAAGAACATACGCCGAAAATCCACATGCCCGAATTTGCATGGGTGAATAAAAAAAAATAAAATGTCCAACAATGTATCCTTGAGGAACGCCATAGTATTACACCTGGGGAGCATTTTATATAGCGTTTTGTCTGTGGTTTTAACCAAATAATCTGCTCCCAGCCTCTCAGCCAATCAGAAGCAAGTATTTTCAGTAGCTTGTGCACTCTGTCGGGTGAAAAACACTCGCAAAACTCTATAACGCTATCACAACTGCTTTCCTGTGATCAACTACAGTCCAAGACGTTTTCAAGGTGGTGTTGGGTGACTTAAAGGTGGCCTGATTGAAAAGCAACGCATACATTCGTAATTTCGAAGCTTCGTTATTCCGAAGGTTTGGTTATTCCGAATGTTCGTATTTCCGAAGGTTTGTAATTCCGAAGGTTCGTAATTCCGAAGGTTCGTTAATCCGAAAACGAAATAAGGTTCGTAATTCCGAAGGTTCGTTAATTCGAAAACGAAATGAGGTTCGTAATTCCGAAGGTTCGTTAGTCCGAAAACTAAATGATTAACGAACCTTATTTCGTTTTCGGATCATCGAACCCTCGGAATAACGAACCTTCGGAATAACGCCACAAATGTTCGGATTAACGAACCCCTTTACGTTTTCGGATTAACGAACGTCGAGGTATAGGCAATTTACGTGTTTCGGAATTACGAATCTTCGGAATAAAGACCCTTCGGAATTACGAACCTTCGGAATTACGAAGTGTAACCGAAAAGCAACTTAGGAAAAGATTTATTGATGAATGTTTTATATTTCATTTTCCCTTCAACTACAGTTGGTTTGGTTCAAAGAAGAGCTTAATAGGGTTATCTTCAAAATAATATAAAAACTATCGTAAATAATGATAATAATAATGATGATGATAAGAGGCATTTGTATAGCGCCATTTATCTAGAAAGTAGAAACAATTTATTCCCAGACGCTTTGCGCATCACAATAAGAAGCGTCATGGTCTCCATGCAGGCGCGATAGTTCAGTCGGTAGCGCGGGGGTTTCGGATACCGATGGCCCGGGTTCGATTCCCACTTGGTGCGCTAATAGTGCCCGGAATTTATACGGAATAGGTACGGAATTTATCTTCATTACCAGGTCCCTCGGAGAGGATCTTGAGCCGTCGGTCCTCTGATTGCTTGCTTGCTTGCTTACAAGCATTCCTGCTTTCTTGGGTAAAACAAATCACCACCATGTCTTATGTCATGGCCATACACAGCGATGTGTGCACGAAATCGGGTTCAATTTTACTTTGGAATATGCCAGGGCACCCCATGACTAGCTGCAGTCGCTTCGGTCCCTCGCTTTTGTGTTTTTTCGAAGAATATTTTGCACCACCCGTAATCTGCTTATACATGTATAACACCTTTATGTCAAATGCGAATATTATTTTAAAATGGTGGAAAATGGAACAAACAAATATAAGATGAAAATTTCGCTAAATTTGGCATTTGTTGAAAAAGTTGCAGTTTAATGATTACATTACTGTCGATAAAAATGTCACAAAGAGATAGAATCTATGTATTTTTAAATTATTTATCTATGATTTGTGCAATTTTATTCAAAAGATTTTATACATATAAAGTAAAGTAACAAAGTTATATGATCTACAGTGTATGTAGTATCAAAAGTCGTTTATAAATATATGATTTATGCAAGTTTGTTCCAAAGATTTTGTATACATACATGAATACTGAGATGAAATTGTATTTGTCTACTGATTTTATTGATTAGTGATTGGTCTATTGTCTGCAGAATCTATGGAAGGTCTTGTGTATTGTAGTAATGATGATAATATAATGGCTGAATTTATCATAACTATATCCGATTTTATCAGTTTTTTTGTTTTTGTTGTCGTCTTCATTAACGTTAATAATGGATAAGTTCACCGCTCATGAAAAAATAATCGAAATGAAAAAATATATATTTCTTTTTATTGGTTTTTCTGTCAAAATAAAAACTAAGGTGCGTTTTCACACGTGAATCGTAAATTGAAATTCGTCTTTAAAATTATCGTACTCCTACTTAATACCTGCAATTCACATTCGGAGTAGAATTTGAATTCGTGATTTAGATAAGCGTTCGTGATTATATATATATATATATATATATATCAATGTGTGTGAGGCTATACATGTACAACAGCTTTGGCAACTCTTTATTTTAAATATTGTGTAAAGAAATGGATGAAGAGAACAATGGTAGGCGTAGCTTCAATCAAGGTTCCCCAGAGCTATCTACCCTTTGTAAAAATTGGTGATGCCGAAAAAATGTCTCTGCCGGGAATCGAACCCGGGCCCCCAGCTTTGAACGCCGGTGCCCTAACCACAAGACCACAGAGACGGGTTAGTGGTTAGGGCGAGCCTGATCCAATTGACCGTCAGATAGAAAGATTTTCGACACCATGGCGGCTTGTCATTGTTGAAAACCCAACTTCACCCGACAAAGGAAATTATAATTGGTATGGTGTCGAAAATCTGTCTATCTGACGGTCAATTGGATCAGGCTCGCCCTCACCACTAACCCGTCTCTGTGGTCTAGTGGTAAGGGCACCGGCGTTCAAAGCTGGGGGCTCGGGTTCGATTCCCGGCAGAGACATTTTCGGCATCACCGATTTTTCCAAAGGGTAGATAGCTCTGGGGAACCTTGATTGAAGCTACGCCTACCATTGTTCTCTTCATCCATTTCTTTACACAATATTTAAAATAAAAGAGTTGCCAAAGCTGTTGTACATGTATAGCCTCACACACATTTGTATGCTTTCTCCCGTACGTGTACTGTATCAAAGCACTAGCTTTGTATCAAAGCAATAGCATTGATCCAGCTGAGGCATGGCGGCTTGTCATTGTTCAAAACCCAACTTCACCCGAAAAAGGAAATTATAATTGGTATGGTGTCGAAAATCTGTCTATCTGACGGTCAATTGGATCAGGCTCGTCCTAACCACTAACCCGTCTCTGTGCATGGTCTAGTGTTAGGGCACCGCGGCGTTCAAAGCTGGGGGCCCGGGTTCGATTCCCGGCAGAGACATTTTTTCGGCATCACCAGTTTTTCCAAAGGGTAGATAGCTCTGGGGAACCTTGATTTAAGCTATACGTCTACCATTGTTCTCTTCATCCATTTCTTTACACAATATATATATACATATACATAAACCCTCAAAAAAGTTTTGCAACTCAGTTTTGGGGATGATATCTTTTTGGTTACTGAAGTATAAAAGATGAAACTGGTATCATTGGAAAGCTGAATTATTCTTCTTTACAATGCCATTTGCTGTGATTATGTAGTCATGGAATATGCAGTAACCCTGAACACTGAGAAAAGTCTCCATTTCTATAGAATATCCACCATGCAGGTGACAGTGAATGCACTCGGTCCATCCTCGAAACAATTGGAAATTCGCTATTGGAAACGACGCATTTTGCAACGTTTCATTTCTAACATTGCTGCATATTATCATGTCTGTGTATTTCATGATAACACTAGCATTACAAATGACACATGATTGTAAAGAAGAATAATCATGCTTTCTAATATCATTTTTACACATGACGATGGCACATTAAGAAATTTATTAGCACTCAAACTTGCAGTTTGAGTTGCAGAACTCAAACATGACGTGGCAACGAATTTTTCCACATTTCATTTTTTACATTGCTGCATATCTATCATGTCTGTGTATTTCATGATAACACTGGCATTACAAATGACACATGATCGTAAAGAGGAATAATCATACTTTCTAATGATACCACTTTTACATATGATGATGGCACACTAAGAAATGTATTAGCACTCAAACTTGAGTAGCAGAACTTTTTTTGAGGGGTTTATATATAATATAATTTATATTTGCATTTGGATGAGGAAGGGAGAGTGTGAAGATTTTAAAACGAGGACGACCTAAAGTAGAAGTGAATAAGATTAATCAAACCTATATATTAAAAATAAAGACAAGTGATCACAGTCCAGGGAGTTAGCGGAGATTGGGGGAGAGGCCCGGGGGAGAGGAGACAAATAGAGGGAAGGAAGGAGGAGAGGGTGTGTGTGTGTGTGTGTGTGTGGGAGAGAGAGGGGGCGGTATGAAAGGACATTTGAAGCAGGAATAAATCGAATGTGTTAAACAGAGGTTCCCAAATCAATTTCATCCAATAATTTGACAAGGACAGATTAAGATCGTTGTTGCAAACGAATCAATATTTGCAATCTAAATCATTTCGCAGAGTGGCCTATTATAGGGGACCTTGTTTCGTTATTGGTAAAAAATGTGAATTGATATTCGTTATCATTTCATGATACATTTTTTTTAATGCGACTATGAATAGGATTATGTACGCAGTCCCTGAAGGTAACATGAAAATGTTGCTTTTCTTATAACTCTTCCCCACGAGTTACTAACTCGATCAATCGACTAATCCCGCGACTTATCTGCCGCAATTTTTATTTTTATTGAATTGCTTCAAATAAAAATCAAGGATCAGAGAGACCAGGAAGGAGAAGTAGTTAGGGCACGGATTTACATTATATTTTTTATAAAAAAAAACGAAAAAAGGGAATCTCTCTATCCTTGGGTCCACATCGTCGCTCGCCACTTTTCTTCTAATAAGAATAGCGCCCTCTTCGGCTAAAGCTGAGGGGGCAGTTCTCCTTAAGTCTGCTGGGCAAACTCTTCACTCGAGTTAAGGGTCTGAATGTGCAGCCTATTCATGCCTTGTGTACTGAAGGCCTGTAATGGAACAGCAAGTTTTGTATGTGCTAGTCTGTGTGGAGGCATACTTGTTGATCAAAGTTCGAATTAGGGTCTGCGCCTGCAGACTAGTTCCCTTCTATCCCCCCCCCCCTCCCTAGCCCGAACCGCAGAACTTCCCGATTACTTAACAAAATCTTCACTTTTTTTTAACTCCCTAATATCTGTTAGTATTCATTCAGTAAATCAATGCATCTGTTTATATATTTGTCTCCCGCTGTTTTTTAGCATAGTTACCTCTAACCTTTGTGTTTCATATTGATGCAATTATTATACAAAATAATGATAAATATCCAGTTCTTATAAGTTTTATAATAAGAATTCTAAAAGATGGACCCGTTTGCCTTTCTAAAACAGAATATCAATTAAGAATCATTATAAGTAATGATAACTATAATTTCTATTCACGTTCTTCTTATCTATAGTTAAAACTTACCAATTCATCTCATATTACTCATATTAAAGGGGAAGGGAAAATTTTATTGTAAAAATAGCAACAAAAAATAATAAAAAATATTGCCGAAGGGTTGAGGAAAATTCATCAAAAAAATAATTAAACAGTTATTAGAATTTCAATTATTTGATTTGTGACGTCATATGCGAGCAGCATATGAAATGTAATTTTGTCAGAAAATTGAAAATGGTTTTCACTGTAACTTTTGTATGTCAATAGACAAATCATTTCACACCCGATCATGAATAGCAAACAAAATGCATACTGTAAGTCATCAGGAACCATACAAAATTTGAAATTCATACATTTTATATTACATAACACATGGGGCAGCTGCTCGTTTATGACGTCGCAAATCCAAAACTTTGTACTCTGATAACTTTCTTACTCTTTAACAGATTTTCCTCAGATCCTCACTAATATTTTTTTACTATTTTTTCTGCTATCTTCCCAACAGAGTTTTCTTCAGGGTGAACTTCCCCTTTAATACATTAAAAAACAGGTGGCGGGGGCTTGAGGTAAGCTAATACTCCACCAGTTGGGGGAAAAATGGAAAATTCAAAAAATAAATGACAATACAAACAAATACTGATGTGATATTATTTTTTTAATATTTCCTTATATTAATATACATAATGTATCCTTCACACATCAAAAAAGATGATTAGCTGACATGTACAAGGAAGGGCACTGCACAAATCATACAACTTAAAAGTGCAAAGAATATATGGCACTCTAATGTGCAATACAATATAGCAATCCTCTTTGTGAGAAAGTGTGTACACTTTGGGGCGACATAAAAATATCAAAGATTACAAAATGAACAACAAATAATATATAACATGAAGGAAAAAAATGTAATGAATGTCTAAATATATGGATATTTTCAACGCCTATGTTCTTAAGTCCTGTTTAACTTAGCTAACTCGGTGAAAAAATGATGAGAAGCCAATAAAATCCATACCTCTGTTAATATCATACATTTATGTTTATTGTCGTGATTCCCCTTGTCTTCATGATGACGAAAAATACTTCAATTATCATCCCAGACAGTTATAAATGATGCGAATGTCAAATGAGTTGATAAATAGAACATTTACTAAAATTTTGATATTATCAGTAAGATTTGTGCCACTATTGGCTTTTAGTCAAACCGCAACTTTCAGAACATGGGCCTAATACTGTAGCCTGAATCAATTACTTAAAAATACCGGTATTCATGCGTATAAACTAAGATACCGACCTCTGGTTCATATTTACACTTCATATCTGTGCTTCAAAATTCATCAATATCATTTATAAATACCACACAAAATGAATGGATTACCGATTACAATAAATAACAAAACTATTTACTGTTATGTAATATTCACAAAAATGTCATGCATGTGAACTATCTTTATAATTAAAAAAATCACGAGAACATGATTTGTAAAAATAATTGCAAATCAATGATTATCTTTGATTGAAACATGGGAAGGATAAAAAAAATTAAAATAAACCTAAATTGAATCTGTTGTATTTCTATCAAAGTGGAAGCCTATTAATGGAAAATCTTAGATATAAATTCTAAATGTTAAAAAATATGCATGTATTTGCATACATTATAGCTGCAATGCATACAGGTTCAGAGCTGCAGCCATTTTGATAGTCAGCAAGCCCATACTCAAATTTGGCCCCTACTTTGCATGCATGAGAGAAACTAGTCTCATCACTTCAGACCCCGCATTATACACTATGCCAAACCAAGGGGTCTGTGCATGCAGACTAGTACACTGTATCTTACTTAATGCAATAAATGATTAGAATGAGATTGTCACAAAGGAACATCTGATGAAATGTTTTTTCATAATTAAGTAAAAACAACACTCTAAAATGGAGGTAAATACATGATTGTAAAAATTATTACACTTTTTGAGCATTACATGTATTCAAAGGGGAGGCTCATCCATGCAAAAAGTTTGTTGTAAAAATAGCAGAAAAATAATTCTAAAATTTGGTGAAAGTTTGAGGAAAATCTATTGAATACAAAGAGTCACTGGAACTTCAAGTTTTTGATAAATTTGTGAAATCATAAAGGAGCAGCTGCCAAATATGTTACGTAGTATAAATGCAATAAACTTTCATTTGTAAACGTTTTGTGATGACCTATTTTTCATTTCATTTTTAGGAACAGTGATTTATATATTGATATACAGAGAAGGTACAATAAAAACTTTCTAAATTTTCTGAGAAAAAGGCATTTCACTGATTTTTTTTTACCACATGATATGTAGAAAAGCTGCTTGCATATGACGTCACAAATTAAATAATCAAAATTCTAATAAATTTTTTATTCTTTGATAGATTTTCCTCAAACCTTTGCTAATATTTTTTATGATTTTTCTGCTATTTTCAGAATAAACTTTTTGTCAGGGTGAACTTCCCCTTTAAATCACTTTTTCGAATTTAATGTGACACTAGGCAGGAGCACTATACAATATCAAAGCTTTATATTTACAGACATATTTGTATGGTATACAGATCACACACATTCATAGATTTCATATTCTACCAGTCAGATTGTATATCACAAACAAAAAAGTAACGCTTTTAAAAGTTGATACAAAAAACGATTTTGAAAAATATATATGCATACACACATTGTCTACATGTAATTGGGATTAAAAAAAATGAAGAAAAAAATAGTACCAAAGGGAAATAGTAAAAACTATCAATCAAGGGAATTAAGAAAGTTTCCGGTTCATTGGGACTACATTACTACTCGAGGGAAATGGTATGAAATATTGACTGAGGGAGTATAAATATGTGCTCTATTAGTACTAACCCCCAAATGGAAATGGTAAAATATATCTACTGGAAAATATGAAATATGGGGAAAAAAAATGTGTTGAATTTGAAGAGCACTGTTACTGTACATGATGGAGTACCTTTGTATAAAGTTAATTACTTATAAATATCAGAACATCAAAATGATATACCATGAGTTACATTGTACTTTGATACATCAAAATCTTTTACTGTGTTAAGAGTTTACAGTTCGTGCTTTCATAGATATTGTCCATTGTACAGAAATTATTTAGAACATCAAATTTCAATATCCTACTGTGCTTAGAATCACAAAATTGTCCATTGTATAATTCATTTGTTCAATAGAATAACTAAATGAACATATTAGTTATTTTGAATAACAACAAACATCAAAAATGCCTTTAAGAGTATCACAGCTAGTAATTTATTGATATTGTCAATTGTATAGCATATTTAGAATAATATCAACTATCAAAATCCTTTTACAGTGTTTAGAATTACAGTTTGTGTTATAGGTTTCAATCTGGGAATAAATTTCCTGGTATCGCATCGCAATTTTGCCCTACAAAACATCAAAATGCCTTTAAGAGTATCACAGCTTGCAATTTATGGATATTGTCAATTGCATAGCTTATTTAGAATAATATCAAATATCAAATCCTTTTACAGTGTTTAAAATTAGTTTGTGCTTTTATAGTTGTTAATCTGGGAATAAATTTCCTGGTATCGCATCGCAATTTTGCCCTACATTTTTTAAGGGTGCAATGCATGAAGTCTTTTGTCTAGCATGTTTTTCACATAGGACTGTACATGACTTACTGTAGTTGAGAGCTTTTCTCTTATGACCAAAACAAAAGCACTATTCAAATTTGTAAAGCAAACTCATTCCATGTAAATTATTCAATAGAGCCACAAATATCAAATTACATTATGCGGAGGGTTACAGTTTGTGCTTTCTTTGACCCCTCCACATGTAACATATTTCTTAATGTCAATGATTTCTATATATGTATATTTTTAATAAAATTAAATTCGAAATTTATAGAAATTGTCCAATTAGATTATCCATTTATTTAGAATAAGAGCGGCATCAAAATGTTTATCCAGTTGAAATTTATGCTTTTATTATGAATGGATACAGTACATTGTACAGATTATTCACACTGCAAAAACTCTTGTGTTAATTTAACACCAGCCCCGAATCTACATATGTCCACATAAGACAAATGTGTTAAACAACACCAGTTTCGTTTTGTTCTAACACCAGAAAGGTGTCTATACAACACCAAATAGTATCAAAACAGCATCGGTTTGATTCCAAACTGGTGTTGTTTCAATACTTCTCTGGTGTGGACATTTATAGATTCCGGGCTGGTGTTAAATCAACACTGGAGATTTTGCAGTGTAGAATAATGTCAAACATAAGAATTCTTTACTGTGTTACGACTTACAGCTCGTGCTGACACAGAAATTGCCCAATAAACAGGCACATATATAAGAAAAATATAAGTTGCCTATGTTTAGTTTTACAGTTTGTTATTATTGTCCAATGTACAGGTAGATTCTTCACCCTTTAATGTTTCATACAAAACATAATTTCAAGAGCAAAGAGATAAGTTTTCAATGCCTAGCACACTCCTAATACTTTTGACTAGTAAACAACTCTCTACCTAACAGCCTAATGAAAAATTAAGTACCTTATTATCTGCCATGAATATTTCATAGAATGTCCATTATTGGCTTTACAAAATAAATAAACAAGATAAAATTAAAGGAAATATATATTACAGGGCATATAAAACAAATTAGAAGAGTTATAAACGAGAAGAAGGAAAGATACATTAGTTGATATTAAGAAATTATCAAAATAAAAACTAAAAAGAAATTAGTAAATTGTGACTCTTTACATCCCATACGGTAATAACATAATGATTGCACTCATTTTGGAGAATAATACTGTAAAGTGTCCATATATCTGGCATTGTGTCCATCTTTCCCTATTACACATTTCATGATTGTAAATTTCTGCTACAAAATTGTTATTAATCATTAAAAAAAGAGAAAGAAAGAAAAAGAGGGAATTACAGAAAACTCCATAAGATCATCATTACCCCGGAATCATAATTTAAATTGCACTGTATAAAGGATTAATACTTGGCCATGCTCAAAGTAGGTGATTGTCAACTATTTATCGCCATTTTGTAAATTTAAGAAAAACTTTTTTTCAACAGTTCCACTTTCAAAGGTAACTATTGAAAATGCATGTTGCTGAACAATCAATAAAATACTTTAAACTTGCATAAAAGAACCTCAAGCAGTCAAATTATCGCCTATTAAAAGTCATATAATTATTTCAAACCAGGGGTGTTTAACAATATACAAATAATGCACGTAAACGCGTGCATGCAGGGCCAAATAATGAACGACGTGCGAGAAGAGCCAATGGCAATGGCTATACTGCACCGACGTCCGCAGGACCGAGTGCAGTATATGCATTTCGCGAGTCGAGCACAGATTTCATTATTTAGGTCCTCTATACAACCCACCATGTTACTGTGTTGCCCTAAATGCTATTTTTATCTAAATTCTAGATAATTCCAGACCTCGCACTATCATGCACTCTGACGTCAGAGTGCAGGATAGTACTTTTGGTATGACGTCAGAGTGAAGGATAGTTCGTTTTGGATGCAATAGTGCAATTCGCTGAATATCATGTGATCGGATCTGGACCAATCAGATTACAGAACATTCTTGGGAGTTGTATAAAGTGTATATCTGAAGGAACATGATGACAAATATTAAGAGTTTTTGTACAGAGAGGAATATTGCTGAGGATGTCTATAAAACACCATTACAAATATTCAGTTATCTATATGGACATGATTTGCAATATGTACATTTTGGTAAAAAGCTATAATAGATATTCAAAAGAGGTTCGACATGACAGGAAGAGGGGGGGGGGGGGATTCGTGGGCACAATTTTAAGAGTGCCCACTGATCTCCTCACCCCAAATCATGTAACGATTTTCTAAACCATTAATAGGGATTTTGTTGAGATTGATAACACCAATAATCACATGCAATTAATCGTACACATCAATTGTAAGATATACATAAGGTATTGTGTCTCAGGACTCAATAACTATAATGCAGCTCTTCACCATGACTAAAGGCGACCATACACCTTACGATTGGTCTGTGACCGGATTTCAAAATATAATGTAGTAGAATTTTGATGGTAAGATTGAGACTTGGAATATCTTACTGTGCAGGTTTCTTTTTACACTAGCGTCCTTAACCCCGGACTATCACTCTTAGCACTACAAATGCTCGGCTAATCTACTATTTTGCAGGGCCAAATAATCCCGTACTGGAGGTGGGGTTAGCCCACTTTGCAGCAACGCTGTGTAAACAGAAAGTGGGCTAAACTATAACTTACTATATATAGATGGGACTAAATGTCAATTTAAACCCACCTATGGTACACAGTTAAGGAAATTTTTGCCAGTGTGAAAACCATATCAGAAAACAATGGGTTAACCTGTTGACTACTGGATTCTGTAATTCCCATAGGCTTTGTACAGGGGACACCCGCTTCCAGTAAGCAATGGGTTAACCTGTTGACTACTGGATTCTGTAATTCCCATAGGCTTTGTACAGGGGTCACCCACTTCCAGAAGGCAACGGGTTAACCTGTTGACTACTGGATTCTGTAATTCCCATAGGCTTTGCACAGGGATCACCCGCTTCCAGTAGGCTATGAGTTAACCAGTTGACTACTGGATTCTGTAATTCCCATAGACTTTGTGCATGGAACACCTGCTTCCACTAGGCAAGTCAGGAAGATCATTGATATTACAGAGCTTTGAGAGCTGGATTAGGTCAATGCACATGCTTTTTGGTGTACAAGTCACCCAAGAGGGGTGCAGGTGATAAAGGTAAGGCAATTCAAGAATATAAATAAAGCACACAAACATGTACGTACATATTCCAAATTTAAACCAGGGCCCCGTAACAAAAAGCTTAGCAATCGATTGTGAGCCTGAGCTATACAACTGATCAAACACAATAATCTGATGCAATCAATCGTGGAAAGCATCCCTATGATCAATCGCTATTAAAGCTTTTTGCTACGGGTCCTGTATCATAAGGATACAATCAGTTGTAAAATCAAGCGTAACTGTAAAGTCTATAGCACACCATGTAAAAATGTTACAATTACATGTTACAATCAATTGTAAATATCACGTGTATCTCTTTATGTCACACCCCCCTGATCCGTCTTACAAAGAATTGCGATATATTCAACTCAATTGCGATTGATCTATATTTCGTCGGTGGTCGTGCGAACCGTCGTATCACACATACGACAGTGCAAACCCATTTCTGAGATAATTGACTACACTTTGTTCCCTAATCGTACAACATGTTTTCTGCTAGAAAAATGCATGATTGGAAAGACAAAGACGATTGCTTGACACTGGTATCTTCAATTTTACACAAAGCCAAGAATCAGAGAAAATATTGCGAAAAAGCTGCACGCTTGTAATTTCAGTTTGAGCTGTTTAGATTTTCCTTGTACAAAAATGCCATACGGGATACAACAGCCGATTTCAATGCGCCCGATCAAGCACAACATTGTATTACTCTTTAAAAAGCGTTGCTGATATCAAAAGAGAGTTTGACTGACTGCACATTTGCACATTAAGTGTGCGCAGCTGTTTTTTATTTTTGCTACAGTACACGTTTGCAATGGGATTTGCGCAATTTATCAATAAATTGTATAGCATCGCCGTGAAAATCTTCACATATCTCAGAAACTGAATTAAATTGCTGCTTCAAAATTTAACTACGTATGGAATAGGACTTGTACTTTTATTTTCTGCAAAAATCTCAAATTGATTTTTTGACCACAATTGACTGATAAAATGGTTCAGATGAACGCCAACGACATGTGTCGTTAAGAGATAGAAATCTTAGATCAATCACACAAGTTTTTATTTGAATCAATCACAATGTTACGATAGAAAGAGCAAAGGGGTACAATGGAAAATGAACAACATTTTTCTTTTTACTTTACAAGTTGTGACAGAGCAGTTGCAGTCGATAACTTTCATTTATCTACAAGAATGACAAGATCTTGCAGAGCACAATGTCGAACACTTAAAGACATCAAAGTGCAGAACATTTAATGTAAACAGCAGACACTGAGTACTGTATAAATATCACAATACAAAATGGCGCATAGGACGAAGTAGCAAAACTAGAGACTGTTCATCTATTGACACTGTACAAGAGGCAATGATATCTACGTGGACAGAACGGGTGTCAGTGAATA
Source organism: Lytechinus variegatus (assembly GCF_018143015.1). Lineage (NCBI taxonomy): Eukaryota > Metazoa > Echinodermata > Echinoidea > Temnopleuroida > Toxopneustidae > Lytechinus > Lytechinus variegatus. Next base: position 16,201,110 of record NC_054758.1, on the reverse strand, counting down.
CTACCTGAGCGCTCTATGGCTATTCAGGGACATTTGCTTCTGCCTTAGGATTCCAATATATGTGAGTTCAGGTCTTGTCATCTGTTCGCACAGCTGGTCCCCCTGAGCGTTTCTATTGAGAATAAAACTATTAACATTTACACCGGGTGGATAGTAGACGCGACTATCACCCGCCTGCTTGGTAGAACCGATGCAGCGTTGCGAGAGTTCTTCGATCTTCCTGTCCAACTCGGCGACTTCCCGTGCCATGCGATCGTACCCAAAGGCCTCGATCTTCTGCCAGAGGGTTCTATTGAAATACTGATAGAGGGTGCTGTCTCCCCAATTCCACGCTCTGATGCGCGCCTTCATGGCATCAGTCGGCGGTCGCACAGAGGTCTTACTCCTCGCGTTTTGGTTGAAGAAGACAATATCATCCATACTCCAGCATAGGATGTCTTTGAGGAGTATCAGGGATTCCTTGAAGTATTCGGCGATGAGAACGATGTCGAACCTCTGGTCGAGCTGCTGGATGTAACTGGTAATCCTTGGATCGTCCCGCTCCATATAACGAGAATCAAGTCCAATGTCAAAGAGCATTGGGTTGCGACCGACATGTTTGGTGACCTTTGGCTCACTCTCGAAGTAAAGCCGAGGCCTCTTGAGAAACTGCTCCAGTCTAACCCGGTACCTCCCATCGAAGCGGTAGTAGTTGTACATGCTTTCGTACTGCGTGTCTGGGTTTCGAAGGAGTGCTATGTAGACCGTGTCGGAAGGCATCAGTTCTTCCGTGGCTGTGTACATGAAAAGTTACAAATCAAAAAAAGCATGGGTTCAATCTTTTATAAAGGAATTTTCATCTTGGATCTATTACAGTTGCAATTAAAAGTCTTTAAACAATAGGGCCATTCCTCAAGAAGTTCAGTTCAGTTCAATTCAATCGATCAATGGTCAATCACTCAATGGCTTTCCTACTAAGAGAGTGACCCTTGGGAATAGTTTCACAAAACACATTGCCAACGAAGTAAGTAGCAAAAACAGGTGAATCAATTGTCAATATACATACCTTTTTGGTTATAGACCATGTGGTTGGCGATGATGTTGTACTGGCCGTTGTTGGATTCCATGACGTACATCTTGCTGAATGGGCTCGGACTGCCAAGGTACACACCGGTCTTGGGCAACGCGAAGGACAGGTTGCGGTTCTCACCCCAACGGAAGAGGATGTTCTGCATAGTGGAACTGGAGCACTTGTGTGTCTTCACCATCACAATGTTGTTCTTGGGAGGACAATCTTTCTTTCGCCCTGTGGATATAGTGAAACATTGAACTTGGACTACTATGAACTGTTCGCAAGAAAGAAATATTCTGTGGTTTGAGCCAAATGAATGATGACACAGTGCCCTAAAAATGTAATAAAAATATATGAATATTTTTTTCATAATCAACCTATTGAATTCTGTCCCATCAATTACATTAAAGCTATATAATGGAAAATAATTTTGAGAATTCTTTAATTTAAAACTTAAAAATCAAAGCTTTTCTTACTGCAAATTGCCAAATATCCACTTTGCACAAATTTTATAGGAGTACATAAAGTCAGACACATTAATTCTAAAAGGAATATGCATGAGTGAAAGAATTTAATTTGTGTCTCCAATCTGAGTAAGACAAGAGAACCATTATGCACATACCTATGCTAGTATGCTGCTCTGGATGTCGTAAAAGGTCCTGCACACCGCCATCATATTTCTTAAATTTACTTGCACTGCCAGAGATTCTCATGTTCACCATATTGTTCCCACCTCCGCCTTTCTTGCTGGCGTCCATCGGCTCAAGTTCTCCATCGTCCGTTATCCTGAAGGCTTTCACTTGAGGCTGGACGAGGTCGACGTTGCCACCTTCACCAATCCTGTCAGCAGCCATGATATGCATAGCACTCTGATTCAGCCTTACCTCACCATCACTGGGGAAATCACCATGAGCTACAGGGATATCACCCCGTGCCACAAGGATATCACCCCGTGCCACAGGGATATCGCCCCTAGGCACACCAGTATCATCAATCCCACCGTATCTCAGGTTGTCTCCAACAATACGGATATTACCAGTTCTCGACTTGTCCTGTGTTTCGGACTTCTGCAAGGCAGCATCCTCTTCACCTACCAACCTCATGGAAGCTTGTTTCTCAGTTTTCTCCTGGAGTTTTCTTTCCTGATCTAGCCAAGCATCTTCATCAACTGAACTAGAACTAGAGCTGCTCTCACTCCATTCATCCTGATCGTCGTCATGATCGCCATCATCACTGTAGTCTTCCATCTGGTTGAGCTGTTTGTCTATAACATCCCCTGTCAATTTGTTGATATTTGCACCCTTGATTCTTCTTAGTGAGTTCCTGCATGAAAAAGAGAATAAAATGTAGTACAATTTGAAGACTATTAAAGAGAAATGCCAGTAGTTGCAGTAAACACTGATTTCATGAGAAAGTCTGTAAAACCAGGCTTAATTGTCAGTATATCATCGAGGATCTAGATCTGGTACAGTCACATAAACTGACCTTTGTGAAATCTTGAAATCTACCCTGAAAAATATTCCCACTGAAGATCACCAACAGATAAGCGCACGTGGGACAGTGTATTGTTATTGCTTTGAATGTCGTGCCCGACGCTTGACCCGAGTCCTGTGCTTACTTGATAATTTCTCAGCAATTTCTTCCAGAATCCTTTGGCACATATTCTTTATTTATACAAACAGACACTTTGGTGGTCATTTCATTGGATTCTGTACAAACTCATTTTGATATCGTTACCAAAACTGGCAGTGAGTATAGTTGATAGAGGATAGCAGACCTGTAGTGCAATGATAATGAATATATCATGAGGTAAAAGATTGATCTATTCAACAAGAAAAAATTAGGCTGAATAACATGAGACATAGGATATTTGTTGTAAAACACATGTAGATGTCTGCTACTAGTTTGGATAATACATGAACATGCATAATTACAGATGCTGCACAGTTTAGCTGCAGAAATAGCTAGGAAAATACCAGAATGACTGCTTGTTTTGGTTATTGAACAATATCTGTGGAATACCTGTAAATGAAATGAACATGCCAACATACCTTGAAGCGGCACACTTCTATCTTAACATATATTAGTAGCAGGGTTGGGGGATTTGTAGCCCATTAATAACCCAAAGGAAATGAAAGATCTTATTCCAACCAAAATCATTTTGGGACTTATGGGGGCAATATTAAAGACATTCAGTATATGTACATGTAAAGGTCTACCAAAAGAATTCACACCGAGTCATTTTATTGAATTATAAAATACCTTATGTGATCACAGCTGGTGTTTAATATATTAATGCTCTACTTGATATCAACAAGTATGTCAATATTGTAATAATCTCTGACTTGTTCAATATTGGCCCGAACCTCATGAAATACATCTGGCTGGCTGCTATTCCATTCTGACTGAGCAATCAATTTTTGTGGTGTGAATTTGTTTCTAACATGTATCATTATTGCCTTGGAAAAATCTATTCAGGTAGGTTACATGTAGATTCTATTCTGAACCATCCAATAATGGACGATTTGAACGGGGTTCTAATGTAATGTAATACTGGATAAAGTGAATAAGGTTTCTAATAAAGGGTGGTTTAAATACCGCACTGATATAGTGTAAATGAGGTTCAAATATAATTAGTGTGAATGAGGTTCTGATAAGTAGTGTGAAAGAGTTTTAGCATTGGGTAGTGCGAATGATGTTCTAGTATTAGGTAGAGTGAATGAGGTTCTTACATTGGGTAGTGTAAATGAGGGTCTAATATTGGGCAGTATGAATGGGATTATTACATTGGGCAGTATGAATGAGATTATTATATTGGGTAGTGTGAATAAGGTTCTAATATCTGGTAGTGTGAATATGGTTCTAATACCGGGTAGTGTGAATGAGATTCTAATATTGGGTAGTGAGAATGGGTTCTGATATTTGGTAGTGTGAATGGGTTCTAATATTGGGTAGTGTGAATGGGGTTTTAATAATGGGTAGCATGAAGGGGTTCTGATAATGGGAAATGTGAATGGGGTTCAAATATTGGGTAGTGTGAAAAGGGTTTTATTATCTAGTGCAAATGGGGTTCCAATACTGAGCATGAGAGAGTCTACCCCAACACATGGTACATAATTTATGAAACCCGCCGCAGTATCAATATAGGCTCTAGACCATAAATGTCAGAGGATTCCCTATAGAGAATCTCAACCTCTGCCACAGAGTCTATTGAATCAAACTGTCTGGTCCCTTTCTTAAAATGGAAATCCAAGTATCCAACCTTGGCAATAAACTTGAAAATTAAATTTCAGTCTGTTTTCACCCTGGTATATCTAATGACCCTGGTAATTAGTTTTCTGATTTTTTTCAGTAGAATTTTTAGGAAAACTTGAAAGGAGAAAACTTAAAATATCATGTGCACAGACATGAAATAAAGTGTCTTCTGGTAGGCCTATACAGGATCGAGGCGTAAAAAGGCCACTGAACCGAGCTCCAATACCGAGCTGGGTTCAGAGGAACGATTCCAATTGTGTTATCGATAGCACATGACATCATGCATCTACGCTGTGCTGCTAAATCATCTCAACTTTACGCGAGAAGTCTCAACTTCGGAGAGAAATGCATTAAATTCTCATCGTACAGATTACCAATGCTTTAATTAATTCAAGCATTAAAATTTTTTTTTTTTGTTTGATGTGTTATTCTTCTAGTATTGTGTGTACAGTAAGATCATCCCCATACATTTACATGGATGAAGATTAAATTTCACAATTCAAATGCCAAATTTCAGCTCTGACCAAAATTAATGGTACAGATATTTGCAGAAACTACATGTAGGTACATGTACCATGTCAAAGTCTGTGCCATGTCTTTAAAGCTAAATGAGAGTGTTGCAGTAAAACACTAATTTCATGAGAAAGTCTGTAAAACCAAGGTTATCAGCGTGGATCTCGATCTGGTACAGAACATAAATCATAAAATCTATTAAAGCTGAAATACGATCACACTGAAGATCGCCAACACAGATAGGCACACGTGGGACAGTGTATTATTATTGCTGGAATAAAGACCTGATGAAAGTGACCGAATCCGCGCTTATTTTGCTTATTTCTCAGCAATTACACAATTTCTTCCAGAATCCTTTGGCACATATTTTTTATTCATACAAACAGATACTTGGGTGGTCATTATATTAGATTCCGTAAAAAGTCAGTTTGAGATCGTTACCAGAACGGGAATTTATCTTTAAAATAGCATCTTTCCCACAATCTCCATTGTTTGTCTATAATGAAATGAGAAATGGCAACAAAAGGCTGTTTGCTGGATTACCATGCAAAAGACCAGCCTATGACTTTTGACAAGGTACAGTTGAGGCCAGAAGTTTAATGATGATTTTGATGTTGATGATGATGACGTTAATGATGATGATGATGTTGGTGATGATGATGGGGTTGATGATGATGATGATCCCGGTGATGATTATGATGATGATGACTATAATGACGATGATGATGCTGATCAAGGTGATGATGATGATAATGATGATGATGATGATAATGATAACGATGATAATGATAATGATGCTGGTGATGACGATGGTGGTGGTGGTGGTGATGATGATAATGATGGTGGTGGTGATGATGATGATGATAATAATGGTGGTGGTGATGATGATGGTGGTGTTGATGAAGATGATGGTGGTGATGATGGTGGTGATGATGATAGTGATGATGATGATGATGCTGGTGATGATGATGATGATAATGATGATGCTGGTGATGATGATGGTGGTGGTGGTGATGATGATGATAATGATGATGTTGGTGATGTTGGTGATGATGATGATATTGACGATGATGGTTATAAAACTGATGATGGCTATATTGATGACGATGATGATGCTCATCAAGGTGATGATTAAGATAGATAATGGTAATGATGATGCTAATGATGAATGTGATTGATTATTTGTGGTTTTGATAATACTGCTGCTGCTGCTGAGAATGATGAATGTAGAGGTAAACTGAATGGCAATTTAGATGATATTGATACTTTGATTTGATAAAAATGTTGACAGCTTGACATTCATGACAATTAACTTACATGTATGTACAGTTGAGGCCAGAAGTTTACATACACCCAGGAAATTCAACAAAAAATGTACACAATTTACCAAACATCATAAAATTTACTGTATCTTATAAAATGTTTGTGCTATCATGACAAATTTGATACCAAACAAATGAGTATGTCATGCCCCTTCATCACATTGCTTTGTTATCAGGAGCTGTGAAATATTTAGGTGTCATTTTCCCCCAAAATCTTCATACTGTAGACAAATTGAAAATAAAAACAGGAGCTGAAAATATTTAGGTGTCATTTTTCCTAAAAAATCTTCATATTTTAGACAAATCAAAAATAAAAACTTGACTAAAACGTTTCATATTATTTTGTGCTAGTTGCTTCTCAACACAAACATTTCAGATAACACTTTCAGTGGTGACATTGTCATGATAGAAAATGTAATATAAATCATAGATTTGACATTTATACATTTCTATGAAACAATGTCTGAAAATATGATTCATTCGGCACGAATATTACTTTTTTTTCTTGAAAAAAAAAATCCACCTGAAATATACTTCAATCCCAATGGCATTCCAATCATGTGAAAGAGATTGATATGTTCTTCCACTTGATACCAAATTCATCATGGTACATGTAGATTTGAAGACAGTAAATTTTACCATGTTTGGCAAGCGAACAAAGGGTGTGTTTATATGCTTCCATTGCGAGGACAGAATCAGCGATTTCAAACGTCAATTCAAAACGCTGATCGTAAACATGGTTCTGGGAGTGCTGTTTATGCTTAACTTTTCAGAGCAAATCATGGTCTCCAGCTGGCTTCGCATCGTAAAGCGAGGTCAAATTGGGCGCGCCTTTTTTCAAAAGTTTTTTTTCCGATTGTTGTTATTACGTGGAGATAACATGGAGCTACATGTATACGACTGTATTTGCCCGGGGATTTTCATCTCACCGGAAGTATGTACCAAATGACGTCATTTAGACACGTTTACGAACATGGTTCTGTTTATACTTCCCCAGAAAGCCTGATTCTGGTCAAACGACGTTAACAAACGCACCTTTTTGTGAGTTTACGATCGGCGTTTTGAAACAGCGTTTAAATGAAAGTAAGCATGGACGCAACCGTGTTTTGGACTAATCACGTTTGGAAACGCTGATTCTGACCTGAAAAGTGGAAGCATAAAACATGGCCAAATTTCACTGAATTCCATGGGTGTATGTAAACTTTTGGATTCAACTATACCTTATACAACTGATTAAAAAATTGCTTGAACGAAAACATGGTTTAAATAGAAATGTTTTAAAAACAATGAACTCACGGTGGAACATCATCAGACGTAGAATCGACCTTGACAACGTCTTTGACATCGGCGCCATCATCCCGATACATGACCATCAGGATGCAGACAGTCACAAGCAGACCTGCTATGCATAGCATCATGTATGTTCTTACCATAGAAGACATGTTTCTCTGTATATGGAGGGGGGGGGGGGAGATGAACAAGAATGAAAGTGTAAAATAATGTGTAGAGTGGACATGTTCATGAACTATTAGACCCTGTTCTCATTTAAATTCTAAAACAAGCTTAGTGAAAACCAGTTTTAGTGGAGATTGACTAAAATTTGAGGAACGGATGTACAACATTGATAAACTGGAGGTACAACATGTGTGTAAAAAACATTTTCATTTCTTTGAGAATAGGACATTTCATTGACTTTTTACTAGAAGACTTTATACATACCAGGAAACTGCTTAAATATGACATCATACATGTACATGTATCTAGAATACTCCCCAGGGAGTGGGGATGTGCACACATTGCCTGCGGGAATGACTGATTGAATCCGATGACCGGGGTAATAATATATCTGTAATTCTGTAAAGCACTTTTCTGATGCACATGTATTAAGTGCTACATGTATCAAGCAATTATCATTATTATAATTATTACTACTATCATTATCATCATTTTTTTATTATCATTACAAAAATATAAATAACCTTTTTCAATCTTTGATGGAATTTTCCTCAAACCTTCACCAACACTCTTTTCCTGCTATTATTACAACAGAATTTTGTGAACTTCCCCTTTGAATATTAATAGTAGGGTTACACAGAGTATGATACTGAAGCACTATGATCACAAGCTGTTGTGCAAAGTACAATACAAAATGTCAACCAGTACCAAAACCGATACTATAATTCCATTCTGCTCTGGAAAAAACAACAACTGTTGATTGACAATCCAATTATCACCAAGTACCTGCCTCATCCAGTAATAGGATACTAACAAAAACACTAGATTGCAATCAATTAGGCCCGTTTTGAAAGTCCATTTTTGATGCACGTGTACACGGCGTGTTTTTCGGTCGTGTACACGTTGTAAACACTGTGAGAGCGAGTTCTGTTTTCATGTCGACACGGACCCGCATCAACATGTCATAAAAAAGGGGTCTATATAGCCTAAGTCACGGTTTTAAAGCTTACCTGATAAGTTTGAAGTTACAATCCACAAAAATTGGTGCAAATTAAAAGTTTACTCGGCTTAGCAGCGCATTAAATTAATAAAGAATGCAAAAAAAAATCAGTGCAGGGCCCTAGCTAGCGCCGACGCTCGTTGGATGCGCATTTTGTATACTGTACCGTACATGCATGCACAGATCGCTGCAGAATAAGTGTAACTGAAGTTATCGATTGATTTTCATTATTATGTTGCCAATTTGAAGAGCGTTTGTTTGTAGGCTTGTAGCACATGTGTGCGAGCGTATAACACAAAGACCTTATAATATATTACTAGACCGAAAGCTGCGCGCGCGTTCAGCACAAAACAAATGAGATTAGGCTCCGCCTACCGCGATCATTTGAAGACAAAAATAAGCCCCATTGACATTCATGAGCGTAAATATATTCATAATCCGACCTTTTCATTGGTTAAGAGCGTCATTAATACGCGATTTCCCCGATTCTTTGTCATCGATATTAGTGGTATCGTGTTACAGAATTAATTATTCATTTGACCTCATTACGTCATCTAATTTATTCATTCTGAAACTTTTCTTTCCACACAAATAATGGACCTACGAACACTCCGGTGAGTACGTATAAATTGATATAACCACATAAATTCAGTGGACTATTTACAAATTTCACACTGTATTTTCTGATCTTAAGTTATTTCTCTGCCAAATTAGAAAGTTTGTTATCATTCTTCTGTTAAAGGAAAGCAGAATTTGGTCTTTGAAATTGAAGTTAAATTGTCATCGTCGCCCTGTGCAGCCTGTACGGTACCGGTATGTTGTTTGCAGTGTTGTTGTTATGCCGCTGTGTTAACTACATGTATTTTGTACGGGCTCCTAGGCTAGACCTAGCCGGTTGGGCATCGAGAGAAATTCGGCCGGTTTGGTTCACCTCCAATTAACAAGGACTAACCCACGATTGGTTAAAACAGGAAGAATGAAGCTTTTTTGTACACTGTAACGTTAGATCTAGTAGAGGGAGATGGAGGGAGATCTGCATCTATCTTCAGTAGATCGAGACTCAGGAATATAAACTGTGAAGTGGAGTGTGGATGAAGATACTGTCATTGATTAGGATCTAGGCCCTATATGGCATGCCATGGCTATGTCAATCCTCACTTGGGATATCAAATTTATTTTGCATAACTTCAGGCTTCTGCATTTAGCCCCCATCCATTTTAACTTAGGCCCTTCTGTTATTTATAAATGTAGTTAGACTCTGTCTTAGAAATAACTAACAGACCAAAAGCTTCAGTCTCTGTTTTTTGGTTGTTCCGCTGAACTGCATTGGCTCACTCACATAGTAAAATGTCTGAAATTGTTGAATAAATCCCCAGAAACAATGGTTATTCCTGTCTAGGAAATTAACAGGCTGCTCTGCATGTTTGTCTTATTATCATTAGATCTAAATAGGCCTAATGTTAGATCTAATTTCTAACTTGGTTAACAGAGGATCTAGTGTGGCTTCCTATGTCTTTAGACTTAGGCCTACTTTACTTTTATTCATGGATGCTTTCTAGGCCGACCTAATTAAAATCTAGTCATCTAACTTATATTTTCCCAACCCTCGACGCTTACCCCCAGGGTTTATGATCTAACGTTAGGCCTAGGTCTAGGTCTAAACGACTCCATTTAGTGATTTACATGTACGAGTATGACTGTCAGTGTCAGTGGACCAAGGACTAGATCTAGATCTACTCTTGGTCAATAATGGCAATGAAGTTTAAACTTTTAGCCAGGAATAAAAGTCAGACATCAAATCGATCTCGGTTTAGAACCAAAGCATTACTTTCTAGGTCTAGATAGATCGAGAGTCCATCGTTACTATCTAGATCTAGACCTACGAGTAATTTAGATACGCGAATGCTGTTGCACAGCTCTGAGTCTCGGACTAGATCTATACTTTCTTACAAATAGATCTAGACCTAGTGCATGAGATGTGATTATGTTAAAGTCAAATGAAATAAGATTCGGAAATAAAAAGATGCAGATTCTTTTTTTTTTGGGGGGGGGCAGACACATGAAAAATTTTAGAGAATCCTAAAATTCAGAATGCGAGGGCCAGAAGTGACCAATATTACCTCGGGCAGTTATGTGCATTTTCTAAAGTAAAATTGAAGGATGTCATGCAATTCTTTTTTTGATGAAGGTTTTCACATTTCAGCACTTACCCAAATCCCTCCCCTATACATGCAGCCATGAAAAAGATCACTTCTTACTATTGTAATCTCTTTTCTTTCACAAACAGGTTGAGTTTAAAGAACAAGAAAAACAGTATAGAGGTCTACCTATATGGTTCAAGATGATGATCATAAGTGCATGCATCATTTTGCAGATTCTCATCCAGGTATAAAAGTTAAACTTACCCATTCAAAATTACAGATACATTACATGCATTGAATGTTAACCATGTTTACATCAAATAAAAATAACCTGAGCCACAAAGAGGAAGGATCTGTAATGAATATACACTTCTTAAATATACAGGCTCTCGAGTCTAAAGTTGAACCAATGTCAAAAGTTATGTACCTTGGGAAAATTTATAAAATAAGGTCATGTCCTTTATCTACTAGTAATTAAATGGCCTTTTTATTTCCTATTTGTTTATAAATATTCATATTTCATGTTTCGTATTTTATAAAATTCATTTTATTCATTCTTTAGTGTGATATTCATATTTGTAGATGTACGATTTTTTAAAAAATCTTGTTTTACATTTTGTCTAATAGGATGATGCAGTTTGACAATTTCCATGGAGGTGATTGATGATGATAAATAATTGGTGAAGTAGGCCTAATAAAACAGCGACTGGACCACAAAGAGAAATACAAACTACAGCAGTTATATGAGTGAGTGAGTGAGTTAGTTAGTGATTATTTTTTATAATGGAGGTTGTTCACATTTTTTTGGCAACAAATAGACCTGCCTTTAAAAAACCCATTTCAATTTTGTTTTTAGATTATAGTTAGTGTCGTTTTTAATTACAGATCAAAATATTCTGTGCAACAAACCATATCAAAAAATTCCAGTATTTGCAGTAAACACTGATTTCATGAGAAAGTCTGTAAAACAAGGCTTAATTGTCAGTATATCATCGAGGATCTAGATCTGGTACAGTTACATTAACTGAACTTTGTGAAATCTTGAAATCTACGCTGAAAAATGTTCACACCGAAGATCCCCAACACAGATAAGCGCACGTGGGACAAGGTATAATTATTGCTTAGGGCGTCGGGCCCGACGCCCTACCCGATTCCTGTGCTTATTTGCTGATTTCTCAGCAATTACACAATTTCTTCCAGAATTCTTTGGCACATGCGTTTTATTTATACAAACAGACACTTTGGTGGTCATTTCATTGGATTCTGTACGAACTCATTTTGATATCGTTACCAAAACTAGCATTTACCTTTAATTCTGACTATTTATATAATTTACATATGTTAATTCATATATTCATATTTAAGAGAAGTCTCTGACATTTTTTCATAGAGTACATGTAGTTATAATGGAGAGTAGTATGTACACTGCATAGAACAGGTTTAAGTGATATGCTTTATAGAAGTACAAGTTTTTAATTAGTAGAAGTAAAATTTCCTATGTTATGTGTTGAAGAAACATATATGCATAGTCTCACTTTTCTTAAAACATTTATGTTTTATAAATCATGACAATTTTAATTTAAATTAATTTATTTTCTTTCTGTATTTTCTCAATCTGCAGGACTAGTGTAACAGATGTTTTCATTCAAGAAATCCAACAGTTCAACATTGAAGACTTAGGAACCACATGATGAAGATGGAAAAGATTTTTTTTCCAATTCCAATTCATTAAATTTCTTGTTCATTTTCATTAAAACTGGTTGCAAAAAGAGAAGCTATAAACATACAAATAGGAGCGGCGGATTGAAGTTGAAAGTGGGGGGGGGGGGCACAGGGAAAATGCTGTTTTATGTGACAAGTTTTAAGTTGCGAGCGAGCTAAATTTTGACATTTAAAAAAAAAAAAATTTGTGATTGATTTTGCCTTTGACAAAATATTCAGAATGATGTATTTCACCCTTTGCTTTGCTTTTCTTTTTTTTTCTTGGTCGTGATTTTTTTGGAGGGGGGGGGGGCAAGAGCATCGGCGGCGGAAGGCAAAACATTTAGGGGGTCCACCTGAATTTATCCACCTAAATCTTAGAAGGGACCACAAAGATTTCCAGCAAAGAAAAAAGGTTGTCAACCACAATTTTAGGGGGCACAACAATTTTAACGGGGGGTCCACCTGAATTTAGGGGGGACGCAGGAAAAAAATTGACTAGCAAAAAAAAAAGATTCTCAACAAAAATTTAGGGGGGGGGGACTGTCCCCCACCTCAAATTTAGGGGGGACAGGTCTGCCCATGCTGCCTATGGGCAAGAGTCCTTCAAGCCCCCCCCCCCTCCATCTGTATGAAATGCTTATATACCCCCACTCATGAATTATTAAATTTAATGCACAAAGGATTTTCTTCATAAGTATATTATAGAAATGAAAATATTGTTTTGATGTTTCAAAGGGCACCTTCTCAGGTGAAACGGGCACAGAACAAGTTCTTTAGGAGCACTTTTCTTGGGTAAAATGGGCAGTGATTCAAGAAAGGGCACTTACAAGAAGGCGAGGGGGCATTTTGTAACACATGAAACGGGTCCTCAAATGGAAGGGCACAGAACACGATTGGAGGGCATTTTGGGGTAAAAAAATTGCATATAAGGGAGAGCACTAATTGGTAACACCTAAAACAGGTTCTCATCTGATGAAAGGGACACAGTACACGTTCGTGAGGGGGGATTTTACTTGCATAAAAAGGCACTTTTCAGTGCTTCAAAAATTAGGGGGAACTGTGCCCCCCCCCCCCCCCCCAGCATACAAAAAAAAACTTTTTATTTTGGTTCAAAGTATTGACACTCCCTTAAGAAAAAGGTAAAGATTAATCCTCTGATAATATATTTTTTCTGGATAATTAATAAAATTCACCACTAACCAGAGAATGCCTACATGTCTTTCATTTGTGTTCATATAGTATTTGTACAAAGCTAAAATGAAAGGGATTTGGAATTGGCAAATTTCAAACTGGGATGGAGATCGAGAGAGGGAAATAGTGATGAGAAGTGGGTTGAAAAGAGATGAGAAAGAAATGGAGGGGCACATGTGAAGAGATAATTTAGAGGGGGTGGTAAGGGAGCTGATGTTGGAAGTAGAAACAAAAGGGGTGGAAGAGAAATAAGACGAGATTTATGGAAACCAGGAGACAGATAACAAGTGGGAAAAGAAGAAGGAAATATATGAAGAGTTAAGTGGCAAAAGGGGCTAGGGCCACTCCAAGAAAATCATTTTTTTTATTCTCCAATATTGCAATATTCTTATGCAAAAATAAATTTTCATGGTACCCTACCATGAGAAATTTAAAATTGGGTATAAAAGAAATCTACTTATCTTCATATTTTTTAAGATATAATTTTCCAGAAAAAATTATGTATGGACCTCACCCCTTTTGCAACTAAACTGAAATTGACTTAACCCCTTTTGAAAAAAAGGTGAATTTTCTTTTTTTAGTTCACTTTTTTTTTATAGGAATTTCAACTTTTCTATGGTATCATCTTATAGAGCTACTAAAAATCAATTAAGACATAAAAATCAAACTTGATGAAAAATGGACCTAACCCATTTTAAAAATGAGCTCTTCATGTGTAGGAGAAAGGCGGCACAAAAGAACTTGAGTGGGAAAATGATTAAATGGGGGAAAATGAGTAAGAAATGCTGGAGAATAAAGGGGACAGGAAACATATTGAACATGATAAACTGGGGCCCGTTTCATCATGAGTTACAAGTATGGTAACTATACGAATACCAATCATAATCAAGATTCCCACGGTTATCACAATAATAGCGATGTTTAAATAGCTGGATTTTAATGAAACGGACGCCAGATGAAGAAAGCAGGCACGGGAATCCATTAAGATTTTTTTCTTTTATTTGTTTGCTTCTCGAAATTTGTTTGTAACAAGAAATGACTCTTAGTGGTGAAAGTTATTTTTTTCAGTATTCATACTCAACCAGTGAAAATGAATACCATCATTGTAATAACCATGTTTTGCCCCCCCCCTCCTAATAAAAAAAAGAAAACAAAACAGTACAGTGCAGTACAACAGCCTCCTTTGATCTTTCCGCGGCCTCTGCCGGCTATTTAGAGTCAGTTTATTTACATTTGTTAAAAACTAAGATTGCTGCATATCTTAACATGTGAAAATTTGAGGATGGCAAGAGCACTAGAGACCTTTTTACCTTATCACGACTTGATCTACTCGTTTCATCTTCCCTTTTAGAATTAGCATAGGCCTATAAGACGCAATACAAACATTGTTTTGTTTTTAAGTGATATCGCGCTTGTGATATCGATACTTTATAAAGCGCAACGTATCGTCTCAGATTTGCGCTTGCTTGATTCGCTGAATCCTTCGCGTCACGAGCGCGTAACAAAATGAATACATTAATAAATTTGCCAAGTTGACCTTTGTCATTGCGCTGGTGTACGTATTGTCTAATACACGTACAAAACCACAGTTGACGAGGGAGCATCTTACGAAATTAATATTAATGGGGGCTTATTTTAGCTTCTAATGGATTAAACAAAATGGCGGTAGCTTCAGGGGCCTGGTATAACACGTAAGTTGAAGCGATGATCTCTATCGCAATTGGTGATTCTCAAATTGACTCTGAGTGTGATTGAGCAACGCTTTCGAGCTTTCGAGACCGGAGCAGACCCATTTCGTGGTACAAAAACGTGAGTCTCCAGAAAGAATGTGGATTAAATTGTCGATTTTGGAAGTGAACTCACTCTGGATTAATTGAAATATATTGACATATTAGTATTTAAAACATGTGCAGTGTCTGAGAACTAAGATTTAATGTGAGGCTGTGAGCTTGTTCACTGACTTTGTAGCCCCATGCAAGCTTTATGCAGACGCTACCGTGTACACGTTGATGGAATTTAGTACACGTGCACTGACTTGACCGTGCGTGTACAAGTGTACAATCAATAAGCCAACCCTACCATCTACATGTAATAACAAAAAGAAGCAACTCCGTGGAATGAGTTTTTGTCAATAGGAATTGGGGAAAGTGCTCATTGTTTATGTGGAAATATAATGAAAGTTCATTGTTTCTGAAGCGTCTATATTTCAGAAATTGAAGGCTATCAATGCAACTCCAATTCAATTAATAATGAGCCAAGCCTGCTCTCTAATAGCAAAAGGAAGCAACTCCGTGGAATGAGTTTTTGTCAATAGGAAATGAGGAAAGAGCGTCAATATGTGGAAATATAATGAGAGTTCATTGCTTCTGAAACATCTATATCAGAAATTGAATGCAATCAATGCAACTCCAAGTTAATTAATGCAGTGATACATGCACTGTATAGAGAATACAGAAAATATCCCACACAAAGAGAGAAGTCAATTTTGAAAAAAAAGAGAATTGCTACCGTTTGCCATTGCATGGCAGAATAGCGTCAGTTATCAGGACCCATGTCTCATGAAAGATTCATTTGATTAAAAGTACATTCACACCTCCCACAATGACTTTTAACTGCATATTAAAAATGACTGTTGTGTACCACTCAAAGCACTATGCAGGCCTCCATGTTAAGTTCTCAACTGCAAATACACATACAGTAGGCCCGAATTTACAAAGGTGGTTTTCATAACCCACAGTTGAATCCATGCTTTATGTAGATTTCCTGTAAAAATTACGCTTAATTTATCGCGTATCGGGCGCGTGTATAGAGAATGTCCAATGCTGATGCGCGCGTATGTCAAAATGCGCCAAATTGACACCTGTTGCCATGGTTATCCACACTTTTTTATTAATGAGTCAAAACTGTTCTTATTCAGGAGTCTACTCTTCTAACGGTGGACTCATGAATATAGCTTATCTATATGGTGAGATTTGACCATCTTTCAGCTTACATTGTACAATAATCCTAGTTATATTAAAGGGATTGTTTAACTTTGTGAGCAGCCGATTTAAAAAATTCTCAAACCAAGATGAAACATGTGTACAAGTGCATGTATTAGAACTAATAAACCCTGAAAACAACCATTATTGAGAATGAAAAGCTAAAACTACAAGGCAAACCCCGATTTTGTAAATAGGCGTCTTATAGACGCCTAAATAGTACACATAAGTGTATGGGATGAAATTAAGATGGTGTTTCTGGTCACTTTATATTTCAATTTTCGAAGCACTAAATAATTATTTTCGAACGCAATTTTTTCTGGGCTTCATTTTTGTAACATATCACAGACACAGGTGACAAGTGTGACCTTCTAGCTCAGATTTTTTAAAAGTCAAACCAATGTTAACCAATCACTTTAACAAAATGAGAAATTATTGTGGGGTTGAAAATAATACAAGTCTATTAAAGGGGAATTAAGTGTCTAACCATGGAGCTATTAACATAGCTCTATGGTCTAACTGAAGAAGGAACAAAAGCTCAATCAAACAACAGAAGCAAACGGAGGAAAGAAGATGGAACTTAACTATGAAGACACGGGAACAAAATTGAACTTTAACTCGACGATGTCTGGTAGTGCACTGTTTTTTTTTTGTTGGGATTCCTTGCCTCAGTAAAACTCAGAATTGCATTACAAAATTAGCATATATTCAGATTACACAAAATCAACCAATGAGACTAAAGAGAATGGAGAAGCCAACTGAAAGTGGAAAAGTCTAGTTCACAAAAATAACCAATAAGAGATAGAGGATGGAAATGAATTAGATGTTGGGATGGTTACATACAAAGTTTGAACAAAAGAATAAGATGTGGGAATGTAATAAATGAACACATCTGAATAGGAAAGGAATGACAGGAGAAATAGGTTGAAAGTGAAAAATGGATGACAACAGAAGCATCAAGAATGTAAAGAAAGCTGAACTAAAT
Source organism: Lytechinus variegatus (assembly GCF_018143015.1). Lineage (NCBI taxonomy): Eukaryota > Metazoa > Echinodermata > Echinoidea > Temnopleuroida > Toxopneustidae > Lytechinus > Lytechinus variegatus. Next base: position 16,183,512 of record NC_054758.1, on the reverse strand, counting down.
ATAACAAAGCTTGAACTACATGTACATTAAAGGAACCCAAATGTCCAAATAACAGTCCTACATTAAATATCAATAATTTTTTAATGGTGCACCATTTGTTCCTTTGTTTCTCGGCATTTGTATATTGAATTAGATAAAAAATATGGTAAATTTTGGACTTTTGCACCGCTGGTAATTTTTTAATTTTAGAGAAATCTGCTCCCAAGATTTATAATCTTTACTGGCTTTGGGGGAGATACCATTTCCAAAAGTGGTCTCATATGGGTCTACTGAAGCAAATATGTGATATATGATCATATATCCCCAAAATTAAAAGCCAGATATTATTACCTACAGACCTACATGTACATGTACAGCTGTACGATGTGTAATTCAAGCTATTATCTATATACTACATGTATTTCCGGTTGCCTATTGGTACTTCCCAATTCGGTAACATGAAGAACATGTATTAAATTTAGTCTGCAGGCACAGACCCTGATTGGAACTTTGATCAACAAGTGTGCCTCCATGCAGAGACTAGTATATAAAACTTTCTGTTCCAATACAGGAGCCTTCAGTACACAAGGCATGAGTAGGCTGCACATTCAGACCCTTAACACGAGTGAAGGGTTTACCCAGCAGTCTACATTTAATCCTGGATACAGTATACTATATGGTGACGTAAAGTGCTCTATACAGCACAGGCGCGCATCATTTACATGTACATGTACACCGTAGATGGCGTGCACATACACTACGCGTCCACATGCTTATACATGTACATCCCGGGGGGGGGGGGTACTCAAATTATCTTTTATGGGGGGTGTGCCTCGCGAAACACTGAAATAGGGGTCTAAGGAACTGACTATAAGGGTTAAATACAGGGTCTTGGGAACTAAAAATGTACCTGGCCGTGTGAAAAACAGGGTCTACGGAACTAAAATCAAATCAAACAGGGCGGGGAAAATGAGGTTATGGGAACGGCACATTGTCCCGGAATGACTGCGATCGCGCGTGCCCTACATGTATAGCTGGCTCTGTATTGTAGCTGAGGACTTTTGGCTTGACGGAGCCGTGCGTGTAGCTTGCTCTCCGATCCGGGGTACGGTAGATTTTCACTGCTCACGGTGGACAATTTTGGCAGGGCTTGGGAACGGAGGTGTTTCGTAACAGGGGTCTTGGGAGCTGGTTGGGGAGGCTTATGAACGGAACTTTTGTAAAATGCAGATGCTAGAGAACTGAAATTTAGGTCTGAAAAGGGGGGGGGTCTTCAAAGCGGCACGTCACCGTACCACCAATATATGTGAGTGCCCCCCCCCCCCCCCCCCCCCCGGTGTACACCAGACTAGTGCTTGGGTTTGATAAAATGGTTTTATACAGATACAGTATAATTGACCGGTAATTTTATACATACTGCAGGCACAATAGGAAAATGACAAATTTCTGGAGGGGTGTATCATGAATATTATGGTCTCTAGATATATCAGCTGAACCCTGGCTGGACCATTGTGACATATTTTCTGTTAAGAGTTAATCAATCAGACAAGCAAAAAAATATTTTCTCCAAAATTCCACATTCAGGTAATACGTCCTACATGTATATACATTTACATGTAGATTTCAACCCCCTATTGTGATGCAAAACACAAAAGAACACACAATGTATGCTTAAGTTTAGTATTACAGTGTACATATGGATAGGTTGATTTGTTTGAAGAATTTCTTAACGATCCCAACACCAGATGATAAACTTCACAGACCAAACTGAACTGCTACAAGAGGTGGTTTTAAACCGCCTCGATCACAAGAATCCCCGTTAAATTACGAGAACTTTTTAGGCTGAAAAATACCCATTAATTATATTTGCATTCACACCGCCCTGAAACATACCCTTCGGGATAAATTCCTGAAGTTACGAGCATGCGCAGTATGGTCTGATAAGCAGGCAAGGCGCGAGACTCAAAATCACTAGCCCAGCAGCCACCCACGGCGCCGCGCCCAACGACACGCTGGGCTAAAAGTTCTTGTAATTTGCTTTCACATTGCCAAAATACCTGCGACCTTGGAAAAATCCCCGCGAAAGTTCTCGTTATTTCGCCAAGTACCTACTATTTAGCGGGTATTTTCTTTCGGGGAAATTACGCGTAGTTTGCTTTCACATTACCAAAATACCTGGTATTTTCTGATCGGGGTAAATTTCCCGATCAGAGAATACCTGGAACTGACGAACTTCGAGGCGGTCTGAAACCACCTAAGGAGAGTCATAAAGGGCAGGACCACAAATAAACAAAGGTTGTTTACAATTCAGTCTACAGTTCCTTAATCCTGGACTATCGTTAAACCACGGATCCTACTATAGTTAAACATATTGCTATATCTTTCTTTGTTCTCATAAAACTGGTCTTTCTTTAGCCCCATAATAAAGAAATAGCTGTGATTGAGAAATTTATTACAAGATTGATTTTGCACAACACAGCATGCGCTTTCTCATGAACTTCAACTTCTGTTTCTGATAACATTTGGCAAAAAGTTCAACCATAGTAGGATCCATGGTTCAACTCATGGTGACCAAATTTTGACAGTCGAAAATCGAAATACGCGACACTTCGAGATCAGGGGCCCGTAGCAGAAAGAAATCAAACGCAGCTCTAAAATTCATGCGCTACTTGATTTTCAACCAATCAACAGCGCGCATACATATGGGACTTGCGGTTGATTTTTTTTTTAAAGCAACGCTTTCTGCAACGGACCCCTGATATCAGTTGTGCAATATTATTGAGCTAAACATTTTCATGAAGCCTAACATGCTAGATTTTATTGAAAAAAAAAATTTTGAGCCAGCGCAGCAAAAGTGAATAAATTTGTGATAAATTTTGACATACTATTATATCAAACACAATACCAATTTTTTCCCATTTTGTTACCGTGCATAAAAATCAAATGCTTGAATATTCTCTCATAAATGTGTTAGAAATCATGAAATATAGGATAAAACGCATACACTAAAATGCATAGTGGGTATGTGCCGCGGAGGGGACCCCCATTTTTACACTCAAATTTCCGTTCCAACGCATAGCATTTTTGTCTTAAAAAGCACAAAGAAAGCCGCTCCAAGGCATACCATTTTCTTCTTACTGAGAAAAAAAAAGACAGAAAACCGCTCCAAAGCTTCGCATATTTTTTGTTACGCCATTCCGGTCGCTTTGATCTGCTGCAGTGAGCTGCAATTTTGGTGAAAAGCGGCCGCAGAGCGCTATCCGACCATCGCCTCTGCGCGAGCGCACCCGGCGGAGGCTGCGCTAGTTGCATCATGCACGCATGCCCGTTCCATGGGGATGCATACGGACTCGGCGATCCGTTCCAAGGACCCCCGTTTTCACAAACATTTGTAGTTCCGAAGCCCGTTCCGAGGACCCTTTTTTTTTACAATAAGCCCGCTCCGAGGCCCCCTTTTTTCGTCTCGCCCGCAACACACCCCTACCACTTTTTGGGTCGAGTCCCCCCCCCCCGGATATAAAACACTACATTGGTAGTATATAGACCTCCAGTAATGAATAATAGTATATATATATATAAAGGCCAATAAACAAAAATATAACTATAGCAAGTGCAAGTAACAATTTAAATGATGTACATGTACATACCGGTAGGCAAGCAAACCAAGTAACTTTCACTGAATCAAACTGAAGCAATCGATGCCATTGAATGAAGCCCATGTTGCTAACAATCAGCTACAATATTAGACTGTCTGTGATGTCACAATGTGAATTGTACTACCAGCAAGAGCAGCAGTGGCATTCTTTACAACTGAACCTTGGCACCATAAATATGATGGCACTAGCAAAAGCATCAAAGAAACAAATTTTTCATGAGAGATGAACACAGAGCTGCGATATTTTCCTTCGCTGTCCGGATTTATAATTTCATGGAGTTTTACAACACCCCTCCTTTTTATCTCTGTGTTTACTGTTGTATTTTTGTAGGCTTTGCATTATATACTAGTACTGCACTACAGGCCTGCACTGTATACATCTGTTAACCATAGTATCTGATGAACATACATGTACATCAGTATCTGGCATCATAATAGTCTTCACAATTCAGACCCTACTAATGTATTTTATTTCATTTCGTTTTATTTATTTACCCATTCTAATCATAAGCAAAGTATATCATTTTCAACATAAAGTGAATGACATGATGATTAACAAACATAACGTTATTCTAATCAAAATATTAATTACAGGCCTATGGGGCAATAGCTTAGTCGGTAGAGCGGGGGTTTCGGATTCTGGTGACTCGGTTCAATTCCCAAGTGGTGTGCCGGTAAGGCATTTATCCTCATTACCAGGTCCCTTCAAGAGGCCTTAAACTGTTGGTTCCCCGGTTGCTTGCTCACAGGCATTCGTGCTTTCTTAGCAGTCAGGTACATGTAAAAAACCTCGGTATAACATAACATGTGTAAATGTTCTATTTTTTCACTTTATCCTTCAAAGTTTTACTGTACACGTAGGGCCTACATGTACTTGACTTTGGAGTACAAATGCAGGCAGCCTATTAATAGTATCATATAGTACATGTACATGTACATATGTAGGTCCTTTATAGTGAGTGATTATATTACCGACCGGCCTTGTATTTCCAAATACAAATACATCATATACGTAAAAAAAACTTTGCAACATCCTTCCATAGGGAACAATAGATCGATGATGAAAAATGGTCAAAAAGACATTTTCAAAGTCTTTATATTCTCAAAATAATGAAATATGGTCAAAATAGCTCATCAGTGATTTTTTTCCCCGCATTTTTTCCCATAGAAACATATATATAATACCTTTTTCAAGTGACCAAAATATTTCGCATACGAAGAGTGGGCCGATTGGAAGCTGATAACGTAAAAAAAAATTATTTTGTAGGCCTTTGTGTATTTATGATGAAAGTTTGGTGAATTGAATGAGAATAATGTTTGATTCAATGATTGAATTCATGAATAGTGTTAGGTATACATGATGACTACCACATTATGTGCTCCAACAAGCGGCTGTGTTGTAGACTACATAGCAACAGTCCAGGAAACACTATTTGACCCAACATCTGCTTTATCCATCCTTCAGGTTTTCATTAAAGGACAAGTCTACCCCAACAAAAAGTTGATTTGAATAAAAAGAGAAAAATCAAACTAGTATAACACTGAAAATTTCATCAAATTCGGATGTAAAATAAAAAAGTTATGGCATTTTAAAGTTTCGCTTAATTTCAAAATACAGTGATAAGCATAACTCAGTGACATGCAAATGAGACAGTCAATGATGTCCCTCATTTACTATTTTTGTTTTTTATTGTTTGAATTATACAATATTTAATTTTTTACAGATTTCACAATAAGGACCAACTTGATTGAACCATATAGTATTAAACGATGCTAATTGCACATTTTCAGGGAGGAATTAAAGAGAAATGCCAGTAGTTGCAGTAAACACTGATTTCATGAGAGAGTCTGTAAAACCAGGCGTAATTGTCAGTATATCATCGAGAATCTATATCTGGTACAGTTACATAAACTGAACTTTGTGAAATCTTGAAATCTATGCTGAAAAATGTTCACACTGAAGATCACCAACACAGATAGGCTCACATGGGACAGTGTATGATTATTGCTGGAATAAAGACCTGACGGAAGTGACCGAATCCGCGCTTATTTTGCTGATTTCTCAGCAATTACAGAATTTCTTCCAGAATCCTTTGGCACATATTTCTTATTCATACAAACAGATATTTGGGTGGTCATTATATTAGATTCTGTAAAAAGTCATTTTGAGATCGTTACAAAAACTGGAATTTATCTTTAATCATTATTTCACATGACAACATGGAGTAAATTGAAATATATATTTCACATAATGAAATACAAAAGAAATAGTGAGTGATGTCATCAGCCTCCTCATTTGCATACCGACAAGGATGTGAATATAACTGTTAATTGTGAAATTAAGCAAAACTTTAAAATGTAATAGCTTTCATTAATATTTGACATCTGATTTTGATGAAATTTTCAGTGTTAGGCTTTTTGGATTTTTTTTTCTTTTTATTCGACTCAACTTTTTGTTGGGGTGGACTTTTCCTTTAAGAATCATACCATCACTAGAGACCTTCAAATCTATTAAGGGCAAGTCCAAGAATTCGCGCACATTAACGTATGGGACATTTCAGAGGCTTTAATGACCTGAAAAATAGTGTTAAATTACTTTGATTAGAATGAATACCCTCATGATGGTAGACATCTAGGAGAATAATCATGCAAAAAAAGGTGACATATGACCTTGACCTTTTAGAGAGAAGATGTGCCCTAGCGTATGGGACGCAGAAAAAAGACAATTTTTAAAACATTTTTTTTAAGTTGAGAATTCTCTGAAAGTATTTCATTTGACAACTTGTTACTTTAATAGAAGTCACCATACTCTAGTATGTCTAAGGCAAGTTTCATTTCATAAGCCAAATCCCTCTAATTACAGACTCTAATTAAACAGATTAATGACATGATACGTATGGGACAGTTACGTATGGGACATTTTGTCCCCATAGAGAATGTACACAATTTTCCCCAAAGTAAAAAAATTGAAATAATTTAAAATATGGAAATAACAAGAGTTTTTTTCTTTTAAAATGTTCTCTACATTTTGATATGACTGAATGCAAAATTAGCCATTTCAACATTTTTTTCTTGTTTTTCATGGTTTCATGAATTTTTTATGTATTCTAATGTTTATTATTTTTTTCACATTTTTCCATTTCACATTTTTTTGCTTTGTTTTCATTTATCAGTATTCATAACAAATCAGTCTTTAAAAAAGGCAAATAATCACTTTTTAGAGCACTCTTGAAATTTATTTTTCTCCATTCACTTTGTACACAAATCTCCCCATTGACATTGTGTGTAAATGTTCCATACGTAACAATTTTTTAATTAACTTTCATTTATAATTAAAAAGTTAACTCTATTTTTGAAACTTTTTGTACCATTTCATACTTAATAAATTAGAAGTTACCATAGATGAAACAATACATGTACAAGTAATGTATTATGAGAAATAACTTAAAAAAAACATCCTCAAAATGTTACATATGGGACACATTCCATCCTTGGATAAGACCTCATTTTCATAATTAATTAGATGACACCATTTTTCCCAAAAAAAGTAATAAGATGTTTATGGGGAGTCCATGTCCCACATATGAAATCTAAGAAGTTTTGCTTTCATTTTCTATGAGTTTTTATAATTTTCCCATACGTAACGCCCATTTTACCAAGTATGCAAATGAGGTGCCCCAAATTAGCATTTAATATGCATATTATCAAAATTTTCTTCATGAAATTTTTAAAATTTAAGATTTGGGCTTTCTTACCCCACCAAAGATAACTTCTTGAATTAAAGATGAAATTTTGCCTTCTGACCTTTTCTTGGACTTTCCCTAAAACTGAAGTTTATATAGTATTACCGGTGGTTATTGGCACTTTGACACTCGTCCATACTTTCTCATTCTTTCATTTCTTGTGTGCCTTGGAATAGAATATTTCTAGAAAGATGGCGCTATATAATTGCCTGGAACTATCATATTCTTATTCAGGCTTCTTTTTTTATTTTGTTTTTAAATAGAGGCTTGCTTTTCAAAAATATTTCCAGCTTTCATACTGTAGGTCTTTTTTCTTGCTTGCACATTTCCAGACCAATTCAAAAAAGAAGAAAAGAAGTTCACTCTTTACCATTGCCTTTACCCGACAGTGCCCTCTCCTCTCCTTTTATAATAAACTTCCCCTAAAAGAGAAAAATCTGTTTTTGCAACAGATGCATGCAAGATAAGAAAAAATTCAAAAAAGTATTCTGGTACTTTATCAGTTTTGGAAGAACTCTCCCACGGGTAAGCTTTTGTCTCAATGTACTTCCCATCTAAAGAGAAATTTTAATTTTGCTACAGATGCAAGTACATGTATAAGAAAAAAAAAAAATTATTTTGGTGTCAGTTCTACCATTGCCTTTACCCGACAGTGCCCTCTCCTTTTATAATGAACTTCCCCTAAAAGAGAAAAATCTGTTTTGCAACAGATGCATGCAAGATAAGAAAAAAAATTTAAAAAGTATTCTGGTATGTACAACTTTATTAGTTTTGGAAGCACTCTCCCATGGGTAAGCATTTGTCTCAATGTAATTCCCCTCTAAAGGAGAAATTTTGATTTTGCTACAGATACAAGTACATGTAAGATAAGAAGAAAAAAAATCCAAATAATTATTTTGGTAAACACCAGTTTTGGAAGATATCTCCTTAAACTAACTTTTGTCACAATGAACTACCCCTTCAAAGAGAGAATCTGATTTTGCGACAGACAATAAAGAATTCAAAAAATTATTTTGGTATCAGTTTTGGAAGAACTCTCCCTTAAACTAACTTTTGTCACAATGAGCTACCCCTTTAATGAGAGAATCTAATTTTGCAACAGATATTAATGAATATGGAATAAAAAATATTATTCTGGTATCAGTTTTGGAAAAAAAATGTGCATTCATTTAATTCTTGTACATGTACATCAGCATTATCCATTGCTATGTACAGTGCGTCTAAAAAAAAAATTTTTTTTAATATAAAAATACGTCACTTTGGGGGGAAAAGACCTACATGTACATGTATGGAAAGCCAATAAAGTCAACTTTCAAATGACACCCAAAAAAGTTGAAACTCTTCTTGCTTGAGTGAGCAGTACAAAGGGTATCAAAATTACGCTGGGCAGCATTTCTTTCAGTCTTTGAGAGGCGAGTCCTTTGGAACTTGTAAAGTTGAGGGTGTTGAGATAAATTAATGATCAATCATGATAAATTTAGGTTGTTTGAACAAATTTCATGAATTATCAAATTGAAATTTAATGCATGAGTGAATGCGAATTGGATAAATACCAACTACCTTTTATAGCAGGAAAGCAGGCATTCTCAATTATTTGAGTACAGATCTAGAATTGCGTTTTATTACCATGAAAAAGATATTGCAGTGCATGTATGTAAATTTGGCTATTATTCCCAATTTCATGTTTTACATAATACAAAATTAATGCAAAAATGCAATTGTTGTATTCTGTGGTGCCATGTACATGTACAGAACATGTAATGATCAAAGCATAATTTAGGTTGGTAAACATGGTTAGAGACATTAAGTTTCCAATATATACACACTACAAGGCTTGCCAAAACACTGCAAACCAGCACTATAAACCCCTTTGATGAGCAGATTTTCTACTGATTTGGCAAAATATGATTTTTTTTTTTTCAGGGGCTACATTTCACAACAAACTGCCTAAATCTAAATCTAAAGTAGTGCATACCTTTACGAAAAGCTTTATGAAACACCCTCTAGTCCAACTCTTTTCTAGTTTCCAGGGGACTGTTTTATAAAGTTGTTCGTAAGTTAAGCACAACTTTAAGAGCAACTGGTCACTAGTGATCCTTTCTTACGTGCTATTAACCATCGCCAATGGCTGCACCATTTACCACAAGAAAGGATCACCAGTCGTTCTCTTAACTTTATACGAACAACTTTATGAAACACCCACCAGGACTCTTTTGAGCATTTCAGGGGGCTACATGCAAATCGCCCCCAGCCCCCATTTTTTCTCTGCTACTCATAACATATAATTTCCGTTTTCAAATTTTGCTTAAGAAATTTTCAAAGACTGCTGAAATTGAGTGAAAAAAAACCTTTATTGGATTAATTTTGATATTCCTGCTGATTTCAAAACATTGCATGCACGAATGTCTGAGCTCATGCAATGTTTTGAAATATGCAGATGGCGCGTGTTGCCTGTATGTCATTATAAGTTACGACAGGTTCGGAAGTGTCATAAATATTTAGTGAGGTTGTTGGACCCGATCTAGGTAAAGAGGGCTTTTTGAAACGGTAATAGCTGACAAGTATAGTGAGTGGTTGTATTACCGACCGGCCTTGTATTACCGAACGTGCGCATCGTACGCGTCAGAAAATAATTTCATACGCTCCACTCTTTGCAACATAAAAAAAAATCCTTCCAAAGAGAACTTGAATAGAAAGATGATGAAAAATGGTCAAAACACATTTTCAAAGTCTTAATATTCTAAAAATAATAAAATATGGTCAAAATAGCTCATCAGTGATTTTGTTGATTTCTCAACTTTTCCCATTGAAAACACACGTTCGGTAATACGACACCTTTTTCAGGTGACCAAAATATTCACATCCGAAGAGGGGTCTGATTGGAAGCTAATATCATCAAAAGAAAAAACGATTTCGGCAAATTTTTTACATATTTATATTTTGTAGGTAATTGTGTATTTATGGTGAAAGTTTGGTGAATTTTATGAGAATATTTTTGAAATGATTGAATTCATGAAAAGTGTTCGGTAATACGATCCACTACCATACATGCAGCTCACTATCTCTGATTTAGTCAAGAAGTTAGACTTGAGACGGTGTTGTCTGTTGAGAAACAGGCCAGCCCCAGCCCAGGTGAGTCACAGGTCGGACGTCGGTAGGCCCTACATGTATGTTCGCTTGATTTTGGGATTTGCATTTGGTTGCCCACAAACAAGTTAACAATCACAGTCACAAATTCATTCCATTTCTCTTATAATGATAAATCTCTGTTCTTGTTTTTTAAAAACAATTTCATGTCAGAGCACACAAGAGCGGCCTCACAGTAACAGTAATGACAGTGTTATCGACTCGAACCCTTTCTTTGTTGAGCATGCAAGTGGATACACGATATCACGGATACATGATTTCTTGCATTTGTTGTGCGTGCAAAAGAAATTGCACGCGCCAGTATTATTAGTAAACGTCTCCAGCTCCCTACTGCAATTAAAGAGCTACGCGGCCAACTTGGTCTTAGTCTTGGAACTAACCTTAGAAAACATCCCCTCGGTCTCAGTACAAAACACTGCCAGGCAGGATAGCTAGGATCCACTGGTGAAAGAAAATTCAGGAAGATTTTATTAGCTGATGATTTTCCCTCCCTTTTCCCTTCACCTTCAGTCAGGAAGACTCATCAAACATCATTTGACGGCGCGCATCAATTCTTGATTCGATATCGCGAACGGGGTTTATCGGATGCAGCTAGCTCTATTCGAATTCTTCCGCATCCCATATCGATAATTGTCTAGATCTAACTTCCAGGGGCGTCGATCCATTTTTCAGATGGGGGGGGGGGCAAAATCATGAATCAGAGTTCCAAAGGCGCTCGATCACACGAAAGGAACAATCTCACCCCACACCAAAGTTTCACGTATTGGCTTCTGTAAAGTAACAAAAATAATGAAGATAATGCTTTCATTGCCAATAAAGTCTTCAGTACCGTATTCGACTTTTCGACGGTCACGCTTCTTCAGGCAGGCACGTAGCCAAGGGGGGGACAGTGGGGGCGGTCGCCCCCCCCCCCAAAAAAAAACCTCCCCAAAAAGAAAACAAAAGAAGGGAAAAAAGAGAGGAGAAAAGGAAAAGGGAAGGGAGGAAAGGGAAGAAAGGTAGCTTTGTGTTTTTCCCCCCTTTTTATTCTTTTTTTTATCAAAAGAGAAACTCCTTCACTCTTGCTCCAAATTTGTACATGAATTTGCTTCCGCGCTGCGCGCGGTTAAATGACATTCTTGAAGTTCTCCATTGCTTCCCCCACCCTTTCTCTAACCCTGTTTTTCCACCACATCTATATGTGTTACTCGCCAGTTAAAGTTCAAATGTATACATTATAGGGCGTGGAATTAGATTAAGGTTAGGCCGAAGTATATGAAGCTATTTTTTTTAATTGATTGCGCAACTTCTGGTAGGGTCGGCTCCGGGCGGGTAAAATCTTTTTATCAATTTCCGCCGTCACCTCCATAAAGTCAACTTCTCCCGCTTTTCAGCTCATTACTAAACAACCATAATTTGGGGGCAAACAGGTTCCTGATTTAAAAAGAGGAAGGTATAAAATTCGTGTCGTATCAAATAAAAAGTACAATATTTTTTTATCGAATTCTATTAAACTTCATGTCATTTCCTTGCACATTCATCTCCTGTCCTGATTTGCGCCCTCAGTTTTAAATTTTGAATGACACTTCAGTTTCTTTATAATTCAAAATGAAGCGCTTCAGGATAAGTCAAAGAAATTCGGCATCCTTTCTTATATAATTTCAATAAATCACAGAATTTTCAACTTTTTGCGCACTATTTTCCTTGTAATGAAGTTCAGTAATCATAAAAAATCAATTGAATTAAGAGCCGTTGGGGGTATTAAAGATATCTGCATTTGATGAAACGTCCGCCCTTTGAAATTTCAGAGTTTCATTGCTCTGCGCGGGGAGGAATATCTTCCTCCCGGCATATACACTTCTTTTCCTCTGTTTTGTGAGTTGAAGATATGCACTGTCGCTAAATATTGTTTGTAATAAAATCTGATCTTTCCAAGGGAAGTATTCAAAGAACCTTTGAGAATACCCTTTTCTCGGGACCCTTTTCATGGCAAAGAAAATTGATAAAACGCTTGAGTCCTACTATTTTAATTTCCTCCATTGTATTCCTTTTTTGTGCGTTCACAATGACTTTTGAAAACAAGGTACAAAAGCGTAACATAAGTCAACTGAATTGGAGCTGATATTGGTACTAGAGACAAGAGAGATGGCTCCTTTTCATTTGAATTTATGAAACACCAAAAGCTTCGCGCTTCGCGCGGGAGGGGGAAAATCAGGGGAAAATGTACCAGCAAGTGCTGCACGCTCGCATTTTGATTGGCGAGTTGTTTGTGTCAATATTGATTACACAACAATCTACTCAAAATCCCCTTTTCATGAAAGTTTATCAAAGATTTCGGCTTGCAATTTGCACTCGCATCAATTCCGCGCCCTCATTATGCATTAATAAAAAAGGTATTAATTTAATAATTAAATTGTCCCTTTTTTCATCTCGCGCTTAATTAGCAAGAGGAATAGAAAGAAAGTAATCATTTTCAATTGATGGCATGTCCTCAGGATGTCCCGCTCCTATGTCAAAACTCAAAGTACACTCTAAAAAATGAAGTGCTAATTCAGCTCTTAAAGAGCGTGTATAGTGACTGCACTTCGGAGTGCTGTTTTGTCTAGTTCAAATTTGAACGAGGAAAATCAGCACTCCGAAGTGCAGTCACTATACACGCTCTTTAAGAGCTGAATTAGCACTTCATTTTTTAGAGTGTAATAATATTGAAAATATCAGCTCTTTATTAAGTGCGATCCATATCCACCTCACAATTCCTACAAAGTGCTTGAAATATAGAGCTGAAATTCATCCTTTTAGATCGAAATATCACATATTTTAAGCTCGCGCTTCGCGCTCGCATTATTTGATATTTGAAATATTCACGTCTTCGTGGCTAAGTGCAAACAGTAATCAACATTCTTTTATATAAAATGCTAGTATGTCATCTGAAACAGAAAATAAATCGCCAAACCAATCACCCCACTCCCACAACTAAATACATAAAGCAAATCACAAAGTTTAGGGACGTAAGTTTTTTCTCAAGTTTTGTCTTAAAGTTATTTAAAGTTGATGCACTTCTGACGTCTATAGGTATTGTTCCACTTTTTTTACCTATAAAACGAATATTATGTTGATAAAAACAGGTCCTGTATCTTGGCAAATGAATTAAAGAAGAGGAGTGTGTTATTGTATTTATATAAATTCTGAATTGTATCAAACAATTCAGAAAAATCAACAAAACATTAATAAGCCAATATGGGATTCATACACTGATAAATAAAAATACATTGCTGGTATAGGTTGTAATTTCTTCTAAAGTACGCAGTTTAAACTCAGAGTGTGCTAACTTTAGATCTTGGGCTTGCTCCAGCTATGATTCTAACTATTTTATTTTGTTTCGTACAAGCTTCTTTAGGTTTGACGGAAAAGTACTACCCCAAACTAAGTTACAATGAGACGAGTGTGGAATACAATATTCGCAATATATAGGCTGGCAAAAAGTAACTTAATCTGGATATATACCAATATTCTTTGATATTTTCTTCTTTGTATTTTTTATGTGAAATTTCCAAGTTAATTTTAAATCATGGTTACTTCAAGAATATTTTTTTCCCAACCCTTTGAATCTCAATGCTATTCAATTGTAATTTAAGACAATCAGTGTCATATTGCTTGTTACGATTACTGAAAACAATGAAGTTACAGTTACCATGGTTACGGGGGTTAACAAAGCCTATTTGCCTGAAACCACATGCACAGTTTAGAGAGATAATCATTTACTTGTTCTTGCAAGGAAGTTAGATCTTTACCACTAAACAGTATTTGTATCATCAACATATAGTATGAATGATGGGATATTTGACACATTTGCATTATCATTTATGTACCATATAAATAATAAATGCCTTTACAAGGACCCTTGCGGAACTCCGCAAACTATTTTCTAAGGTTCTGACAAGCAGGTTTTATATTTAGTACAATGAAATCGATTGGAAAGAAAGCTACTAAACCAGCTATGTGCTATTCCTCGAATCCCGTAGTGCTTTAATTTAGCTAACATGATCTCATGATTTATAGTGTCAAAAGCCTTTGCCAAATCAACAAAAAACATCAACAAGAAAAGAATTACGTTAAAACGCATCTACAATCCTGTTTACGATATCAGTAAGAGCCATACTTATTGAATATTTGTTTCGGAAGCCATACTGATAGCTACCTAAAATAATACATTTTATCTAGGAACTTGACAGTGCGTTTATAAACAATCTTTTCCAAAACCTTTGAAAAAAAGATAGAATAGATATAGGACGGTAGTTAGATAATTCACATTTATCACCACTCTTAAATACATAAGTTACCCTAAAATCATCAATTCCAGAAAGAGATGAATTAGATATGTGTCACAGAGGTTCATTTTTCTTTTATTATACACTTTATGACAATAAAATCATCATTTCCAGAAAGAGATAAATTAGATATGTGTCACAGAGGTTCTTTTTTCTTTTATTATACACTTTATGACAATAAAATCATCAATTCCAGAAGCTGTATTATTCCGAAAGGACTTCAGCTTCAAATGTCGCATTAAAAAAATGGTATTCATACAAGGTTTCGCTGAATAGTCCACATAAAGTTGGTCTTATTTCGTAGAATCAACGTATCAAGATTTGGACCAACCGGCTGCGTAAAATATGAACTAAGAGCATTGGAAATTACAGTTGAGTCGATAGTTAATTCGCCACTACATTTCATTTTAATATCAGAAAAAACCTTTACCCCTTTATTTAGGAGTAAGTTTACAAGATTCCACGTTGCTTTAATGTTACTTTTTAAATACAGTAAATATCTTCTCAAAATATTGTTTCTTTACATTCCTTATTGTAGTATTTAAAAGGCCCGGTCCCAGTGAAATTTAGGATGGATTGCGCATAAATTGCGGATAAAATTTGATTACAGACGCTAAACATCCGCAATATTCGTAAAGTATGCTGTTTTAAGACGGTTATTTTCCGCACATGTCCGTAATCATCCGCAAAGGCACATTTTTCCGTTCCCAGGAGTTTTGGGCTGCCCAAAACTCCTGGGAGCGGAAATCATCCGGTTTATATGCGCAATGCATACGCAATGCATACTCAATGTATGCGCTGAATTTTCGCAGTTATCCTGTGATATCCGCAACGGACATGGGATTGCGGATAAGTAGCGGACTGGGATAGAATGCGAAACGAATGCATAGCGTGCCTAATACGACTTTATACCAAGCTATAATAATTTATAAAGAATGCTTACAGACTGGTCACGAATAGTGCGTTTGTATTACGACTGTTTCGCGAACAATTTGCGAGTACACAGCAAACATTCATCGTAAACCCAGATTACTATATAAATGTAACAGAAAATGAAATTTGACCGTCATTTTAAGAACAGTTGTGTAGAATATAGGATGTTGCCATGGATCATCACGGACATTTGATAGTTGCAGCCATCCAACAACATAACAATCTTCTCTTCCAAGTTCAACGTTTGATCCAAATACGGAAAAGAAAGCGAAGGAGAAATCAAAGGGCTGTCTGGGTGAGACCTTGGATTGGCAGAAGACTATACATCAAGGCATGTACGATAGATTGATGGTGGAGCTGCGTAACGAAGATCCACGTGCCTTCCAGAACTTTAGGAGAATGCCCCCAGACATGTTTGACGAACTGGTGAACCGGCTCACTCCTCGACTGCTCAAGACACAGACCAACTTCAGAGCGAACTTAGAGCTAGCTGGACTCAAAGTGGCCATAACCCTACGCCATCTTGCCTCTTGTTCAAAATACAGGGACATGCAGTACGGTTGGAGGGTCCCTCACAACACAATCAGCAAAGTTGTCAGAGAAGTATGTACAGCCATATCAGAAGAGTACCTTGATCCCTTGATGAACAGATGACTTGCCCTACCAACGATGAAGAATGGCGTGAAATTGCCAATGACTGGTTGCAGAGGTGGAACTTTCCTCACACAATCGGCGCGATTGATGGCAAGCATGTGGCATGCAAAGCTCCCCCAAACTCAGGCTCGGAATATTACAACTACAAGGGCTTTTTCAGTATCATTTTAGTTGCCCTGGTCAGTTCTGACTACAAGGTTCTTTGGGCTGACGTATCATGCAGGAAACGGTTCCGCATCAGATGCTCAAATATACAACCAAAGTGAGCTGAAGCAAGGTCTCGAGAACGGCGACATTATGGGTTGGCCAAATCCAGATCCCTTACCCAATGACACCCAAGATGTCCCATACTTCATTGTGGGCGACGATGCTTTCTCTCTGAGAACATACCTAATGAAGCCATACAGTGCAAAGGCCCTGACCATGGCCTTTGCACTGTATAACTACAGGCTGTCGAGGGCCATGAGAGTCGTCGAGAACGCATTTGGTATCATGGCGAATAGATTCCAAGTCCTTCTCACCACCATGCAGCACCATGCCGACACAGTCAGGCTGATACTGAAGACTTGCATTCTGCTCCACAACCTTATGCGCACCCGCTACCCAGTCCTACAGAACAGGCTTGTGGACCGGCAGCTGAAGAATGGACAAATAGTTCCTGGAGAATGGCGAAGGGGTCAAAACCTTGTTGACACAGTGGAGGTTCAAGCACGACGCTGAAGAGTGGAATGCTCTTCTTTTATATGGTCTCGATTCAAATGCATCACCTTCGCAATGCGACCGTTGTTTCCGCACCACGTGCGCATTGCATTCTCTATGCATACGTAATACTTCCGCATAATCGTTTAGCATCCTATTTTTGTCCGCAATACATGTGTTTTACTTCCGCATTACTTTAGTTACATTTTCGCAATGTCTGCAATACATTCCACAATTTTACAAGCAATATCCCTCGTAAAATAGCATTCGCAAGGTAATTTCGTTTTTATTCGTGATATTTCCGCTTTTAATCGTAATTTGTTCGCTGTACATCTTTTATGTATCCGCAATTTTAAAGTGGATTTTTATTTTTTTTTTGCCAAATTTAATGCGGATGACAACGAATGACCGAAATTTGTATTCGCAATTCATGCGTAATTCAACTTCCCCCCCAGTGGGACCGGGCCTTTAAGTATTTCTAATTCTTTTCAGATTCATTAAATCTAAGTGCCAACCTTGCAAGGACAACGATTGATCAATTCAGTGACTGCATCTTCAAGATCAAGATTTGTATCAGGATAGCTACAGCATGCACGTAGTCTACAGTGCGTCTAAAAAAAAAAAACTATACACTTTTATCATGTTTACAGTGGGTCTCAAAAAAAACTATACACTTTTGAAATGGCTGCCAAACAGAAAATACTTCGCTTTTGGGGAAAAGTTTTTGATATGTGGAAAGCTAATGACAACTTTCATATGACCCCGAAAATTTGAAATTTTTAATGCTTGAGTGAACACTGCCCAAATAAATAGAAGGTACTATGAAATTAGGGGGGGGGGGCAGGACTTAGCCTTCCAATCTCTTTCATTTTTTTTAGAGGCGAGCCCTTTGGAAGTTGCAAATTTGAGGGCTTTGGGATGAATTAATCATCAGTCATGATCCAATATTCTTTTTTGAAAATAAAATTTCATGAATAATTGAATTGAAATTTAATGCATGGGTGAACTTGAATCGCAAGTTTTAACTCTTTTTTCTTAAATTTTAACTTTTCCATGGATCTCCGCAGTTTGTTCATGAGAGTCAGGAGAATGGGGGGTGAGATAGAACTTAAGTGGGTAAATAGGATAATGGGTTAAAGGTCAACATATCATTTAGCCCCTGCCCCTATACCTCCCCCTCTCCTCCCCTTCCCTCCTATTGAGATCGAAACAGCTATTACATTTTTTATTTGGCAGCCATTTCAAAAGTGTATGGTTTTGATGATGCATTGTACAACAAAAGTAGCATATTTTTTATCATCCTCACAAAAGAAAAATAATGTTAAAAAATGGAAAAGGGGAATTTTATACATTTTATGTATTGGAGTAGATACAAGAGTAGTTCTTGGACCCGTTTCATAAAAGCTTCTATATAGTAGTAACTTTGCCATCCATTGGTATGTACCGTGGTAACATGGCTCATCAGCCAATCAAATTCAAGGACTCAATGAAAGTTACCATTGGATGGCAAAGTTACCAAGCTACCATAATGGTAACTTTTATGCAACATTTCTCTTGTCTTACATCACGATCATGACGATAATATCACCAAATCGGATAATTTGAAGTCTCCATAGATAGAGTGATAACCAATTTTTACAACTTTACTAAAGGCATGCACCGCCCAAGCGTTGTTGGAGCGGTCGTGGAGCGGTAGGGAAAGAGGGTCGAATTTCGCGCACAAAATTGGGGAAAAAATCGAAAACAAAAATCGAAAAAAAAATCGGAATCGAAAATCCGCTCCACGACCGCTCCAACAACGCTCGGGCGGTGTGACCATGCCTTAAAATCACAACTTTCTTATTGTTTGCCCGAAATTGTTTCAACTTCCACTTAAACTAATCTGATTTTTCTCTTCCCTTTAAAAACAACTTCTAACTTGGGTTGGAATCCGCTCTGCTCTTTTCCGACGACAGTTGCTCCACTATGGACTGTTCCCACATTACACCATGCTCACTAGTCACTACATCCTAAAATATATTAGAGAACGGTATGTAAACGGAACACAGATATTGGCATATATAATGTAGATCCAATGACATTGTGGGATTTAATCTTTAGCGTCCTTAATCGTATTATAGCGCCCTCAATCGGCATCAGCATTATAATGAGAACAAAGAAATTACATATCTTTTTAATTTCTCCATGCATTTGAGCACGGGAATATCATGGTATACGAAAACACAACAAGAAACTTTTTTTCCTGTTTTTAAATAACTACATTGAATTTTAATTCAGGGGCGTGGACCCAGAGTAGGGAAGTTCACTGGTCAGAGTAGAAAAAAACACTTCTTAGAAACCTACAATGTATCTTCACACTTTAATAAGCCCGTTTCACATTATTCAAGAATAATAAATGCACATTATCTATCTTCCGAAAAGCATATTTCGGTGATGATACAACAGTAAAAGTGGCCAAGACTGGTCAATCTGCGTGATCTTTTGCTTGACTAGCAATTGCTACCTTTTATGCATCTGACCCAGGTAGGCCTAGAGTTAGAGAGCTGGCAGCCGTCTGTTTCGAGAAGTTTTTTAAACATTTTTTTTAAATTCTCCTCGTACAGAGACTGCTCGCGATCGTGCAGTCGCTATTAAAGAGTTAACCTTTAACAATGCAAAATCCTCCCGACGGGGCTCATCGATTTGAGACGTTATTTCATGAAAATGTATAAAAAGAACTGAACCAAAATAACGATTATTATTCCGTTTTGGCTTGAAATGCACCAAAACGGGGGGAAATAAACTTAAAAGGAAAAAAAAGTGACTTACGGCTGTCGCGCAACTTCCACTTCCCTGATTTATCCGAACTTAAAGGGGAAGTTCACCCTGAAGAAAACTTTGTTGTAAAAAATAGCAGAAAAAAATAATTAAAAAAATATTGGTGAAGGTTTGAGGAAAATCCGTCAAAGAGTAAGAAAGTTATTAGAGTTCAAAGTTTTGGATTTGTGACGTCATAAATGAGCAGCTGCCCCATGTGTTATGTAATATATGAATTTAAAATTTTGGATGGTGCCTGATGACTTAATGTGGTTTTCTATTCATGATCGGGTGTGAAATGATTTGTCTATTGATATACAAAAGGTACAGTGAAAACCATTTTCAATTTTCTGAGAAAATGACATTTCATTGATTTTTTACCATTCGCTATGTAGGAATGTTGCTCGCGTATGACGTAACAAATCAAATAATTGAAATTCTAATAACTTTAATTATTT
This sequence comes from Lytechinus variegatus, assembly GCF_018143015.1. Taxonomy (NCBI): domain Eukaryota; kingdom Metazoa; phylum Echinodermata; class Echinoidea; order Temnopleuroida; family Toxopneustidae; genus Lytechinus; species Lytechinus variegatus. Next base: position 16,163,141 of record NC_054758.1, on the reverse strand, counting down.
GATGAATTTTTCTCAAACCTTCGGCAATGTTTTTTATTATTTTTTCTGCTATTTTTATAATTAACTTTTTGTCAGGGTGAACTTCCCCTTTAAATGACAAGTCCATCCCAATTTGTTTGAATAAAAAGAGAAAAATCCAACAAACATAACACTGAAAATTTCATCAAAATCGGATGTAAAATAAGACAGTTATGACATTTTAAAGTTTTGCTTAATTTTACAAAACAGTCATCCTGATCTGTATGTAAATGAGGAGACTGATGATGTCATCCACTCACTATTTCTTCTGTATTTTATTATATCAAATATGAAATATCATAATTTTCTCTTAATTGTCAAGTGAAACAACGATTAATTCCTTCCTGAACATGTGGAATTAGCGTTGTTTATGACTATAATATGGTTCAGTCAAGTTGGTCCTTGTCAAATCTGTAAAAAAATGAAATATTGTATTATTCAAACAATAAAAGAAATATAGTGAGTGAGGGACATCATCGACTGTCTCATTTGCATGTCACTGAGTTGTGCATATCACTGTTTTGTGAAAAATAAGCGAAACTTTAAAATATCATAATTTTTTTTATTCTACATCCGATTTTGATGAAATTCTCAGTGATATGCTAGTTTGCTATTTTTCTCTATTTATTCAAATAAACATTTTTCTGGGGTGGACTTGACCTTTAATACGTAAACATATGACCATTGAGTTCCTGTACAAATCGAGTTTAAACTTCGGTCTCTGTTATTGGTGAGTGGAGCCAAAGGAGTTCAGCGAAACAACCAACATAACAGAGACAGAACTTTTTGGTCTCCTCTTCAGGTGCAGCTGATTTTCAGTGAGCACTCTTTGCGGCTATAACCCTGATCCCTACCAGTTCTTTAAAGTACTGATTTAACTGATATAGATGTTTAACTAATGATATTCATGTAATATTATTCGCATTGGGGCAGAAGCAAAAAAAATAGGGGGTGGGGTCCACCCGAAATTTTTTGATGGACACAGATAAAAAAATTGACAAGCAAAAAAAAAGTTATCAACAAAAAATTTCGGGGGACCGTCCCCCCCCCCCCGCGTCCGCCGCCTATGATTATTCGTAGTCTAAGCAAACAGTAAAACATTTTATATATGATTATTTTCCACCTTACGTTTCCTTTTGACTTTAAAATGATGATATGAACCATGGACAATTGTTGCGGCATTTATATTTTGACCCCACGATACATTTGTTGAGCATTCTATTTTATTCAGAAATTCATGCCCGCCTCCCCGTTCACGTCTCCCTCTCTCGTTCCCTTTCCTTCTCTTCTTTTCTCTCTCTGCCCTTTCCTTTGTATTGTTTATCATATTGTATATTGTGTATTGGCGTATCCCGCCACAAGCCTCGGCTTTTAGGGTATACGCCATCTTTTTTAAACCCAACATGCACATATTTAATTTCTTAATAACAATTTGATTTTTGTTTGAATTAATGTCTATGAAAAATGTTTTGAAATGGAAGAAAAAATGTTTATTTGTATTGAATTGAATTAAAAAAGTTTCCAATACTTTATTCAACGATATTCATTTTGTATATGTTCTATTTAATCCATCTTTATACTCAATGATAATTATATTCCTGAATTTTTACTTTAATGCAATATCATTATCCATTATTCTGTATTTAAACTTTCAACTTGAACCAATTTCCTTCATAAATTTTGGTGAATAATTTGATATGTCAATTGTATCAAACATTCTATTTCATATGTTACTGTAACTGTGTTGCCTATGAGAAATTTGCCATGCAATATTGAACAATGTTTGTATTGATGACTTTTCTGATTTAAATGTATTGAATTCACTATTTTGTATACAAACTAAATTACTCTATTTTACAGGATGACAAGCTCCTGGGGCCCGTTGCAGAAAGAGTTGCAATCAAACGCAACTCTAAAAATCATGCGCAGCTTGATATTCAACCAATCAAAAGCGCGCATTTGGGACTTGCGGTTGATTTTTTGGCATGCGTTTAAACGCAACTCTTTCTTCAACGGCCCCTGATTGACTGTTTTCAGCATGTTCCCGTTAAAATAAAATAAACATTATAAAGATATTTCGATTAAAAAATAGCCAGCACTTAGGGCCTTACATATAGAGTGTACCTTTAAATAAACTGTACTTAGATTTTATGCTATTTCAACGAGGTTTTACTCACATGTATGGGCAAAAACATGTAATAATAAAAATATACAATTTTATCTGTGAGTTTAGGTTGATCAGATGGCACATTAGTCAATAATTCATTTCATACATCCGTACATTCTTATTATTATTATTGTTATCAATAATACTATTATTATCATCATTATTATGATTATTTATTTTCATTTCCCTTGTCCCTTGTCCACAACTCGTACAGAAATCTATGGTTATTGTTTTATATATACTATCAAATGGGTCCTCTTTCCATTGTCCGCTTCTCTGTTTAATTCAAGACCTTCCGTAGGATATGAGCTGTTCCAAGCAAGGTTGCCTTCTGTATCGTTTCAAAGGACACCTCGACTCCTAGAACAGTCAGAAAGCTTCTGTGTCTTGTTGTCCCAGTTCTGAAGGCCCCGATGTCTATTGGTACCACCTTCGTCTTCACCTTCCATATCTTTCTCAGCTCCCATGCCAAATCGTTAGACTTCTGTACCTTTTCCTCCTAATACGCCAAGCTCTGCAGTCTCCTAGGATAGCAATATCTACGATGAGACATTCCTTCTCCTTCTTCTTTAAGAAAATTATTTTCTTGATCATGACCTTTTTAGCGTCGATCAGTTTGCTTTGAATTCTTACCAAATCATTCTACAGTTTCTTGTTTACATAGAGTCGTAGACGACTGGTGAAGCATTTAACGATCATGAAGTTGTTAGGGTATGCTGTTTTGGATACATCAAAATATTTTGATTCAATTGACCATAATCTAATTCTTTTTAAAATGGAGAAATATGACATTTATAATATCCCTTTGGAATGGTTTAAATGTTACCGTCGCAACAGAAAACAAACCGTATATTGCCACGGTCTATTATCATCCTACCAAAATGTAACCGTTGAGATCCCACAGGGAAATGTTCTGGGCCCTATTTTGTTTCTAATAATGATTAATGATATATCTG